>NC_138770.1:646308003-646753003 GCF_965119305.1 Pelophylax lessonae | reverse complement strand
TAGTAAGATACATAAACATATCACATAGTTTGTAGAAGCTATAATTTTTGTGCCAACCAATCAATACATGCTTATTTGGATTTTTATTTTTTAACCAAAGATATAAAAAAAAACGGAATACATAATGGCTTACATTTAAGAAGAAATATGATGTTTACATTTTTGATTGAATAGGTTTTATAGACGTTGAAAAAAAAAATTGTCAGCTTTTTTTACTTATAGCACAAAAGCTTAAAAAAAAAAAAAAAAAGGTGGTCAAATACCCCCAAGCTCTGGTTATGAGAAAAAAAAAATAAACTATCTGGGTACAGTGTTGCATGACCACGCAATAGTTAAAGTAACGCAGTGCCATATTGCACAAAATGGCCTGGTCAGGAAGGGGGGGGGGGGTAAATCTACCGGAGGTCAAGTGGGTAAACCCAACAGCAAGAATGCAATATATTGCAGCTTACCAATCATTAGATGTGGTGGCTGCATCAGTTTTCTTTTCTTTGGTTTTCCCCCCTCTGTTTTCACCTGGTGATTTGGCCAGTGGCACATCTCCTGTATTACTGAGACACAACTCTATAGGAATGAGCATAGGGAACACAGCAGCATTGTCAGTCGGGAAAAGGGGGGGGGGGGGTGAACAAATGAATAAATGAAAGCTGATCATTTTAATCACCCCTGCCAGTGTTAAGTGCTTTGTCTCATCCATGTAAATGTATACATTCTGCTGTGTAACTGGGGCTTTGGAAAAACAACAGACTTGCTGGCTGGATCACCAGAGGAAAAACAGAAGAAAAAAAAATCCTAAAAAAGGAAACAAATGCAGCCATCACATCTAAGAATTGGTAAGCTGCAGTATAATAAAATGTTGGCTTTTGCATTTAATACTGCTGTAAATGAAAATGCAGTATGCTTAGGTTTGTGACCCCCCATCCCTGGAAATAGTGTATAAAAAAAAAGGGGGTGTCGGCAAATCCAGGTCAACTTTTTCTAACCTGAAATCTTCCTCACATCTGTTCTGATCATAATACAAGTGTAACTTCAATGCTGACCATATCACTCACCTTTCCATGACTTCTTTCAACTTTCTGAAAGCATTTGTTTAGAGAAAGGTTGTGTCTGACGGAGTTCTTCCAGCCGGTGGGTGCCGTGGCAAAGTAAGGGAACCGGTCTAGGATCCAGCTGTATATTTCTTTTACAGGCAGACATTTGTTAGGGGAGTGCTCAATCGCCATATAAATGAGGAGGCTGAAGGAATACGGAGGTTTTGAGGAGGCAGAAGACTTTTCTGTGTTTCGACAACCTGATGGTGAATTGTCACCTTCGATGTCATATAAAGGATTATTGGCTGCAAGTCCCTCACTTCCAAGGCTGAAATTATTCAGCAGGTTTGTACTCTCGTGAAGCCAGTTCAAGTTTGTTAGCTCTTCATCTCCTGAGCCACAGTCCACAGCTGAGGCCTTTGGCCTGGCTGCGCCAACCTCTTCTGGCAGGCTACCCATCGTATCAATTTGACTCAAACCTGCAACTCTCTCTGCTCCGGGAGTTTCGACGTTCTTGTCAGGAGTCATTCCCGTAACCGGACCCATGCAATCTTATCACTCTGTAACAAACACAACAAAAGACATTAGATTGATTGATATGCAACTCATATGACACATTCAGTAAACACATGTATACATATACATTTTATTTTGATAGTTTTTATTATAGCTACATGAGTTACTAATTTGAAAAGGAGTTGTAAACCTCAGACATGAAAAAATGAACAAAGCCAATTCCTCTATAGTGTGTATGTTTCTCAATACAGAGCACTAAGTCATTTCTGTGTGCTGCCTCAATCCTCTGCAATCAGCATGAGTCAGTAGTATGGGTGGACACCTATCTGCTGATAGCACGCCCAGAAGCTGTTTAGCAGTGAATGCCGCGCCTGCACCGGAAGGGACGAGCGGGGCCGGTGCAGGCGCATTGACTCTTGGGAGCATGACGTTCAGCTCCCAGGAACCATCGCAAACCGGAAGTGACTACGCGGGCCGCGACCGCAGAGGGAAGGAAGGTGAGTATATTTTCAATATATATATATATATATATATATATATATATATATATATATATATATATATATATATATATATATATATATATATATACATATACACACATATACATACACACATTTACAAAAAAAAAAAAAAAAATCGCCAGTATCCTTTTCTTTTGCAGGTTGCCCTCAGCAAGCGGATGGCCCAAAATCGATTTTGAGGCCGGAACTCCGCTTTAAGGATCTGAGCGACTTTGACAAGGGCCAAATTGTAATGTCTAGTTGACTGGATCAGAGAAACTACAAAACTGAAACTGTTGTGGGGTGTTCCTGTTCTGCAGTGGTCATAACATACCAAAAGGTGGTCCAAGTAAGGAAAACTGGGGAACTGGTTGGCCAAAGCTCCTTGATGCACATGGGGAGTGAAGGATGACTTGTGTTGTCCAATAAAATAGAAATAAAATAGAAAACCTACTGTAGCTCCAATTGCTAAATTCTAAGTTCTGATAGAAAGGTGTCAGAACACACAGCGCATCTTAGTTTGTGGTGTATGGGGCTGCTGTGTAGCCGCAGACCGGTCAGGGTGCCCATGCTGACCCGTGTCCACAGCCAAAAGCACTTACAACGGGCACATGAGCATCAGAACTGGTCCATGGAGCAATGGAAGGTGGCCTGGTCTGATGAATCACGTTTTCTTTTACAGCATGTGGATGGCCGGGTGAGGGTGTCACTTGGATGCCACCAGAATGCACCGTGCTGTCTTTGCCCCATATGTATATTTTACTTGTTGCCATGGGTGATTTTGTACAAACTCCTACATGCTCATAAAAAACAGATCCCATCTGCTTATACGTGTTAGTGAAGTACAGTGCAGCTTTACAGGAAAGTTTTTTCCTTCTTGACATTACAACTGAACAAAAAACCATAAAGTACCCAAGATGACGGATCATATATGAAACTAAAATATGTAAGGAAGTGGATGCGTAAGCCATACTATAATATTAAAAATGTATGCCCAATTGGGAGAACACCTACTTTCAGTTGTTACATATTTTCATACACCTAGCAGAAGAAAAAAAATAAAAAATTGGCACTCAGATTTTAGATTTTTGAAATTTCTACACTGTACAACCCTACAATTTCTTTTCGTTTTAGGATTTCAACACTGTCCTAATGAAGGGTTAGAGGTTTAGAAGCTGGCCTTCTAAGAAAAGCCTGTCCTTAGGGCGCACAGAATCTTTTTTTTTTTTCTTTTAAAAAAAAAAAGGTATGCGAATGGGATCACCTAGGCATGTAGTTGGGGTTTCTAAAATTTGACTGCAAAAGTAGAAATACACTTTAAGGCAGAAAGGTGACCTTCTATCTCAAGATTCTTCTTAGTCATCTTTCCCTTTCCTCCATTCTTCAACAAATAAATCCAAAGTACTCCCATAGACAGCTGATATCTTGGCTTCCAACCCGACTTAACTTTCACTCCCTCTCATAGCGGCAGTGTGACCTCGCTCTCTAGTGACAAACATTTTCTACAGGCTTAGGAGCTGATCTTCACTAAATAGAGATGATTACAAATCCCAACTGTGCTGGCAGTTTAGCACCTGAAGGCAAAACTAAAACGAATACAGCTGTCTGTAGGGATTTACATTTCTTTTTTTAAAAGGAAAATACCAAGTTCATGAACTGCTATTGGGAAATTTAGAAGAAAATTATTACATATACAGAATATAGTATAGTATATTATATATATATATATATATATATATATATATATATATATATATATATATACGCACACACACACACACACACACACACACACACACACAGTATCTCACAAAAGTGAGTACACCCCTCACATTTTTGTAAATAATTTATTATTATCTTTTCATGTGACAACACTGAAGAAATGACACTTTGCTACAATATAAAGTAGTGAGTGTACAGCTTGTATAACAGTGTACATTTGCTGTCCCCTCAAAATAACTCAACACACAGCCATTAATGTCTAAACCACTGGCAACAAATGTGAGTACACCCCTAAGTGACAATGTCCAAATTGGGCCCAATTAGCCATTTTCCCTCCCCGGTGTCATGCGACTCGTAAGTGTTACAAGGTCTCAGGTATGAATGGGGAGCAGGTGTGTTATATTTGGTGTTATCGCTCTCACTCTCTCATACTGGTCACTGGAAGTTCAACATGGCACCTCCTGGCAAAGAACTCTGAAGATCTGAAAAAAAGAATTGTTGCTCTACGTAAAGATGGCCTAGGCTATAAGAAGATTCCCAAGACCCTGAAACTGAGCTGCAGCACGGTGGCCAAGACCATACAGTGGTTTAACAGGACAGGTTCCACTCAGAACAGGTCTCGCCATGGTCGACAAAAGAAGTTGAGTGCACATGCTCGGCGTCATATTCAGCAGTGCTGCCAGCATTGCTGCAGAGGTTGAAGGTGTGGGGGGGGGTCAGCCTTACAGTGCTCAGACCATACGCCGCACACTGCATCAAATTGGTCTGCATGGCTGTTGTCCCGGAAGGAAGCCTCTTCTAAAGGTGATGCACAAGAAAGCCCGCAAATGGTTTGCTGAAGACACGCAGACTAAGGACAGGGATTACTGGAACCGAGTCCTGTGGTCTGATGAGACCAAGATAAACTTATTTGGCTTAGATGGACAAAGACAAGTGTGCCTTTCCTACAATCAAGCATGGTGGAGGGAGTGTCATGGTCTGGGGCTGCACGAGTGCTGCCGGCACTGAGGAGCTACAGTTCATTGAGGGAACCATGAATGCCAACATGTACTTTGACATACTGAAGCAGAGCATGATCCCCTCCCTTCGGGGACTGGGTATTCCAACATGATAACGACCCCAAACACACCTCCAAGATGACCACTGCCTTGCTAAAGAAGCTGAGGGTAAAGGTGATTTACTGACCAAGCATGTCTCCAGAGTTAAACCCTATTGAGCATCTGTGGGGCATCTTCAAATGGAAGGTGGAGGAGCGCAAGGTCTCTAACATTCATCAGATCTGTGATGTCGTCATGAAGGAGTGGAAGAGGACTCCAATGGCAACCTTTGAAGCTCTGGTGAACTCCATGCCCAAGAGGGTTAAGGCAGTGCTGGAAAATAATGGAGGTCACACAAAATAGACACTTTAGGCCCAATGTGGACATTTTCACTTAGGGGTGTGCTCACTTTAGTTACCAGCGGTTTAGACATTAATGACTGTGCGTTGTTATTTTGAGGGGACAGCAAATTTGCACTGTTATACAAGCTGTACACTCACTACTTTACATTGTAGCAAACTGGCATTTCTTCAGTGTTGTCACATGAAAAGATATAATAAAATATTTACAAAAATGTGAGGGGTGTACTCACTTTTGTGAGATACTGTATACATATACACACACACACACACACACACACACAATATTGTTAAAGTATTAGGATGCTTGCCTTTACACGAACATGAATGGCATCCCAGACTTAGTCCGTAGGGTTCAATATTGAGTTTTAGGCATATAGACGTGGTGAAGGTGACTTGCTGAAGTTCAAACTGATCATCAGAATGTGGAAGAAAGGGGATTTAAGTGACTTTGAACATGGCATGGTTGTTTGTGCCAGACAGCCTGGTCTGAGTATTTCAAAAACTGGGATTTTCACTCACAATCATCTCTCGTGTTTACAGAGAATGATCCGAAAAAGAGAAAATATCCAGTGAGCGGTAGTTGTGTGCCTTGTTGATGTCAGACCAGAATGGGCAGACTGGTGCGAGATGATAGAAAGGCAACTGTAACTCAAACAACCACTCGTTAAAACCAAGGTATGCAGAATACCATCTCTGAACACAAAACATATTGCTGCTATAGCCCACCTGCTTCAAGGTTCAGACGACCACACCGGATGCCACAATTCTCAGCTAAGAACAGGAAACTGAGGCTACAAGTCACACAGGCTCACCAAAATTGGACAATAGAAGATTGGAAAAATGTTGCCTGGTCTGATGAGTCCTGATCCTGCGACATTCAGATGGTGGGGTCAGAATTTGGCGTAAACAACATGAAATCATGGATCCATCCTGCCTTGTATCAACAGTTCAGGCTGGTGGTGGTGTAATGGTGTGGGGGATATTTTCTTGGCACACTTTGGGCTCCTTAGTACCAATTGAGCATCGTTTAAATGCCACAGCCTACCTGAGTATTGTTGCTGACCTTGTCCACCCCTTTATCACTACAGTGTACCCATCTTCTGATGGCTCCTTCCAGCAGGATAATGCACCATGTCACAAAGCTCAAATCATCTCACCACTGGTTTCATGAATATAACAATGAGATCACTGTATGCCAATGGCCTCCACAGTCACCAAATCTCATCCAATAGAGCACCTTTGGGATGTGGTGGAACGGGAGATTGGCATCATGGATGTGAAGCCGACAAATCTGCAGCAACCGCGCGATGCTATCATGTCACTATGGACCAAAATCTCTGAGGAATGTTTCCAACACCTTGTTGAATCTATGCCATGAAGCATTAAGAATTCACACTCCAATCTTCCTGTATTAATCAATGGCTAACTTTACATGACTTGGATTTTACATGCCCTACAAATTTGGCATTTGTCTGGCATGGATGTAACCTAACTTTCTATATAATGCAGCTTATATGACAACTGGTGCTGCATGAAACATTTGCATTTCCCGTATTCCTGCTGACAAAAAGAATACATCGCCATATGGTCGCTCAGCTGACCTCTCCAACAGACATTTGGAAGATGTGAAATGGACACAATTCCCATGGCTCCCCTAAACCAAACCAATCTCCATTACATTTCTGAGTATTAGAAAGGATGCATCAGACAAAATGAAGCAAAGCTTGCCAACTACTTCATGCACTGAACAAACCCAATATGTTGAGATATTACAAAAGAAACATTTATCTCTGTTTCAAGCAGACAAACCCGGGCAGCTGCAATTCACACCCCATTGGGATAACCAAGTAGCTCATAAATGCAAGTTCTGGCTCAAATATTGGGGGCCATTTATTTTTCTCCGCCTTTTGCTACAGAACTGACTTTGCAGATTTATGGCAGTTTACAGGACATGCGTGAGAACACTGAACAATATCCCGCCACGCTATTCATGTATGTAGGAAATTTAACAAGCAAACAACATTTTTTGCCTTGTAAGCAGCTACACTGAAAAGATTACAATGGCTGAATAAACGCTCCCATAGTCAGCTCAAGTTCTAAAAGGGTCCCGTTTATGGAGAGGCAAAATGGTCACTTTGTTCCCAGTTAGGATTTTAACCACCTTTTTACTTTATCCTAGTCATAGTTGCTATTATGAGAAATTAAAGTGATTGTAAAAGGACTTTACTAGGAAATAAGAAACACGTTATACTTACTTGTTCTATGCAATGGCTTTGCACAGAGCATCCCCGATCCTCCTCTTTTGCGGTCCCCCCGCTGGCACTTCTGGTTCATCCGGCCTTTAAATCCTACTTGCTAGAGGGGTGCTTGTGCAGGCTCGATCCCATGCCGCACTTTGTGCGTCTACAGACCGTGCGCGGCTTGGTCCCCCCCAACTCACTAGATTTGATTGATAGCAGCAAGAGCCGATGGCTCCCGCCGCTCTCACTGAGCCCAGTGTGAAAAGAGCGAGCGAGTGAAAGAAAGAGCGAGCGAGCGAGCGAGCGAAAGAGCAAGCAAGCGAAAGAAAGAAAGAAAGAGCAAGCAAGCGAAAGAAAGAAAGAGCAAGCAAGCGAAAGAAAGAAAGAGCAAGCAAGCGAAAGAAAGAAAGAGCAAGCAAGCGAAAGAAAGAAAGAAAGAGCAAGCGAAAGAAAGAGCGAGCAAGCAAGCGAAAGAAAGAGCAAGCAAGCAAGCGAAAGAAAGAGCAAGCAAGCGAAAGAAAGAGCAAGCAAGCGAAAGAAAGGAAGAGCAAGCAAGCGAAAGAAAGAAAGAGCAAGCAAGCGAAAGAAAGAAAGAGCGAGCGAGCGAAAGAAAGAGCGAGTGAGCGAAAGAGCGAGTAAAAAAAGAGAGAGAGAAGTGTTGCTGTTCTCATACACAGTGCTGGAGCGAGATTGTCTCAGGTAAGTATTTAGGAGGGGAGCCTTTACAACCACTTTAAGTTCCCTGTTTTTATTCCAAATCTGTCACAAGCCTGGGCATATCAAAAAAAGAAGGACTGTAAAATTTTTCTTTAAGTCCCGGTTCACATATGTGCGATGACAGACATTGCATGTGATTCGGAGTGCACTGCTCTACAAATCCCATGCGATGTCTGTGCGATTTGCATTGAATTCAGACACAACTCGCACAGGACCCTTTTTAGGGTCCACACTAGTTGTTCACACCTATGCAATCCGATTCCTGTGCAAACTGTCAGATCGCACTGCGATATGCGATCTGATCTGGGGGTGTCGTTAACTGAATTGACACCCCCAGCGTATCGCATATGGCAGTGTGAACTGCCTGTGCTGCGGATGCGATGTGCGAACACGCAGTAGATTCGCAGTGTTGGGACTCTGGATTGAGACAAGTACACACTATAGAGGGATATGCTTTGTTCATATTTCATGCCTGAGGTTTTTAACCACCTTCAAACATGTGGAGCTACAATGCCATCTTCAGGAGTCTGAGACACTGGCAAAAAAAAATGTAAGCCAGCCCGTATAGCTCTGCTTTCAAACACCAAATGCTTCACTTTTGTAAGAAAGCAGTACAAGAGCCAACAATACAGAAACGGTGTCCCCCAATGGACTAGAAATTTTGCGCAAGTACAGAAAAAACCCTTAAACTAAGAGAAATGTAATGTTCATGCTAAGGAGTGGGTGGGGTGATCTACAACGCCTGTATGAAAGGGTAGGTAGGGATTCGGATATATAAAAACACAAACTGGTGTACAAGCACATCAGGATTGCAAGACAGAGTCCTTCCAACCAACGCCCACAGGTGTTATTTGTTAGGGGTGTGGTAACCACTGTGCAAGCCTGCCTAACCAGTTCTAAAATATACAATTCTAGCAAACATCCAGCTTACCGCTGTAAAGGACAGACTACTCTGCCCAGCAATACTAGTTTTAGTATTAGGAATATACACCCAATAGAGAATAGAGTGAAGGAAACATCTAAGGAGACTTCCTCAAGAGAATCTTTCTTCCAGTAATTAGATCTGGCAGGATTGCACGAGAAGGGAGGACAATGTTAAAAAGGGATTTCCCCCTAAGGATCCCACAAACACTGAAGGAGGGAAAAATATGCTACACATGAGGAAGGGGTCAAGATCCACAGAGAGTGAATTCTAGCAAAGATCTCAGCCTTGCAGTCCCCATTCGAAGATGGCCCAAGATCACTTGGACTAAATAATTAATTCAGATCTTCGGATGCCAAAAAAAGGCAGGAGCTCCCTCTGGATAGGGATAGAAGCTGAGGAGAATAAATCGGCACAAGGGATACACTTAACCGTGTTGGAGTTTGAGTGGGATACCATTCCTAAGGACAGGCTCACATCAGGGAAGGAATCAAAGATTCAAGGGTGCAGAGAAGCCAAAACAAAACCAAGAAGATGCACAATAGGGTGCAGGTAAAACTAGAAGAGTAAGGGGATCTGACTGACAGGTCTAGAAAAGAAGCATCCAAGCTTCAAGGACTTAAATTACCAAGGGATCTACTAGGATGAACAAGACCCCACCTGCAAAAGTGGGAGCGAACTTTCATGATGAAGGCTAATGCCTCGTACACACGCAACGATTGTTGGCCATGAATTTTCGGCCAACGTCCGATCGGCCGTTTTTCGGCTTGTTAGTATGATGCTTCCGACAACCGTCTCCGACTTTTCGGCCCGAATAAAATCTGGTGTGCAGGCTATAAAATTTTTGTTGGCCGTCACCACAACGGCCGATTTTCCGTCAGTCAGTACAGATTTCGGCAGACAAAAATCTGATGAGCAAGACTGGGCATGCTCAGAAAAGAAAAAACACACGGAAAGTAAACCAGCACGTGACATCACTTCTGCAGTTGGTTTTTGTTGGCCGAGAAAATTCGGTCGATCGGTCGGCCGATAATCGTTGTGTGTGTACGGGGCATAAGTAGCTAAGAGGGCTTCTGGGTTTGGAATCTGTAGCTTGAGTGGGATGTAGACTCTAGCCGTCTACGAGGTACTACTGCAGAAGTAAATGAAGGCTGGGGTTCCCTCCACCCCATCCACAAATCTCATGCATTGAAGAAGGCATACAGTATTAGTATCTGGTTAACAGCAGGTCTAAAGAGACATCTTGCCTTAACCCCTTGGTGTCAGCTCCTACCAGACCTTTAAGGGGGGTCTGAAAGAAATGTGGTGGAGAAGTTTCTCATCATGTGACCACTGTGGCTGTGTCTTGCAACGGTAAGATCAGGAGCCCCGCCCACCTGCTCCGGATTGTAAACAGTGCCTGGAAGCGGTCAATGGCAGCTCAGTCACTGTGCTGAAAGCATGCAAAGAGATCTGTATGTATATGTATAGCCGTTGGTAAGGCCCATTCCCTGTACTGACACATATGCATGCTATGCTGCCAGGTAGAAAATAAGGGGCTAGCAAAAATATTAGTGTTGATGTAAATTCTAGAGCAGAGCTAAAGAAAAGAAGTCCAAGGTGGGAGTATAACCTAAAAGTTTAGGAATTTCTGCAATTCCTGTATCTCCCCCCCCCCCAATGGACAATAAATGAAAAACAAATTCAAAAGCAACAGCCATTGTAACTGAAATAACATATGACCAGGTGATCACAAAGATAAAGAACTTGAGTAAAATTCAAACTTCAAATTTTTTGATCATTTTAGCTCAGACCACTTTTGTCCACTTACTTCCTACTGATCCTTTAAAGGATGAGCTATGTTAATGACCAAATTGATGGACTGAACACACAGAGCCAAGCTAATCGTTATGGAAAAAAAAGTCAAGAACTTCAGAAGCAAACAGCGAAGCCTTCAAAGCCGACATATACCCACTGCAGAAAACCATTTTTACTGAAGGAAAGGGACAGGTAAAATATGGGATGTTGTATTATAGGTAAGATGGCCATGTCCAATGGGGCAGAGGCACAACTAGAACCTTCAGGGCCGCACAGCAAGGAACCATGATGGGCCCCCCCCCCGCCATCAAAGCCCCAGGCTTCCAAATTTGGGAGGGCGTCCATGGACATCCTCACAGAACCCTGTCTCCTGCGTGCATTCAGTGCACTCTGTTGTGTCCTTTGAATGATCACAGATCACGGAAAAAGGGTCAATCAGAGCAGCCCTTTACCATGTGATTAGCGGATCACATGTTAACAGACTTGCCGTTTATCGGCAGCCCTTTCCTCCCATGCTGGGTCTGCCTGAAGAAAGGTGAGCAATCAAACAGCAAGAATGTCAGTGCATTGTTTACACTGATAATCTGTGCTCTGATCATCAGTGCCACCTATCAGTGCGAATCAATGGGGCCAATCAGTGCCAATGGGGCCCATAAGTGCCAATCAATGAGGCCCATAAGTGCTGCCTATCAGTGCTCTCCTCCTGTGTGCACTTCATGAAGTGTGAAGCTAATGAGCTCACACTTCCCGCACTGCACACAGGAGGAGGAGAGAGGTGAGGGGGAGAAGGAGCAGATCGGCTTTCTCCTCCCCCGTCCCTATGAGGGAGGAGGGGGGAACTGTCAATGCCGGCTCTGAGCTACATGTGAGAGACAGTCTAAGCTCAGAGTTCTGCGTCTAGCAACCCCCTGCAGCCCCCCCCCGACACAAGGGGGGGGGGGACGCCAAAGCCCAGTCACAATTGCGACCCTGGTAGTCCCGCCACTGATATGGGAACCATAACTAGGTCCTAGCTAGAAGAGAAACTCAAGAGCCATGTTCAGCTCATATTTCAGCTCATATACGTGGACATCGCCTTCACCCAAGCATTTTGCAACTCCAACGTCATCAGGGGCCTGGAATGGCGAAACTTGGACAGAGAGAATGGGTCTTTCTCTTTATAATTGTGTATATATTATATATATATATATATATATATATATATATATATATATACACACACACACACACACACACGATAGCTATTTTAATCACAGAATAACATATATTGATTTTATATAGACAGCGGTTAAAAACAAGTTTTTCTTTAGTTCTGTCATGTATCATCTGTGGATTATTTTCTGCAGCCACTTGTTAAGTCGTAAGGATAACGAAAACTGTTTTGAATTTTTCTAATATATCTCACAAATAGCATAAACCTTCTCTAATGAAAAAAAAAAAAAAATCACACGTGAAACACGGTACCGCCCTATTTACTGGAGGGCTGCACAAAGCAGACTTGCATCCTTTTGTCTAGATCTGCCCTCCAGCACGGTATTGTCCATCTCACTGGAGCAGCTGCTAAGATTGGAGGTCAGATTTGAATCCCAAAACGACCAGCAAAAAGCCTAGATTTGATTACAATGCAGCGTGATGTCAGTATCCAGGACAACAGAAGCATTAGTGTCTTTCAGCATGCAGGCAGCTTCTTAGTCGAAGCTTTAGGCCACAACAAGGGTGAAAAAGACAGCTGCCAGTCTGCATAGAGTATGACAGAAGGAGAAACTAAATCTATGTACATTTATCAAGTATGCAATGGATGGGTCACAAAACAAATGATATGGAGACAAGAACATCAGAGAGCTATAGACTGGAGAGTCTGGAGAATAGCCGGATGTACAGACTGGTGCTCCACTGGTTCTTTAAAATTTCAATGCAAAGCTGGTCACCTACAACCTTTCATTCTTTTCTAAACACCCAATATTATTTTGTCTCGATTGCATGATTTTCTTTTTTACTCTGCAATCCTTTTTTTTTTTACCTGTAGGCCACCTTTTTACAAAACATTAAATGGGAATTAACTCACAACACCTTCCCCCCCAATCACTGTCCCCTGCTGCACTTTCCTCTGTACAAGGTTAGTCCATATTTCACAAAACATAAAAAGGAGAACTTACAACACCCTCCCCCCATCCCTGGTCCTCACTGCACTTGCCTCATGGTTATCTTTCAGTGGCCATGCAGGCTGCTCCATGCAAAACCACTGCACAGAGCAGGTAAGTAAAACAGGTTTGTAATAAAAATAAATAAAATAAAAATTCGGCTCTGATCGGGTCTCCAAGACATCACTTCCAGAAGTTCCAGGTACTGGCGCTAGATTCAAAAAAATTACAGCATTCAAAACAGCCAAACTTTGCGTTTTGAATGCTTTTAACCACTTGCCGACCAGTCACATTGACTGTACTGCGGCAAAGTGGCTCGTTCCTACGTCGCTGGACTCCTCCCCTTGTGGGCGGCGCATGCGCGCCGCCGGAGGCTCGCTCCCGCTGTATTCAGTCACAGCGGGAGTCGGGCCAGGGGAGAAGCGGCGGTGATCACCGCCGCTCTTCCCCGATCGTCGGGGAATCAAGTCTGGAGATCTGCCCGCTTGTGTAAACACAAGCGGGCGGATCTCCTAAGTGACAGACAGGGTCAGATTGCAGGGTTCAGCATAGCTGAATCTGCGATCTGTCCCTGTGTCACACAGTCACCTCCCCCCACACACGTTTTTAAGCACCAGGCATACATTAACCCCTTGATCACCAATAAAAATTAACCCCTTCCCTGCCAGTGTCATTTTAACAGTAACAGTGCATATTTATAGCACTGATTACTGTAGTAATGTCACTGGTACCCCCAAAAGTGTCAAAAATGTCAGTCAAGGGTCCGATCTGTCCGCCGCAATGTCGCAGTCCCGCAAAAAAAAAAAAAAAAAAAAAAAAAATCGCAGATCGCCGCCATTACTCGTTAAAAAAAAAAAAAAAAAACACCAAAAATGACCAAAATCTTTCCCTTAGTAAATGCAATAACTTTTGCACAATTGCGATTATTGCGATTTTTTTTTTACCAAAAATATGTAGCAGAAAACAAATTGGCCTAAAATGATAATTTGATTTTTACATTTTTTTGGGGGGGAATTTCATATAAAAAAAAAGTTAAAAATATTGTTATTTTTTCAAAATTGTTGCTCTTTTTTTGTTTATAGCGCAAAAAGTAAAAATCGCACAGGTGATCAAATACCACCAAAAGAAAGCTCTGTTTGTGGAAAAAAAAGGACGTAAATTTTGTTTGGGTACGGCGTTGCATGACCGCACAATTGTCAGGTAAATTCGCACAGTGCCGAATCTCAAAAAGTGGCCTGGACGTAACACAGCAAAATCCTCCGGTGGTAAAGTGGTTAAGTGCTGAGGAGGGGTTTGGGGTCTGGGATCCCTCCACAAGAGTACCTATAAAGTGAAAAAAATAAAGAATTTTTTTAAATGTACGGAAATATCGTAAACACACACACACACACACACACACACACACACACATATACATACATACATACATACATACACAATATTCTGGGACAGTTAAAAAAAAGGTGTTAAAATTTTTTTTACTGGAGCAGTAAAATTTATAAACTAGAATTTTCATTAATTTTCAAATGAATGAATAGTTCTGGTAAACAATCCGATCACATTCAACTAAAATAGATTGGTTTCCCAAGCAAAGTGGTCATTTTTGCGAAAAAGATGTTGAAATGAATGGCTCAGCAGACATGATTATGAATACAGGAACTGTGTGGTAACAGGACATAGGGTTTGCTTTTCTCTCTATATGAAGTCACTTCTCTTCGGTATCAACTACAAAAGAGGTTTCTATTTATAGGTTACTCAGAAAATCTCAGTGATAATGGATCCACTCGAATGTGCAATCAAGTCATGTGATTAGTAAATAGATTCCTTTTTTGTGGGCACATCATACCTTAACGTGTTTCTATAACTGAAACATCATAACAAAAACCATTCTTTTGATACACCCTGCTTTTTTTTTCCCCTTCGTGGTCAAGTTGTCCCCAATGCCTAGAGCACTGCGACTCTTGAAACACAATGGTATCGGATCGAATAGCTACAATACCTGACTGCCAATAGGTTGTGCTGCGACGTTCCATCTGTGAAAGGATCACTGGAGAAGGAAGCCAAACTAATAAAGGGATGGGGACACGGACCAAGAAAGCTCTGGGATCTCTAAGGCTCGGTTCACACTGCTGCGACTTGGGATCAGACTTGTGAGATCCCAAGCCGCATGACATGTGAAATCCCATGGCAGTCAATGAGAGCTTTCCTAATTCTAGCACTACTGAAGTCGCTCTGACTTTAGAAAAAGTTCCTGTACTATTTCAAGGCAACATCTATCTGACTTGTGTCCATAGACTTTAACAGAAGTCACCTCCAATTCAGATCCTCACCTCTATTGATGTGATTTGGATCTAACATTACAGGAAGAATACCCAGGCATTCTCTAAAAGTCACATGAAAGTAGTACTCCTGTTGCATCAAGTCACCTGGAAGTCGTCTGGCAAAGTCGTACTTTTAGGTCACAGTAGTGTGAACTGAGCCTAAGCCCCCCGTTGACACCGGCGCAATTTCATATGCCATTTGACAGGTCAAAAGTCGCATGTCAATTTGCAGCCTATTGATGGCAACGGGAGAGTCCCAACCGTTGTGACGCCGATTTTGCGGCGCCGTACAGATTTCCAAAATGAGGGTTTCTACACTACTTTTGGCGGCTTGGGGGGAAATTTCAATAGACATGTGTGCTTGAAGCTGCACAGATGTCTTTGAAGTTGCCTCCAAAGTCGGACCGAAATGCGGCTTTAAAAATTGTGCGAGAACAGAAGAACTCGCACGATTTCAAAGCCGCATTCAGTATGAACGAGGATTCCTGGTTATGACTTCTATGTCTGTTCAGGCAGAGACAGTTGGCAGGTCTATGGCCCTCATTAGCCAACACAAAGGCTCTCCCTGAACCTTCTATAGCTTCCTGTAGCGTATTCCTGACTGTGAGCTATTACACAATATATTACAACATCATCTCAATTTTGGGCTCTAAACCATGTGAAGGTTACCAAGGAAGTGAGCAATGTTAAACAGAGTTGTAGAAAACAAAAGTGTACATGGCAATTCTTTAGGTGGTCACAGTAAGAAGATGTAGGGACAGGGGCGGCCTGTCCATTAGGGGTGCCGCCCCCCCCATCCATGCATCCAGCCCCCTAACCTACATGCAGGTCGCCGGACACATGGATTCCAGAGGCTCTAATAGGCTTCAAAAAAGGGTGGGCTCGGGTCGCAGAGCACTGTGCCCTGAGCCCACCCAGTTGTGCGACAATAGCAATGACTCTCCTCCCAGCCAATCAGGAAGAGGGTTGTGAGACCCCTTTCCAAATTGGCCAAAAGGAGAAGCAATCTTACAGGCCAGTGGCTAGGAAGAGGCAGTAGACACATAGAGGAGGACATGGGGGGGGGGGGGGGGGGTGTGCATTGGTTTGCTGCCCCCCCCCCCCCCGAATTACCGAGCAGCAGCCGCCACTGTGTAGGGTGTTTATTCATAAAGGAATAAGATGGCAGAGACTAGCATTCTCTTTTGTTGCATGTCCAGCTGCCAACTACAATGGAGTGTGCACCATTAAAAACATATCCACCTTGAGCCCCGGAGATCGCATGTAATTCGGAACGCACTGCTCCTAAATTACATGCAATCTCATGTGCGATGCGAATTTCAGCCATACACTTTGTATGGCTGAATTTGCATCGCATCCGCACTAAACTCGCACATGAGGCTTTTTTTATCCGCAGCAGAATCGGATGGCATGGTGGTTCACACTGGTGCGATCCGATTCTGTGTGAACTTGCAGATCACACTGTGATATGCGATTGCAACTGGGGGTGTCGTTAACTTTTAACTGATGCGGATGCGATGCGGGATCACGCCGCATCGCACAAATGTGAACCGGGACTGAAGCTGATCTCAAGATTTCAGCAAAGTTTAAATAGTTTGTTCGGAGTTTTGTTTTGCGGTGGGTTTTGTGTTTTTTTGAACATGCGTTTTTTTATGCATTTGGGGTTGTTTTTTTTTTTTTTTTTTGCTAATAGGAAAGTATGACCGTTCTGTTCATGTAGTGCAATTCTATACACTCTCTGGCACTTAAGTAGCATCTAGGTCACATCAAAGTATGCTAGTATTTTAGGCCTCATGCACACAGGCCGATAGAAAAAACGAGCTGCAAAGCCACTACCAACGCCAGGAAAAAGCAACTGTAAAAAATGTTTTTTAGTAACTTCTTCCATTGGCGTCAATGCGCGTTTAGCCGCGTTAGCTTTCAGCAGCGTTTCTTTGCCTCTATTCAAAATCAATTGCCTATGAGAGCCGTCTTTGATCTGACTTTCAGCCTATTGATTTGAACAGAAGTTGCATCATGATGATCAGACTTATGGTGCGACTTGTGCTCTGAGGATCTTGAAGGGGAACTCCACGCCAAAAGTTAAAGCTAACCCCCCCCCCACCCCAAAGCACCTTGTCCCCATGTTGATGGGGGCAAGGGCCTCTTCCCGACAACCTTGCGCAGTAGCTGTGTTGGTCTGCGGGCAAGGGGCTTATCGGAATCTGGAAGCCCCCTATGAGTATGTGTCACATTGTACCCCCACCCATTCACCCCAAAAAAGGCAATATAGTGTAAATAATGACAAGAGACAGTTTTGAAAAGTCCTTTATTAAAAATCTTCCTCCGACCTTCTCCCTCCAGTGTTCTGTGCCTCCGACCCAGTCCTCCTCTGAAGCCGTCTCCCGTGTTTATGCCAGCTTCACTCTTTGTGGCTTCTAATATAGCCATGGGGCGTGGCCAACCGGTGACATCACCTGGAAACATGTCCTCATGTGGCAACACAAGGGGAGGGGTCTCCGATAGACTTCATTGGGTGGCCATACCCCATGCCTATGTTAAAAGCCGCAAAGAGCGGAGCTGGAATAATCAGGGAGGAAGAGGGAGAAGATCGGAGGAAGATTTTTATTAAAGGACTCCTCAAAACCATCTCGTCGCCTTTTTTGGGGTGGGGGGGGCGGGATCTGGGGGCCATCCTTGTTAAATGGGGCTTCCAGATTTTGATAAGCCCCCTGCCCACAGATCTCCCACAACCACCGCCCAGGGTTGTCGGGAGGAGGCCCTTGTCCCCAACAACATGGGGACAAGCTGCTTTGAGGTGAGGGGTGTGCAGAGCCCCCCCTGCTCCAAAGAACCCTCCCCCCATGTTGAGGGCGTGTGGCCTGATATGGTCCAGACCTGCAAGCTCAAATAAGGGTCTAGTGTGGATTCTGGGGGGGACCCCACGCAGTTTTTTTTTTTTGTCGTGGTGTTCCCCTCAAAATATATGCTAGACCCTTTGGTCTGGTATGGTCTTGGGGAGGACCACATCATTTTGGGGGGTTTTTTTTCCCAATTTTGACATGGGGTTTCCTTTCACGTCCCATACCAGACTCAAAGGGCCTGGCATGGAACTTAGGGGGGACCCCAGGCCGGTTTGTCCATTTTTGCATGGAGTTCCCCTTCAAGATCCTCAGAGCACAAGTCGCACCACAAGTTAGATCATCATGATGTGACTTCCATTCAAATCAATGGGCTCACATAGGTAACCATTGGTTTTGACATGGCAAAAAAAAAAATGCTTGATGCGGCTTAACATTGTATGCGGCGTTAAGCCGCCTTTAGCAGCGTAAGATGTTTTTACAGCTGTAACGCCGGTCCTCAGAACGTGCTGGCCCTGGGGTTTTTTTGCAGGCTAAAAACGCCTATGCCACGTACAGATTTTTCAAAACGCCTGTGTGCACCTAACACACCTAAAAGCGGCTGTAAAAAACGCCCTGTGTGCATGAGGACTTAATCTACAAAAAGGCGTGAATTTGTGACTTGGTCACCCTACAAATGACCTTGAAGCTGCCTGGACTAAAAAAGGCAGCAATAAAATGCAAAATACAATTACTGCTGAATTGTGCTCAACTGTTCCCCTATCTAAAGTATTATACATTCTTCACTTGGCTTTCTAGGTCTAAGAAACCATCACAAAATGACATTAAAAATATTATAAAACGCATTCAAAGATGGCGAGTCATTAATAATTAAGAACCTATTCACTGCTATAATTACACCACAGCAGATTGTGCTTTCCTCAGTGACAGGCAGATGCTCTTGTCACTAAAAGCAAAAAAGTAATTTTCTGCATAGAGAATCGATATTGTATGGGCTTTGTAAGAGTATAGCAGGCAATATTCAGAATGCTAACCTGTGTATAAAATATTCACTGTGTAATAACTATGCAATATACAGTATGTGATATACTATATATTGCATAATTATTACACAGTGAGATGCAGGACACAGACACTGTTGGTAATCTGGCTTTACTGTAACTGTCATGATGTATTTTTCTTGTTAAAATAAAAATAATTAGAAGCATCTTAAAAAAAAAATAATAATAATAATAATAATAATAATAATAATAATAATAATAATAATAATAATAATAATACAAAAATGGACAGCAAGACAATTTTTTTTCTTTCATTAAAAAATAAGTATAAAACATTCTAAAATGTAGAAAATCAGCATGTTTACATACATGATGTGCAAATAATAAAGCAATTCCCTTTTGGTCCAGATGGAAATACCCAGAGAAAAATAAAAATAAAAAAATAAATAAATATGATTTCTTATAAACATTAATTGCCATCTATTCAACATTTTCACAGCTTGAACTGTAAAGAACACTTTCAGCACTCATGGTGTAACCTATTAAAGCACAAAGATTTATTTCCCCCCCCCCCCTTTTGTAAGGAATTGTAAAGTCTTAAGGTTTTTTTTTTTTCATTCTATGCATTAAGGTGAAAAACCTGTGCTGCAGCTGCCCCCAGAGCCCCCCCCTTTCTTACCTGAGCCCATCTATTCCAGCAATGTGCATGAACAGATGGGCTCAGGTAAGGACAGGGCCCGCTGTCCCTGTCCTCATTGGATAGATTGATAGCAGCAGGAGCCATTGGCTCCTGCTACTATTAACCAAATCCAATGATACGGGAGCGTATTTATGCATTCATTTTGCCCCCCCCCCCCTTATACTTACCTGAGCCCTCATTCGATCCTGCGCTGTGCACATCTGCAGCTCTTTTCTCCCCTCACTTCTGTGTCTCACTGGCTTTCCTGGGGCACCGGGAGCCATTGCCTCAGAGTACAGTTAATCAAAGCCAGCAACGAAGGAGCAAGGGGGTGGGACCAAGTCCCACTGTCTGTGTCAATGGATGCAGCAGCAGGGCTCGAGAGTGAGGACACACGAGTGCCCCCCCAGGAAGCAGCTTCCCATGGGGGCACTGGAGAGAGAGAGAGGGAGGAGGAGCCAGGGGTGCAGGCCGGGGACCAAAGCAGAGGAGGTTCGGGGCTGCTCTGTGCAATTTATTTGCACAAAGCAGGTAAGTATAGAGATGACCGTTATTTAAAAAAAAAAAAAAAAATCCTTTATAAACACTTTAACAACTTTCCACCAGCTTTACAGTTGATCTTTTTTCATAGCGGAGATGGTTTACGCCCCCTTATTCATTTAGTTGCCCTTCTCTACACTCATTTCCAATTCCATAATTTCCGATTTGCGATCTGGTGCCCAAAACTGAACTGCATATTTAGGATGAGGCCTGACTCGTGCTTTGTAGTGGGTCAAGTCTATGTCTTGGATTATTATTCTTTTTGTAAATATTAAAATTAATAAAATATAATAATAAATAATATAATTATTTGTAAACTTCAAAAATTGGTAAAAATAATTTCCTACTTAAAATAGGATTTACTTAACCTTAAGGCCGGGTTCACACTGGTGCAGTGACCGCATGCGATTCGGACAGGAATCTCACTGCATTCCTGTTCAAATCACATGCGATTCTGCAGAAGGGCTATTTGAGTCATTCATTTTGTATGGCTCAGATTGCACTGCATCCACACCAAAATCGTGCAGAATAAAAATCGCATGGGTGTTCACAACCAGGCGATCAAATTCTGCAAATCGCACTGTTTTGTGAACTGGTTTTGGGGTGTCATTAACATATACACCCTCATCGGTTCACATGAACGGGCTGCAATTTTGATGCAGTGCGGAAAATGCACAGAAAATCGCTGAGAATTCTGCACTGCATTAGTGAAAACCGGGCCTTAAGAGTCATATAGGAGGAACTACACAACATGGCCAAGTTTACAAACACCTGACCATCAAACCTAAGGCCCCGTTCACACCTGAGCGTTTTTCAGCTCGATAAACGCTCATCTCTAAAGTCTCAAAACGCCCAACAAGCAAAATCCTATTCATTTCAATGGCCCCTGTTCACATGAGTGTTCTGTCGCCTGAAGCTCGAAAAAGTACATGAGCTTTTTTGGCAGATTACAGTCTTAGATGTCAATGCCTGCCTACAAACACCTGCAAAAAATGCCTAAAAAAAAAAAAAGCTATAAAAAACAAAAAAAAAAAAACAGCAAAAAAAAAAAAATAAAAAAAGGCCACCCAAAAAAACCCATGAAAAAAAAGCAAAAAAAAAACCTGAAAAAAGACCCCCCCCCCAAAAAAAAACCCGGAAACTCCCCCCTCCCAAAAAAAAAATGCCTGAAAAAAAAAAAAAAAAAAAAAAACGGCAAAAAAAAATACACTCAGGTGTGAATGGAGCCTTAAAGGTCTTGCTGGGTATCCTATTAAAAAACCATGAGCAATAATATGGAGTTTAATCTGCCAAACTCCGGACGCAGAAAATGCACATCCAGGGTTGCCATTTCTGTGGAGCTCTGACAGCTCGCAAACTGGCCGCAGCCAATCAGTCATCTTGCATGAGGCCATATCAGAGTGTTGCTGTGTCCAGAACTAGCGTTTAGCCACCTCTGAGCGCATCAAACTATCTGCAGATATGCGCCGGTGTAAATGTAGCCTAAGGCAGGCCATACATGTTGACAGGGGAATCAGCAATTGTCTTCTCCCGGTGGGGGGGGGGAAGCTGTCCCGCCAAGAGAAGACCAATTAAAGAAAGTGGCTATAGGAGCTGCTAGCGATAATCGCAACAGAATCAGGCAGGCTGGTTGTACCCAATCTGATCGATCAACTTGGTAGATTCAGCCTGCCCATTAACAGTTTGAATCGGATTTGAACCGTGTATGGCCGGCCTACATGTCTGCTACCTTTTCACAGCACTGGGGATTTTCTACAGAATAACCCTTCACAGCAATGGCGTGCTGAAGAACAAAGGAAGACATTGCTGCTGTGAAAACAGAGGTGAAGGGAACATTTCTACCTTCCCAGCCCTAATTTGGACACTGGCTTAAAAAACATCTAAGTGAAAAAAATAAAATAAAAATGTTAAACTTCACCACTCGTGACCCTCTAAGAAACAATGCCCTTTGTTTCTATAAATGGAGACGACTTTGACTTGCCTGTGGTAAGAGGTGCCCATTTGAAAGAGTTGGAAATTAGCTGAACGGGTAACAAAGACGGCTCTTTTATCCTACTCAAGTATGCAACTGTTATGCAAATCCTCTACAATCTGAATGTGAATAGCTGGAAACTCTGGCCATAATAAAGTAAGCCTCTCAACAACAGGACATTATTAGGAGCCTTGTGGATCATTTTTCAAGCGACGGAAGGTGTGAAAAGGGAAATGTGGGACATTAACCATGCTGCTGGATCATTTGATACAAGAAATCACTCCCCGACAATCAAAGCCGGAGCCCAGTACATTGAACACATTGTCTCAGACAAAAGAACGCACACGACCATTTCTGCATGCTGTTAGCTTGTTAACAAGACTTCAAAAATTGTTGAAATGTTTTTTTTTACAAACTTCAAAAGGCACGACATACAGTAAATTAGGCAAGTGAGATGAATTTATATTAGGACCAACAAATAGTTCAGCTATTAAAAAGGAAACACCTAAAACTGTGTGAAAGCGGAATTTAGGAGATACCATATACACCCCCCGTTTTACTAAGCATTTCCTACTATGGTGTCATGTTTACTGAATGTTTGCTGTGTTTTCCAGCAAAAATACATGCGGCATAAAATTTAATATTAACTAGGGGTGTATGTACAGGGGTCAGCATTGCGACCCAGCCCCATGTTCCAGGGGGCCCGTGCAGCCCCCCCTGTACACCTGGACAGAACCAGATTAACGTAGGGGCTATTGGAGCTGCAGCTCCAGGCCCCTACTTTAATATAGGCCCAGTAGGGGCAGACTGATTGTTCGGCTCAGGGCCAGGAGGGGGGCCACATGAGAGGCCCCTGCCACCTTCTGCAGCAGGTGAAATATATCAGTGGGAGGTTTATGGGTGCGATGGTAAGGGCAAATACAAGCACCAATCACCCTCTTTGACTCTCTATGAAGCAGCTGAAAGCTGCTTCTCCTCTTCTCCCTCCTGCGACTTTCAGCTGCTTCCTTTGTGAGCCATAGAGGGAGATCAGTGCTCATAATTGCCCCCACTCCCTGCACCATTCACCCCAGACTGTCCATCAGATTCCCCCTGCTCTCTGGGTACTGATTCTTTCCGTTTACAGACTGTGTTCATTCATACCTGAAGCCCTGAACCACCAAAATCCTCAGCACCAGGCCCATGATGTTGGACCGTGACATGTAGAGGAACCGATCCCTCCATACAGTGGCAGCAAGAAAGAACTGGAGGGCATTGGTTCCTCTACATGCCACTCCCGTCGCCTCCTTGTTCCTGTCTTGCTGCCCCGGTCCCCTGTGTGCATTCCTGCCCCACCACCCCCACCTCTCCTAAAGCTGCCGGGTTTTCCCCTCCCACCGGCTGCTGCGTTGGATCGGTCAGGATGGAGAGTGGAGAAGGTGCCGGTAAATGTGTCATTCACCTGCCCCTTCCTTTTGTTAATGAACAGTCGGTAATCGGTACCAATCAGTGACTCTGTTTGTTTTTTTTAATCCATTCATAGCTGAGGTATAGTCAATTGTGTTTACTATGCTTCAGTTAATGAAGGAACAGGAAGGGCTGTACAGAGCTATTCCTGCTCATTCATTCAGTGCAGCTGAGGCTGCAGAGAAAGGGACGGATGAATCTTGAATCCGTTCTCCGTCCCTTTCTCGGTCTCAAAAGAAAGACATAATGCATCTGTTTAGACCCCTGATATTTCACCAAAGCCGTGTAAAGAACAAAAAGAGGGCGCACCGACCTTGTGCATTACCCAAATGGAGTTTATTAAAATAAAATAAAAGGAAATATACTCACAAACAAAAAATGTAAAAAGGATATTGATCAACAAATAGACCCAAAGTGACCAGGTCATCAGGACAGTGTCCAGCACACCGGAGGACCTTCCAAGACGGTTGACGCGTTTCGAGGGGGGAATCCCCTCTTCTTCGGAGCCAGTTTACATTTTTATGTTTGGGAGTACATTTCCTTTTATTTTATTAAACTCCATTTGGGTAATGCACAAGGTCGGTGTGCCCTCTTTTTGTTCTTTACACAGTGTTTTCAGCGAGCTTCCCCTGACCCCAGGAGGGCAGCAAAATCTGTGATTATAAACAGATTTAGAGACACATCACCGCCACATCTCTGTCGAGCGCAAGAGATTTTGTCTACTTGTTCCCATTTCACCAAATCCCCCCCAACAGGGGTCCTAAAAATAAAAGTAAAAAATAGGTAGGAAGGTGGCCAACTGTGGGATCGTAAGAAAGGGTCCCATGATGGGAGAAAAAGGGCCTCAGGACCAGTCAGGGGCCATTCATGGTTTCTTACACCAGGGCCCTGAAGGTTCAAGTTACACCTCTAATGGTAACCCATAAAATGAGCCCAAAACGTGCAATTGTGAACAGGGCCTTAGAGCAGCCATTGAAAACTGGCTCTATTTGGGTCAGATGTGGTCCTCTCATTCCTTTTAATAGCCTTTAGACAGCTCTACCCCAACATTTCTTATTCCCGAAAAGTGCATGCTGTACCATGTACTTGTGGTAAAAAGTATCTTCATATTCCCTTACTTTATGTGAAAGCCCTGGTGATCTTCCCAATTTCCCTGCTTTCCTATTCCAAACTGCTCACAGTAGACAGACAGTTTTCTGGCTGTGCTGGGAGCACAGGCTGCCTGTCTACCAGTGATAAGACTTGTGCTGACACTCCTCCTGCACAGCCATTCTCTGGGAAGATCAATGTTCTGCTGTTTTTCCAACCTCACCTCTCCAAGCCAGTTATGCAGCCGAGAATAGAGGTAGTGTTGATCACACAAAAGGGGGGGGGGGGCAACTGTATTTCTAACTATATATATATATATATATATATATATATATATATATATATATAAATGAGAGAGAGAGAGAGAGAAAGAGAAAGAGAGAAAGAAAAAAAAGAGAAAGAAAAAAAAGAGAGAAAGAAAAAAAAGAGAGAAAGAAAAAAAAGAGAGAAAGAAAAAAGAGAGAGAGAAAGAAAAAAAGAGAAAGAGATAGAGAAAGAGAGAAAAAGAGAGAAAGAGAGAGAGAGAGAGAGAGAACTAATGTATTGTCTTGTTGTTTTTATTTTAAACAATGGGTTGTCTTAGAGCCCATTTACACTAGGGCGACTTATGAGGCGACTTCTGTCGCCCCAGGTTCGCTTGACATAACAAAAGCAATGTTAATCAATCAGTGCCGTCTTAATTGGCACTACTGAAGTCGCTCCGACTTCAGAAAAGGGTCCTGTACTACTTTGAGGCGACCTGTGATCCGACTTGTCCAATAGACTTCAATGGGAGTCGCCTCCTTATCTTAATTGAAGCGACTTGTGATCGGACTTTCCATAAAAATGGTATTGAACAAGGAAAAAAAAGAGCATTTTTCTTATAATTTTTATTAAAACATGAATACGGCTTCTCTGCACCCGGCGTTTTTTCTTGCAGGCATTTATCGGGCATTTTTGGAGGCAGGCATGACTTTTTTTGGATTTAGTATCTGGGGGGTCTAAAAAGTGTCCCTGTGAAGTTTCAGCTCTGTAGCATGTCCAGAACCCACACTGAACCCACACTGCTGTATTAATAATTATAAGAAAAATGCTCTTTTTTTTCTGGTTCTGGACATGCTACAGAGATGAAGCTTCACAGGGACACTTTTTGGACCCCCCAGACACTAAATCCAAAAAGTCATGCCTGCCTCCAAAAATGCCCGATAAATGCCTGCAAGAAAAACAGCCAGGTGGGGAGGAGCCGTATTCCTGTTCTTATAAAAATTATAAGAAAAATGCTTTTTTTTCTGGTTCTGGACATGCTACAGTGATGAAACTTCACAGGGACACTTTTTTCATATTCTGATTGGCCAAATATAAAGTCGTTCAAAGTCGTCTATCATACAAGTCGCGCTAGAAGTCGCCCCTTTATGAGGCGACTTAGAGGTCGCGCTAGTGTGAATGGGCTCCAACAAGGTGAAAATTCACATTTATTTTAGAAAAGATACATATCTTTTGTTTGGGGGTGGAAGCGGATTCTGCATAACCGTTATTGCTGCCTCCTGGGGTAGTTTGACGGTTCTAGATTTTTTTTTGTACTATTTTAAAACCCCAAAAAAACTGGATTTGCAAAAAATAAATAAATAAATAAAAATAATAATAATAATAATAATAATAATAATAATACACTCTTACATAATCCTTCTCCAAGCTACAAATCCATACACATTTCCTCATTTGAATACTTTTAGAAGGTTCAACCGCACAGTCTATCTTTTGCAAAAAATCAAATACACCCGCATTAATACAATTTTAAAAAAATAAATACATAAAAAATGTGCATGTTACTTTTTTGCACTGGAGCATACAAATATTCCAACCATAATCAGTGCATCATAGGGGCAATGCACATGCTCCTGCAGAATGTTCCCCAGCCTCAGGTCCGTACGGCTCTTCATTCATGGAGCTAAAGTAAACCACGGACTGCAAGAGCAGTGATGTGCATCGAACGGATGCTCTATTGAGATCTTCGAGTCCCTCTGCTATCAGTCTTTTCATTCAGAAATTCCCTGTAAATGGATTACGTGGCTGTGTAGGCAGAGCCGCACACTGCTGAGCTAAATTCAAAATGAAATGGGTGTGTGCAGGAGATGAACCCCACAATTCAGGTAAGTAGGGAAAGAGGGAGCGGGTGGGGTTGTAACATGAAACAGGGTCAGAAAGTGGACTTTGTTTTCTATAACCCCTTGCTCTCGAATAAAATGTTTAAAGCTGCACCTCTTACTATAATGCCAAATAAGGACCCTTTCACACTTGTGCGACTTGTCCTGAGATTTGGGACTGCAAAGTCAAAGTCACATGACAAGTCGTACTCCATGATTTCCAATGAGTACCATTCATATCTGTACGACTTCAAAGTAGTCCCTGCACTACTTTGGGCCAATTTAATTGCGTTTTGAGGTCCATAGGCATAGCCATTGCTTCCAAGTCCAGTAAAATCGCGGCAAAAAAAGTGCAGCAAACTCGCCCGATATTTAGGTCACACAAGTGTGAAAGGGGCCTAAGAGTGACAGAAGTATGCCCCCTTGAAGAATAATTTCACTCATTCATCTACTGTTTAATTTGAGTTTCCCACATTGGATTAAGAGCCTTACTTCTGCTCAGATAGGAGATACGTTTTTTTTTTTAAGGGAGACCCAAACTATTCATGGATAGTGAAGAAAGAAAAAAAAAACCAAAAAGCCCTACAGCAGGGATCGGCAACCCACCTATCACGGGCAGGAGATGGGTAGATCACGTTCCTTCCTTGCCGACTCCCAGACTGCTCCTCCTACAAATACAGAGCGGAGCTGGGAAGGAACAACTTAGTAAGCTGTGCCGCTGACAAGCAGAAAGAAGGGGAAGCATTTACTGTAGTTTCCCCCTGCAGCAGCTGAAAGCCAGCGGGAGGGAGGAGAAGCTGCTGCAGAGAGGGACACAGTCCTCAATTTCCTTTCTCCGTCTCAAAAGTGAGACGACATCAGGGTCTGTTTAGACTAGTGATCGACCGATGTTTTTTTAGTGCCGATACCGATATTTTGGTCATCGGAAACCAGCCGATATTTTCGGATATTTAAAAAAAAAAAAAAATGTTTTTAATTTTTCATAGGTACAGTTGTGGAGGGATCTGGGGGTCTAAAAGACCCTAAACCCCTCCTCTGCACTTAAAAGCATTCAAAACAGCCAAGCTTGGCTGTTTTGAATGCTGTCATTTTTTTTAATCTGGCACCGAATACCCGGAAGTGATGTCATGACATCACTTCTGGGTTTTTACATGGAGACCCGATCAGAGCCGAATGCGGCTTTGATCGGGTCTTCTCTTTGGCAGCGGTGGAGGTAGGATGCCCAGGTCTCCCAGTGGGATGGGAGACCCGGGCGAGCCGCAGGAGGCGGCGGGGGGGGGGGGGGGGGGAGGCGTCCCTTCCCGCTCCTTGTAATGACAGCCGAGCGGCTTCTCAGCCGCATTGGTTGTCATTACAAGACAGCCGACCATCTGCTGCAGGCATCACTCAGGTACAGCACTTTCCTGGAATATCGGCGATATCGGTAACCTCAGGGGCTGATTCCGATATATCGGTGAAAGTGCATATCGGCCCCTGATATATCGGCATTGCCAATAATCAGTCGATCCCTAGCTAAGACCCCTGATATATTTCACCAAAGCCCTTAACAAGGCTGGTAGAAAATTGTAATAAATCATAATAAAACAAAAAAAAAAAAAAAACACACAACTACCATTAATCATCTGATTGACGCTGTCCACTTTAAAAAGGCTAAGTTTATATATTTTTACAGTGACATTTGATTAGTTATATTTTTCTACATTTTTCTTACTTTTTATAGTAAGGCATTGCCAGTTTCTAAAATATAAAAAAAAGGGCACTGCACTCCGGTGATCTTTGATCTTTCATTTTAAGATAGATCTCCACCTCTCCTAGGGCAGGAGTTACCTACCCCTGCCATACCGTGTAAATATAGTTACATAGTTTAGAAGGTTGGGGGGGGGGGGGGGGGGAGACACAGGTCTATCCAGTTCAGCCTGTATTGTGTTATATACACACACAAGCCTATAAATACTTATCAAACTAAAGTCGCCTACTTACTCCACAGGGCTCTTCCAGTTACAAAATAAGGTATGCAGAGGCAAACATGTCCAATATTTTGAACATCACAGATAAGACCCCATTCAGACTAGCGCGACTTGTCAGCCTGACAAGTCGCGCTCGGTCACCCGCCATTGATTAGCACAGGACCCGTTCTAATAGGAGCGACACAAGTCGCTCCGACTTAGAAAAAGGGTCCTGTACTACTTTGGGGCGACCTGGGAGTGACTTGCATAGACTTCCATTATGTGAAGTCCCAGCAAGTCGCCCCTCGAAGGTCGGATCGTGCCAGCCTGAATGGGCTGTAAAGGTCTTGAGATTCCTTTAAAAAAATAACTATACGCAAAACTCCCCCCCCCCACCCCATTTTGGATAGAGTAAGGGAGGGTTATAACCCGACAGATTTTTTTTTTTTGCCACCTATGTCCCATTGCTGAGATTTTTCTTCACTTCCTGTCAAACTGGAAGTGAGGGGAAACTCCTGCAAATTACGGGGACTCCTTGGGGCCCCCAGATCACCAGAACTACTGTCCCTATTGGATGATTTCCCCTCTATTTGTTTTCTGGGAACAAACCAAAATTTGGGATTCTCATTTACTTTAAATGATAAACAGGATAAATAGAGAGGATGCATATTTCTAATTGGGGCACAGACAGCAATAAAAGCTGACAGGTGTTCTAATCCCTCTCCACTCTATCCAAATCTGTACTAAACTATACTATTCTGTATGCATCCACTAACATCACATCTATCAATGCCATTGGAGCAGTGTTACGTCATGATCCATGGTCAAGGCCTTGATGAAATTCACTCAACAGACTAAACTAGCCATTTCTTTCCCTGCAGTCTGATGTTAATGTAGCACAGACCACAATCCAATCGATCATAAAGTGAGAATTAAGTGAGAAGATGAAAATTGTACAAGGATGCATGGCAAATTATGCCTACATTTTTATCATTCATCCTCCTAACTGGATGTATGAAGAGCTCATCAAAGTCATGGAGAAGACTTGTCTGTGAAAAGCTATTTGAAGATTACTTGAAGTTTCTTTTGGCTTTAATCCACATCATTCCATTGTGCTCTGTTATTACGTGAATGACATGTAGCCATTAGGAGCTGCTGCTACTTACCAGCTTGCTCCCAAAAATCTATCAAAACCCGATCCTGGAGAAAACACCATGTTATTTTTATTGTGAAATCTTTTCAAATGACAGAACGTCTTTCTTAGTAATGGCAAAGCTGAGCGTAGGTCTTAAGATTTAGCACAACAGCCACGCTTGTTTCAAAGATTGCGTCCTATTTAACAGAAGCTAAAAAGCTCTTATGTCATTCCATGCATCTCCCTGCAAGAGAGGAGGAGAGAGAGAGAGAGAGAGACGAGATAGCTTGATGGATGAGCATCTAGTTGATCAAAAGGCCCTGAGGCATTTAGGCTAGACAAGATCATTAGCCACGCAGAGCAGATGTAAAATATAAAAAATGCTCATCTTCAAAAGAGAAGAGTTTTTGGAAAGAAAACACTTCACTGGAAAAAAAAGAAAAACAGTTAAAGATGAGCCTAATTGGCTAACTAAAAAAAACAAAAACAAAAATCAGCATCTGATGATGTCACAGCGCTTCACTTTTTCCATGTTTTGTTATGTTATAGCCTTATTCCAAAATGGATTCAATTCATTTTTTTCTTCAAAACTCTACAATCAATACCCCATAATGACAAAGTGAAAGAAGTTTGTTTGAAATCTTTGCTAATTTATTAAAAATAAAAAAATGAAATAAATCCCATGTACGTATCACAGCCTTTGCTCAATACTTTGTTGAAGCCCCTTTGGCACCAATTACAGCCTCAGGTCTTTTGGAGTATGATGCTACAAGCTTGGCACACCTATTTTTGAGCAGTTTCTCCCATTCTTCTTTGCAGGACCTATTATGCTCCATCAGGTTGGATGGGGAGCGTCGGTGCACAGCCATTTTCAGATCTCTCCAGAGATGTGCAATCAGGTTCAAGTCTGGGCTCTGGCTGAGCCACTCAAGGACATTCACAAAGTTGTCCCGTAACCACTCCTTTGTTTCCTTAGCTGTGTGCTTAGGGTTATTGTCCGGTTGGAAGATGAACCTTCACCTCAGTCAGAAGTCCAGAGAGCTCTAGAGCAGGTTTTTATCAAGGATGTCTCTGTACATTGCTCCCAGTTCCTGCCGCTGAAAAACATCCCCACAGCATGATGTTGCCACCACCATGCTTCACTGTAGGGATGGTATTGGCCAGGTGATGAGCAATGCCTGGTTTCCTCCAGACATGACACTTGCCATTTAGGCCAAAGAGTTCAATCCTTGTTTCATCAGACCAGAGAATTTTGTTTCTCATGGTGTAAGGGTCCTTCAAGTGACTTTTGGCAAAAATCCAGGCGGCTGTCATGTGCCTTTTCCTGAGGAGTGGCATCCGTCTGGCCACTCTACCACACAGGCCTAATTGGTGGAGTGCTGCAGAGATGGTTGTTCTTGTGGAAGGGTCTACTCTCTCCACAGAGAAATGCTGGAGCTCTGTCAGAGTGCCCATCGGGTTCTCGGTCATCTCCCTGACTAAGGCCCTTCTCTCCCGATCGCTCAGTAAGGTCAGGTGGCCTGCTCTAGGAAGAGTCCTAGTGGTTCCAAACTTCTTCCATTTACGATGGAAGAAGATCCATTTTGGAATAAGGCTGGAACATAACAAAATGTGAAAAAATTGAATCGCTGTGAATACTTTCCGGATGCACTGTATTTAAAGCAAACCAAGTGGTCAGCCCACAAAAGTAACTGCGACCACTATTGGCCTTCAATATTATTCAGGACTATAGAATATATATAAAATACTGGAAATTGTCTTGGATGACAGCCTTCTCTACAGAAGGAGTTCACCATTGATACAACGCTGTGACATACATGTGAATGCTTGGCAATAAAGTCAACGTTTTCAAGAAGGGAAGATTGCAACTGTGCTTACAAGATCTGACTTTCTAAAGTTGAACTTAACATAATATGTCCCCCCCCCACCCCTCTTGGCACCTTTTTTTGGGGTGGGGAAGTGAACACCTATTCCTGGCAGGTAACCGCTCCCACTTCGCTGGAATCCCCTAAGTGGTTGCACCAGAATTTCTTCAATCCCCCCTCCCTGCCCAAAACCTCCTGCGGGTCCATTCACAAAGATGTACTCAGTCTGATGGTGAGCATTAACCACACGTCCTTTCAGCCCAAGTCATTCTGGATCTAACCCAACCCATGACCGGATATTGAAAGTAGAAGCAGCACAGTGATGAGCTCATCTCCTGATGACTCTGGCTGACTCCTCATCAACACATGAACTGATTTGCTTGTTGTAATGCTTCTTCGTCTAACATTCCTGTCCTGCTGCATACATTTGTGTCTTTTACATCATCTTTCGTACCATAGAAAGCTCTAACCACAAAGCCTGATTGATCAAAGCAAAAACAAAAAGAAGACTGCAGTGGCTTATAATCATTACGATCTTTGCTTGTATTTAAATGGGGACAGAAATGAAGAATTGTAGGCATTTTCTATCCCTCAGATGGAGATATTCCGGCGTCTGCACACTATTGGCGGTCATACAATCAACGGATAAAAGCAGCCTCAGGTCGCTCCATGCAAGCCACGCTTCTAACACATTTCGCCCCACCCTGGGACATAAATTAGAGTCCCTAAAATGACACTTCTGTCCATCTTCTTGGTCTGGGTCACCTTAAAAAGAAATGGATAATCACATTTTTTTTTTTTTTACTTACCTTGAATTAGAAGATAGTATACTTACCTTACTTCCTCCCCTCAGCGGCCACGGCCCGTCGTCACTTCCTGGCTTGCAATGATTCCTGGGAGCTGAACGTCATCGCTCCCAGGAATCAATGCGCCTGCACCGGCCCCGACGTCAGTTCCAGTACGCGCGCGTCATTCCCTTCTAAACAGCTTCTGGGCATGCCCAGAAGCTGTGGAGGGATGACGCGCGCACACCGGAAGTGACGGCGGGGCCGGTGCAGTGCATCGTGGGACCGAAGAGGACGCAGAAGAGGATCGCGCTGGCTTCAGCTGCCCACACCTGAGATGGCAGCGCTGGACAATACTTTTTCAAGGTAAGTATTTCTTCTTGCAGGTAAGTGCAACCCGGGACAGTTCAGAGGCTATCCATTGTGGAATGCACTAGCCCTGACTGTCCCGGGGGTATTTTTTTTAGGTGGAACTCCGCTTTAATCATTGAGGTGAACAGACCTCCATAACTAAGCAAAGCGGGTGGACTGAAAGGCTTGAGGGGCATGACTTGCATGAGGCTACTTTAATCTGCTGATTGTATGACCAGAATATCTATCTCCACGGTGTGCCTTAGGTTAGGAGGTACCCACTCCCAGCCTGCAACCTCTTGTAAACCGCTGATGCTTCTTTGGAGAATTTTTGGGTTTCGGGAAATGCGTCACACACACGTTGGTGAACTCCAATGCAAAGAAAAACTCTTTATAAAGAGTAAGATCACTCTTAGATTGTAAGTTCTAATGAGCAGGGTCATCTGATTCCTATTGTATTAGAGTGTATTGTATTTGTACTGTCTACCCTCAAGTTGTAAAGCGCTGCGTAATTTGTCAGTGCTATATAAATCCTAAATATTATTATTATTAATAATAACGTACAGCCATTTCCCTTCTATAGCATGTGGGGCTTAGGCGCAGGAAAAAAAAAAAAACTTAATATGTAAAAATGCCTATAACTATCCCGGTTTAGTGAAGGGCTTATTTTAATAAATACATTAAAAAAAAAAAAAAACTGGATTAGAGGTTAATTCAGAAATCTCTCCAGCTCTAGGACTTCTACACCTGAAAACAAACCCCAATAAGACGGCTAAAAAGGCACGAGCCTTCAAGAGGTACTAATTACACACATGGCTCTGTTTGCAATAAAATCATGTTTCAATTCTGGATTAATAAAAGCTCTACCTGATGGCGCCATTATTTTGCTGGGCTTGTCAAATGTTTGCACTAGCTGGAAGAGTAAATAGTTATTATCAGGCACATTATGAGAGATGACCAATAGCAAGATATAAGGATTATGTTATCAGTAAAGGATTATTGTATCTCTTCAAAAATGAAATCCTATAACAGCAATAAGCCTTCAACGTGTACAAGCATTTTCTATCCTACGCCAGCTAAATTAAATTGTGCCACTCGTTTCTACGACTTAGAACAATGCTTTCCTGACTGCCCTGGTACACAAACCTGAGCATAGAAAAAACATTTCAACAAAACTCTTAGCCCTGGGTTCACACCATTGCGGCTTTGAAATCGGACTACTTCAGCTGGATTTTAAAGCCCCACATCTGTGCGATTTGCACTGCCGATTTCAATGCGGCTTACTACTTCATTTAAAGCGGAGTTCCGGGCACAGAATCTACCTTTTTTTTTTGTGCCCGTCCGCTTGGTCTCCTTAGTCTGAAAAGGAATTGGATAGTTAAGGTATTTTTTTTTTTTTATATATACTTACCTTGTAATTGGAGATCGAATATACTCACATATCCTTCACTTTCTCCCTCAGCGCCGCGGCTCCGCCGTCACTTCCTGTCTTGCGATGATTCCTGGGAGCTGAACGTCATCGCTCCCAGGAATCAATGCGACGGCACCGGCCCCACTCGTCACTTCCGGGGCGACGCCGCAATTCCCTTCTAAACAGCTTCTGGGCATGCCCAGAAGCTGTGCAGGAGTGCGGCGCAGCACCGGAAGTGACGAGAGGGGCCGGTGCAGGCGCATTCTGGGAGAAGAGGATGCAGAAGAGGACCGCGCCGGCTTCAGCTGCCCACAACAGAGATGGCAACGCTGGAGAAGAAATTTTATAAGTGAGTATTTCTTCTAAAAGGTAAGTGCGAACCGGGACAGATCAGAGGCTAGCCATTGCGGAATGTGCTAGCCCTGACTGTCCCGGGGTATGTTCACTGAAAAATGTTTTCTTTGCCCGGAACTCCGCTTTAACAGAAGTCTATGCAAGTCACAATGAAAATCAGTAAAAATCAACAAAGTGCAGAAACCTTTTTCAGAACTGTAACATGAGTCGCGGCAATATTGAACAGTTATTGCAGGCAATGAGGCAGTTTGGAACTGTCAAATCGCATGACAAGTCACACCAGTGTGAACAAGAGGCTAATGGGCCATACACACTATAAGATTTTCTGCAGACTTTTTCCTTTAGATTTACCAAAATCAGATAATATGAGGTCAAACCTAAACACTTTCAATTTGTATGCAATCTGGCAGGCCCTTGCACTACATAGAAAAGGTAAATCTGAAGGAAAAAGTCTTCAGAAAATCTTATAGTGTGTATGGCCCTTTAGTCTTCCTTTCACACTTGTGCGACTAGGGCTGCTTTCCCACTGTTCAGCAAAATCCAAGTAAAAACACATTTTTCTGGATTTTAGATTCATCTTCTGTTTGCTTGCACCTGTGAAAAACGGACACGACTCAAACCAAATCTCATGCGTTCTCATGCATGTCATAGTGACTTCAGCCTGGGTTCACACAGGAGCGGTGCGGGAAACTGCAGGCGATTCAGATGGGAATCAAACAGCATTTCTGTTCAAATAAAAACGCAATAATTTGCAGTGTGATTTGAGCCCATTCATTTTGCATGGGCTCAAAAATCGCACTCCAAAGGTATCAGTATTGGCGACCAAAAGTATCCGTACGTGTACTTGGCATTAAAAAAATGCCAAGTACACGTACAGGCCTGAGGAAGGAGCACATGCTCCGACAACGCGTCGCCTGTTCACGTCATCACGCTCCACGCCCAAGCCGGAAGGACGCCACCGGAAGCCCCGACAGTGTCCCCAGGGTCCGGGATACGCTGTCCTATTCCGGCTTCAACGGATCTCCACTGCGGACTAGTCGGATTCTTCTGTAGAGGCACCCGGACTTTTCGCATTTCTTGGATGAATATCCACTGCTGTTTTCTACTTACACGTCTGTGAGTATGTAATATGGTGAATTCCCAATAAACACGAGTCATATTACACTTAGAGTGGCGCCTGTCTTTCTCCCATACATCAATTTACATTTAGCCCGCTGGGTAAAAAAATAAAAAAATCTGGTGTAAATCCATCCCAGGACGGCTTGGTCACCTCCCTGCCATTAGTCTGACTGGACAGTAAATAAGCAGCAGCAATTGATTGATAAAATCCTTCCACTGCTCTCTCCTTCAGTCGGCACACATAAGTGGCCCTTAGGCTGGGTTCACACTATTGCGATGTCAGGCATCGCTTGTGATTCGCACCTCATTGCTGTGCAGATCACATGCCATGTCTGTGCGATGTGAATTCAGCCATACAGATTGTATGGCTGAATTTGGATTGCATGAATTTGGATTGCATTCGGACCCAAAATAGTGCAGGACCCTTTTTTTTGGAAGTAGGTTATGGAAACGGATCGCATGGCTGTTCACACCTATGTAATCTGATTCCTGCACCATTTCACAGTTCGCACTGCAATCGACATTAACTTTGTATTGACACCCGCAGTGGTTCGCATAGGGCAGTGTGAACTGCCTGCGAGAGACATGCGATGCGGGAAACCGCACAGGAATCATGCTGATTCCTGCATTGCATATGTGTGAACCAAGTCTTACTGCTGCCCCCCAGTCGGAGTTCCCCTGTTCAGGGAATAACATAAGGTTCAGACCAAGCCACATTTAGGTACATAACCTACTTGCATTTAACCACTTGCCGACCGCTCACTGGAGCTCTACTGCAGCAAAGTGGTTAGTTCCCGTCCAGCGACGTAGACCTACGTCGCTGGACTCCTCCCCGCCGGAGTCACAGCGGGAGTCGGGCCAGGGGAGGAGCAGCGGTGATCGCCGCTGCTCTTCCCCAATCGTCGGGGAATCGAGTGTGGAAATCCGCCCGCTTGTGTAAACAAAGTGGGCGGATCTCCTAAGTGACAAACAGTGACAGATTGCAGGGTTCAGCATAGCTGAACCTGATATCTGTCCCTGTGTCACTCAGTCACCTCCCCCCACACACGTTAGTAAGCACCAGGCATACATTAACCCCTTCCTCTCCAATAAAATTAACCCCTTCCCTGCCAGTGTCATTTTTACAATAACAGTGCATATTTATAGCACTGATTACTGTAGTAATGTCACTGGTACCCCCAAAAGTGTCAAAAATGTCAGTCAAGGTCAGTCCGATCTGTCTGCCGCAATGTCGCAGTCCAGCAAAAAAAATAAAAAAAATTGGGGGGGAATTTCATATAAAAAAAATGTGAAAAATATTGTTATTTTTTCAAAATTTACGCTCTTTTTTGTTTATAGCGCAAAAAAAAAAAAAAAAAAAAACGCACAGGTGATCAAATACCACCAAAAGAAAGCTCTGTTTGTGGGAAAAGAGGACGTAAATTTTGTTTGGGTACGGCGTCGCACGACCGCGCAATTGTCAGTTAAAGTCGCACAGCGCCGAATCGCAAAAAGTGGCCTGGACATAAGAGAGCAAAATCCTCCGGTGGTAAAGTGGTTAAGTGGTTAAAAATAGATTTATTTATTTATTTTAAGCTCAACCTGGAGTTCAGGTTTAAAAACAGTAATGAGAGCGTCACTGAACATCCCTTAATGAGCAAAGGAAGCACAGCATTTAAACCAGCTGTCAGGTAGCATAAACAGAGAGGAAGCTCCAATCCCCAGAGACGTCACATGAGTACGGGTATGGAGGAATGTTGAAATAGACACAAAGGCTGTGAAAGCGCAGGGTGGAGGAACAGGCCAAGCCAGTAACAAGCTACTGCTTACTCAGCTTTCTCACACCACGTGTCCCTCACAATTCAAAGCAAAATGGAAGCCTTTACAACAAGCAATACCATTCTTTGACCTTGGATTTTCTGGAGGCAATCGCAGTGCAGCCCCCGCCGCCAGGTGTGTCTACAAAAAGGAGGACCCCAGCTTGTTCAGCAGCAAAAGGAGTCGCCTCTCTTAATGAAGAGTGTATAGCAGAGGCTATAAAGCAAACAGAGTTCGAGCTGTTGGAGGACAAAGGGCACACAGCAAGCAAAACTAAACACAACATTCCATTTACACATGGGGCAGTTCATTAAACGGGCTGGCACTGCTGCGGTGAATAAGAACAATGGACCCCTAAATCATTCATCCACAGCCACATCTGTAGACTGCCATTCCACATCAAGGCCAAACTGGGAATCCTGTATAAGAAGCCAATGGAGAGGAGCATTGCTGAGAATTGTGTTACTACAATTTAAACATACACAAAATAAAAAATAAAAAAATGCAAACAATATAAAAAAAATAAAATAAATAAAACCCAGTAGCAGGTCTGTATTTGTAACTTTAAAAGCCATTTACAGAAGAGTAACCCTTAAGGCTTGTACACACCAGCCTGCATGCTAAAACACATTGCATAGTTTACTTTTTTTTTTAAACTTTATTGAAAGGTCACAAAATGACACTACATATTATGTAACATGTGCTACCTTGCATTGCGCTGAATATTGCTCCATTTTTTGCAGCGCTCTGCACACAATGCTACATGGTGTAATCAAAAAAAAAAAAAAAAACACGTCAATGCATCATAACATGCACATGTTTTAGCATGTGGGCTGGTGTGTATGAGCCCTAAGGGTTACTCTTCTGTAACATTTTTTTTTTTAATTTATAAATACAGACCAGTTGCTGATTTTTTCCCCCCACTTGTTTGTTGTTTTTTTTTTAAAAAACTTTATTGAAATGTCACAAATTGACACTACATTCAAGCCTATGTAACATGTGGTGCCATGTATTGCACTGCATATTGCTTAATTGTTTTGCACAATGCTACATGGTGTAATCGAAAACATTTTTGTTTTTTTCTTTATGTGCCCTTGAGTTAATCTATTCAGATCAAGGCAATTCAACAGACAGTGTGAACGAGCCCTTAGCAATCAATAGGAAATAATTTGCTATGGCCCTGACAAGTCTTGGCTGATGAAAGCGGAATTCTGAGAGGTTAAATAGCTAAGCATATCATTGCATTCTGCACTCTTTCTGTAGCCTTAAGGCCCGTACACACGTACCGATCGTCGGCATACAAACGTCGGTGGACGAAGGATCTGCCGATTGTACGCGTGTTAGTATGGTGCCTCCGACAGATGTCTGCGCACAATCCGCGGACAAAAGTCTTTCGTGCAAACATGAAAATATTTGTATGCCGACACCAGAACGGACGATTGTTCGCCTGTCAGTACACAATTCGGCCGACAGACCGCAGATTTGCAAGACTGGGCATGCTCAGAAAATAGAAAACACAGGGAAAGTTAACCATTACATGACATCACTTCTGCAGTCGGCGGACAAAATTCTTGTGCTGTCCTTGTGCTGTCTTTGCACTTTTCAGCAGACACCGACATCCCGGGGAGAAAAGAGGAACATTTGTAAGCCGACCATCGGTACGTGTGTACGGGGCTTAAGGGTACATTCACATGAACAATTGTAGGAGTGCATGTTCACATTTCCTGTACCCAGGGAGCCACAGGAGGCACGAACCATATAAGTGAATGGCTGTACGTACTTATACTCCTGTAAATGTTGACGCTATTTTGCATTGACGTTTACCCGTACTTGCGCATAAAAAATGTCCTTAAACGCGAAACTTTCACATCTGAAACAGGTCATAGCATTTGCATTTACATAAGTGTCCAGCCATGCACAGGACCTATGGCTCCCTGGGTGCGGGAAAATGCTGGGAATTTTACACTAAAAGATATTTGCGCCTCCAAACATCCATATAACTTAACCACTTGCAACCCGCCCAATGGCAGATTTTCTGCTACAGGACGGCTCTCCTGCGCAGCATCAGGTGTGTGTGTGTGTGTTAATCTGCACTTGTGCCTGCAGGGGGGCTCACGCGCCACCGGCAGGCCTCTTCTGCTGTGATTAATTACAGCAGAAGCCTATCTGCAGGTGCCGGGCACTGGATGTCCCCCGGCACCCGCCGATTGTCGGTAAAACACACAGAACGGAGATCTGGGGTGGGGGTGGGTTGGATGGATGGATTGTGTGTCCCTGCAAAAGAAAGGAATAAAATAAATCATATTCCCCTAGTAAAAGCACCTAACACTACACAAAAACACTGGCTAGGCGTACAGTTAACCCTTTGGATCACCCTAGATGTTTAACCTTTCCCCAGCCAGTGTCATTAGTACAGTGACAGTGCATATTTTTATCACTGATCACTGTATTAGTGTCACTGGTTCCAGCAAAGTTTCAAAAGGGTCAGTTAGTGTCCAATTGTCTGCTGCAACATCACAGTCCCGTATAAGTCACTGATCGCTGCCATTACTAGTATAAAAAAAAAAAAAAAAAGTCATAAATATATACCATAGTTTGTAGATGCTATAATGTTCACATAAACCAATCAATATACGCATATTAGGATTTTTTTCTACCAAAAATATGTAGCAGAATACACATTGGCATAAATTGATGAAGAAAAAGGATTTTTAAAAAAATTATTGGATAGGTTTTACAGCAGAATGTAAAAAATATTGTTTTTTTTTCAAAATGTTTGGTCTTTTTGGTTATAGTGCAAACACACTGGTAAATAAATACCACCAAAATAAAGCTATTTGTTCTATTGTCTCATTTGTTATAAAACAATGACATAATGTCATTTATATACCACATCGCACGACTGCGCATTTGTCAAAGTATCGCAGTGCCAAATCGCAAAAAAATGGCCTGGTCATGAAAGGGGGTGAAAGAAAGAAATCTTCCGGAGGTTAAGTGGTTAAAGGACAACGGTCCCTGCTAAAGGCACCATTAATAGGTTTTAAAAACAAAAAACCCACATATACCATCTCACTTTTATCCCCTATAATTTTCCTATATAAAGAAAATGTCAACAGCCTAAAACATCAAATCCCCAGAAGATCAGGAAACAAGGCAAGAAAACAATCACACTTGTGTTCACAAGGCAAAGTACAGTGTAGACACAATCAAAGCAAATTTTATTTTGTTCTTCCAGTAATTTAAAAAGTGTATCTAAACCCAAAACTAAAAATGTGATATATTGTATGTTACAAGTCCTTAGATGTGGTGGCTGCATTAGTCTTTTTTTTTTTCCCCCTGGTGATCCAGCCAGCAACTTGCTTCCCGCCTTATGCTGGCCATTCACTAAGCAAATTTTCGGTTACCAATAGAATTGGCTGAAATTAGCCAAATGAGCAGCCCTGTTACCCAAGATCCTTTGTAAATTGTCAGCCAAGCAGTGGTGGCATCGAAACAGATGCAGCCGCAGCGGAAGATTGCACCATCTGCCCTGTAAAGTGTGAATGGAGGAACTTGATTTTTTTTTGTTCAGTCTGTCTGTCTGACAACAGCCTTAGGATGGCTATGCTCACTTCTCCACTGTATCTCAAAGGCCCTTTTCATACGGGGAATCCAACACCTGTACATGTAATCCCAGGAGGTATTCTGCATTTTGGGCATTTGCTCCTAAAACACACATGGTCCTGAGCGCAGGTGCCACTTAGTACAGCTTTCGGCCATGTCCATCCACAAAGACTTTGGCAGGCTGCAGGGGGCAGGACTGGACACTGCACCTTTGCCACCAGGATGCACTAAAACACAGATTTCATGCACAGGGGCTAGATGCCTGGTATGCAAGTTGCCTAATGGAGCAATGTAGCCACCCATAGAAAGCAGCATTGTAGAGGGTAGTGTTAGAATTTTATTTACATAAGTCAAAATTGAAGCTGAACTTCAGCTTAAAAAGAGGAGCTTTGGGCTCCCCCGAAAAAAAATGTCAAGTGAGCAGCTACAAATAATTTAGCTACTGAGTTTTAGTATTAGGGTACTTTCTCTGTCCAAGCATCCAGCGGTCCTCACCCAAGCCAATTCTTCAATCAGCTATCAGGTGCTGGTGCCGCCATCTTGACTAAGGGAAGTTGGCAGTGAAGCCTTGCGGTTTCACAGCTGGTTTCCTACTGTAAATGCACAAAGTGCGCTGTGCTTTGTAAATGGGGTGCGGTCTTCGGGGACCAGTGAAGTTTCCCAGAAAGCTGTGTGGAAGGAGGGGGGGGGGGGCCGAACCAGTTACCCACTCCCCCCCCCAAAAAGGTACCAAATGTGGGGGGGAAAGGATGCAGACAAGCGGAGCTTCACCTTTTGGGTGGAGCACCGCTTTAAACCTTTTAAAGCTGAATTTTAAGGATTAATAATCACCCATCCAACTGTCCTGTGCCGGAATCTTCTTCTGAGTGCCAGTCTTCAGGCCTCTTCACTGGCCAGTGGGGGGTGACATCGCTTTTGCATGCATGTGCAAGAGGCTGTTATCCCGGCACGCAGAGACCAGTCCGGCACTGCAAGCTGAAGCTGAGCATGCGCAACTCAGTTTACAGTGCCAGAGAAGGCAGCAAGCAAGCAGGTAAAGTCATTTTATTACAGAAGAGACGGTGCATCTCAGTTTCGCAATAAAAGCCTGCCTGCTTGCTGTTTCTTGCAGCGGAAATTCAGTTCTGCTCTAAAGTGGAACTAAACCCATCGATTTAACAGTTTCAAGAAATGGTTACATTCCTGACACATGTAAAGTAAAGCCCCGTACACACGCACTGATTGTCGGCCGAACGATCGGCCGTCTTTTGTCCGGTGCTGTCCTGTCGGTTGAAAAGTGCTAAAGACTGCACACAAATTTTGTCGGCCAACAACAGCGATGCAGAAGTGATGTCATGTGATGGTTTACTTTCCGTGTGTTTTTTCTTCTCTGAGCATGCCCAGTCTTGCTCATCTGCTGTTTGTCGACCGAATTCTGTGCTGACTGGCGAACAATCGGCCGTTCTTGTGACGGCCAACAAAATTTTTAAAGGCTGCACACCAGATTCTGTTCGGTTGAAAAGTTGCAGTCGGTTGTCGGAAGCATCATACTAACAAGCCGACAATCGGTCGATCGGACGGTGGCTGAATATTTACGGCTGACAATCACTAGGTGTGTACGGGCCTTAACAGTCACATTGGTTGTGCTCTCATCCAAACTGTCAAACCATGAAATGGCTGATGTCATAAGTGACATGTTCAGCACCATGGCAGTTAAAGATCAAACAGAGGTCAAGATGGCAGCTTCCTTGACTGAAAACGATAGGAAAGTTTAGTTCCCCTTTAAAGCGGAGTTCCACCCAAAAGTGGAACTTCCGTTTTAGGTACTAATAACTCCCCTGACACGTCACATTTGGCATGTCATTTTTTTTTGGGGGGGGAGGAGCGGGTACCTGGTTTTGACAGGTACCTGCTCCCACTTCCGCTCGGAGCGCCGCGGGACCCTGAACGGAAGTTCTCCTCTCCCCCTCCCTCCCTGCAATCTTCTGGGACATGTCAGAGGTCCCAGAAGATTTCCGGCCAATCAAGATGTGCAGCGCAACTGGCGCATGCAGAGTGCGTACCCGGCTGTCAAGCCGCAAACTGTCTCAGCCGGGTGCCCACACAAGTGATGCTGGCGCCGCCGAGACCAGAGGGAAGAGGATCGAGGCTTCGGGCGGCCGCATCGCTGGACAGGCGAGTGTGTTAGGCTGGAACCAGTGGTGTATTTTGGTTTTGTGCTGCCCTAGGCAAGACTAAAATTGGGAGCCCCGCCCCTCCCCCTCCTATTTAAATTTGCCCACCCCTTCCTGTGTGATGCACCTACCTCCTGCCTGTCCTCATCTTTTGGGCCCTCGGTCAGCCTGTTGATGTCCCAGCTGGGAGCAGAGAGGAGGTTTGAGAAGGAGTGCAGGCTCTGGGAGGCGCCAGGGATGCTGCACTCGCTGCTGCTTAGGACAGGGTGGCGCCGTGGCAGTTGAGGTCTTCTCCCTCGCAGGCTTTCAGTTCTAGCCAGCTTCGAGGGTCGGCCGGCTGCCCGCTTGCTGTGTGAAGACGTCGCAGCTCAGCAGCAGCAGCTGCTGTCGGCGGTGGATTGGTGAATTTTGCTTTATTGCCCTGCACCAACTGTTACTGGACCAGCAGGACTCTTTGGGCCCCACAAGCACTAGGTGTGGAGGAGGAGGAAGTTAAAACCTCCTCCACTTTGAATCATAGCCAGGGCCAGGGTGTCACGGCCGTGACGTCACTGGTTGCTAGATGCCAGCCGGCTCTAGCAAATAGTGGCCAATAGACTCTTAGGTGGAGGTGGGGGCAGCTATTTTGCTGCCCCCCCCTGCAAAGTGCCGCCATAGGCCTGGGCCTAGTTGGCCTAGGCCAAAATACAGCACTGGCTGGAACTCCGCTATAAGCAATTAAAGAAAGAAAAAAAAAAAAAAGTCCTTTTGGCATAAAAAGTTTAACAGAAAAGAATAAAAAAACTTACCATTGTAAGCACCACTATCTGTGTTAAATGTTTTTTTCTCACTAACTGCCACTTTTGCTGGACAGCTTCATCTGTTAAAGAAAGCTGAAAAATAACAGACATCCCCAGAAAATAATTAAAAAAAAAAAAAAAAAAAACTTTGTTATAGGGAGACTCCATAAACAAAGTCTGTTGCGTTACTGCTAATGACAGACTGCGTCATATACACAGTTTATCATTAAGATCCTTCCACTTTATCACCACAATAAACAGTGAACCTACACAGAAAGTTAACAAAGAGTCATGACGTGCAAAGTAAAAAGTGACAACACCCACATTCAGAGCAAAGTACAGCAACCCCTGTTCAATGTTATACATGCACAGTTTTTGTTTTATTGCAACCAGACCTGATTGCATTAGCCTGAGAACAGAAGAAAAAAACAGGAAATGGGAGGATTCAATAAAGAAAGCTGCAAGCAAAACAGGATGTAGAATTAAAGCTGACTGCTATATGTGCCCTCAGTATTGTGATCTCTATAGACTGGAGGAAAGGAAGTGAGAGCACAGACGTGGCATTCCCCTCATTCAACAACTAGCAGCTAAAAGGTTAAGTGGAAACAAAGCCTGCCATATCACAGAGCACCACCCTCTCCCCAGCCCATGTCTGATCGCTCAGCACGTTGTGCACAACCAACCTATTGTAGGGCAAAAGTAGAAGAGCAGCACAGAGGCGGGCACCCCTCCTTCTCTGGATCAGGACTCCAGAGTCTGGGCATTGTCCACTAACATGGGATCTAAGAATACTGGGTGGTGACATGCAGGCAAACGAGTCATAAACAGTTCATATCTGACCCCAATAGGATCTGCTGATTCTACATAGTACACAGGGTTGTTGTATCATTATGGGGCCCTGCTAGGAATCCCTGATCACACAACTCATCTACCATAGACAGACTGCTATCCCAGCACCCACACATCTCCAGAGGGCACAGTACACGGACCATAAACCCACATCAAACTGTTGGCGCTATATAAATCCTGTATAATAATAATCTATTAGTAGAGGGTGCAGGGAGGACAATCTTGTATCATTTTCAGATACTTCTAATGCACATGTATGTCAATGACAGCTGGGTCAGCAGACAGGGATCACATACAGTACACAAAAACCCCTCCTGTTTTATATAATTGGCAGCCCTGTGGACTTATGATGTATCAGGACTTTAGGCAGGACCCACTTCCATGTGATCCATAAACATTAGCCAATCGGTGCTACATACCTCACCACTGCATGATCTATTATTTCTAGGTAGTACAAAGGGTTATTATATCAAATGAGACCAAAGCTGGGAATTCCCGGTCACACAACTCATCTGTCATAGACAGACTGGTAACCCTCCATCCACACAAGATCCAGGCTGCCCACAATACATATGGGCAGAGGACATGGCACACCACACACCCACATCTATCAGTGGAAGGTGCAGGAAGGACTATTTTGAATCGTTTTTTAGGGGGGGGTTTCTACTTATGCATGTCAATGAAAGCTGGGCCATAATAAGCGCAAACCTGGATGTATGTCAGTGAATGCTGAGCCATAATAAACGCAAACCTGGATCACAGACTAAACAATACCTTCCATGTGTTTTGTATAATTGCCATTCCTGCAGGCATCCCTAGTTACACTGGATCAAGACCCCAAACATGATCTACTTCCATGGGATCCAAGAACAACGCCATGTAAAAACATTCAGGCTGAGGAGTCAAGCACAGCTCATACCTGACCCCCACATGATCTACTAATTCTAGGTAATACACAGACGTGTTCTAGCATGTCATAGGGCCCAGAGCAGGGAATCCCTGGTAACATGAGCCATCCATCATAGACAGACTGCTATCCACCACCCTCACATCTCCAGGCCACAAAAAATACACATGGACAGAGGACACGGCACAATAACCATGCTCACCATACACCCACATCTATTAGTGGAGGATGCAGGGAGGACAAATTTTGTATCACTTTCAGGGATATTGCTCTTATAATACATATGTGTGTCAATTACATCTGATGGATGATCAAAAACAAACCTGGATCACATAGGATACCCAAAGCACCCCTGTTTGCAAGACATCCATCCTTAATCTGGATCGGGACTCCAGATATGATTGACTGCTGTCACCAACTTGGAGGAACAGAAAGTGTAGCTGCTCAGGTGTATGTCAGAGACCGTGTGCAGGTCGGATCCGTAGTCCAGGAGCATATGGAAGTAGAAAAAGTAAGACCGCACTCCAGTAAAGTCGTTTGTTGAAATCAAAAACTGTTTTCTTTATTCCGTTGTGATTATGAGTAAGCGACTGGGAATGTCGTGAAACGCGTCAACCTACTTGTCTGCTGGTACACTGTCTGTCTTTTGCTTTACTTGAGGAATACAGGAAACAGTTTTTGATTTCAACAAACGACTTTACTGGAGTGCGGTCTTACTTTTTCTGCTGTCAGCAACTTCCATGGGATCCAATAACATTGTATGATCAGTGTCATGCATAAGCAAGCATGGTTCATTCCTTACACCCACATGATCTAGGTACTAGATCACACCTACATACTAGGTGGCACCCCCACATGATCTACTAATACTAGGTGGCACACCCACATGGTCTACTAATACTAGGTGGCACCCCCACATGATCTACTAATAATAGGTGGTATACCCACATGATCTACTAATACTAGGTGGCACACCCACATGGTCTACTAATAATAGGTGGCACACCCACATGGTCTACTAATAATAGGTGGCACACCCACATGATCTACTAATACTAGGTGGCACCCCCACATTATCTACTAAATACTAGGTGGCACCCCCACATGATCTACTATTACTAGGTGGCACCCCCACATGATCTACTATTACTAGGTGGCACCCCCACATGATCCTACTAATACTAGGTGGCAACCCCACATGATCCTACTAATACTAGGTGGCACCCCCACATGATCTACTAATACTAGGTGGCACCCCCACATGATCTACTAATACTAGGTGGCACCCCCACATTATCTACTAATACTAGATGGCACACCCACATGAGCTACTAATACTAGGTGGCACCCCCACATGATCCTACTAATACTACATGGCACCCCCACATGATCTACTAATACTAGGTGGTACACCCACATGATCCTACTAATACTAGGTGGCACCCCCACATGATCCTACTAATACTAGGTGGCACCCCCACATGATCCTACTAATACTAGGTGGCACACCCACACGATCCTACTAATACTAGGTGGCACACCCACACGGTCCTACTAATACTAGGTGGCACCCCCACATGATCTACTATTACTAGGTGGCACCCCCACATGATCTACTATTACTAGGTGGCACCCCCACATGATCTACTATTACTAGGTGGCACCCCCACATGATCTACTAATACTAGGTGGTACACCCACATGATCCTACTAATACTAGGTGGCAACCCCACATGATCTAATAATACTAGGTGGCACCCCCACATGATCCTACTAATACTAGGTGGCACCCCCACATGGTCTACTAATACTAGGTGGCACCCCCACATGATCCTACTAATACTAGGTGGCACCCCCACATGATCCTACTAATACTAGGTGGCAACCCCACATGATCTAATAATACTAGGTGGCACCCCCACATGATCCTACTAATACTAGGTGGCAACCCCACATGATCTAATAATACTAGGTGGTATACCCACATGATCTACTAATACTAGGTGGCACCCCCACATGATCCTACTAATACTAGGTGGCACCCCCACATGGTCTACTAATACTAGGTGGCACCCCCACATGATCCTACTAATACTAGGTGGCACCCCCACATGATCCTACTAATACTAGGTGGCACCCCCACATGATCCTACTAATACTAGGTGGCACCCCCACATGGTCTACTAATACTAGGGTGGCACACCCACATGATCTACTAATACTAGGTGGCACACTTGGATCTATTATTAGGGGGGTGAATTGATGCTGCAATGACTCCTGATTGGTCACAGTTAACATGGATAAGAAATGTGATCAGAACATCGACAAGCTGGATATAAAGTGCAGAGCTCTTCCTTATTACATCACCACATGGAGAGACCACTTTTTAGGACAGATCATCAAACATGTGATGGTCCCAATACAGTGCTATGTCATTATGTGGTAAGAGCTCTGAACTCCAGCTGTATAGGGCCCTCCTCCTGGCGTTTTGTAAAAAATTGGCACCCCCCCCCATTATATACAATGGCTTATCTGGGACACAAGCTAAGCAAGCACAGCTCCACTGCACACAATACACATGGCCAGAGGAATCCCCGTCACACCATTCATGCTTCATAGAAATCTCCAGGCCACAAACAATACACATGGCCAGAGGACGCGGCACACAACCGACACGCTCACCATTCACCCACAGCTACTGGTAGAGGGAGAAGGGAGGACAGTTTTGTATTATTTTCAGACATGGTGTGTGTTATATATATTATATAATCCTCCCACACACTATGTGCTGACCAATCACAGCATAGAACACGGATAGGAAACGTTGTCAGAAAAGTGCAGAGCTCTTCTTTATTACAGGATCAGATGGAGAGACAACAATCCTGGACCGGCATGCCTGATGAAGGGGACATGTGGTAATAAATGGGCACTGTGGGGCCCAATGTTGTCTTTGTACTCCTTCATGGAGCATGTGACAATGAAGGGTCCCCTGTGGGGGCCCCAGAAGCTATTTCTATGGGATCCTCCATTGCAAATGTGATTAAGAAGGGTCCAATCACAATGTTTATGTGATCCTTCATGGGCCATATGATGATTAGGAGCCTCTGCACGGCCCCCGAAACCTTGTCTATGTGATCTGCTGGACATGGTAGGAGGTCCTTCATTGGCCATGCAACAATAGGGGGCCCCTGAAAACATTGTCCATGTGACCCTACCATAGTCATGTGACGGGGGACCCCTAAACATTGTCCATGTGACCCTACCATAGTCATGTGACGGGGGACCCCTAAACATTGTCCATGTGACCCTTCCTTGGTCATGTGAAAGGGGCCCCTAAACATTGTCCATGTGACCCTTCCTTAGTCATGTGACAGGGGACCCCTAAACATTGTCCATGTGACCCTTCCTTGGTCATGTGAAAGGGGCCCCTAAACATTGTCCACGTGACCCTTCCGTGGCCTTGTGACGGGGGGGGGCCCTAAACATTGTTAATGTGACCCTTCCTTAGTCATGTGACAGGGGACCCCTAAACATTGTCCATGTGACCCTTCCTTAGTCATGTGACGAGGGGACCCTAAACATTGTCCATGTGACCCTTCCATAGTCATGTGACGGGGGACCCCTAAACATTGTCCATGTGACCCTACCATAGTCATGTGACGGGGGACCCCTAAACATTGTCCATGTGACCCTTCCTTGGTCATGTGAAAGGGGCCCCTAAACATTGTCCATGTGACCCTTCCTTAGTCATGTGACAGGGGACCCCTAAACATTGTCCATGTGACCCTTCCTTAGTCATGTGACGAGGGGACCCTAAACATTGTCCATGTGACCCTTCCTTAGTCATGTGACGAGGGACCCCAAAACATTGTCCATGTGGCCCTTCCTTAGTCATGTGACGGGGACCCTAAACATTGTCCATGTGACCCTTCCTTAGTCATGTGACGAGGGACCCCTAAACATTGTCCATGTGACCCTTCCTTAGTCATGTGACGAGGGACCCCCAAAACATTGTCCATGTGACCCTTCCTTAGTCATGTGACGAGGGACCCCTAAACATTGTCCATGTGACCCCTCCTTAATCATGTGACGAGGGACCCCTAAACATTGTCCATGTGATCCTTCCTTAGTCATGTGACGGAGAACCCCTAAACATTGTCCAAGTGACCTTTCCTTAGTCATGTGATGGGGGGACCCCCAAACATTGTCTATGTGACCCTTCCTTAGTCATGTGACGGGGGACCCCTAAACATTGTCCATGTGACCCTTCCTTAGTCATGTGACAGGGGACCCCTAAACATTGTCCATGTGACCCCTCCTTGGACATGTGACGGGGGGGGCCCCTAAACATTGTCCATGTGACCCTTCCTTAGTCATGTGACGGGGGCCCCTAAACATTGTCCATGTGACCCTTCCTTAGTCAAGTGACGGGGGACCCCTAAACATTGTCCATGTGACCCTTCCTTAGTCATGTGACGGGGAACCCCTAAACATTGTCCATGTGACCCTTCCTTAGTCATGTGACGGGGAACCCCTACACATTGTCCATGTGACCCTTCCTTAGTCAAGTGACGGGGGCCCCTAAACATTGTCCATGTGACCCCTCCTTAGTCATGTGACGAGGGGACCCCTAAACATTGTCCATGTGACCCCTCCTTAGTCATGTGACAGGGGACCCTAAACATTGTCCATGTGACCCTTCCTTAGTCAAGTGACGGGGGACCCTAAACATTGTCCATGTGACCCTTCCTTAGTCATGTGACGGGGAACCCCTAAACATTGTCCATGTGACCCTTCCTTAGTCATGTGACGGGGGACCCTAAACATTGTCCATGTGACCCTTCCTTAGTCAAGTGATGGGGGCCCCTAAACATTGTCCATGTGACCCCTCCTTAGTCATGTGACGGGGGAACCCCTAAACATTGTCCATGTGACCCTTCCTTAGTCATGTGACGGGGAACCCCTACACATTGTCAATGTGACCCTTCCTTAGTCAAGTGACGGGGGCCCCTAAACATTGTCCATGTGACCCCTCCTTAGTCATGTGACAGGGGACCCTAAACATTGTCCATGTGACCCCTCCTTAGTCATGTGACGAGGGGACCCCTAAACATTGTCCATGTGACCCCTCCTTAGTCATGTGACAGGGGACCCCTAAACATTGTCCATGTGACCCTTCCTTGGTCATGTGACAAGGGACCCCTAAACATTGTCCATGTGACCCTTCCTTGGTCATGTGACAAGGGACCCCTAAACATTGTCCATGTGACCCTTCCTTGGTCATGTGACGAGGGACCCCTAAACATTGTCCATGTGACCCTTCCTTAGTCATGTGACGAGGGACCCCTAAACATTGTCCATGTGACCCTTCCTTAGTCATGTGACGAGGGGACCCCTAAACATTGTCCATGTGACCCTTCTTTGGTCATGTGACGAGGTGCCCCTAAATATTGTCCATGTGACCCTTCCTTAGTCATGTGACGAGGGGACCCCTAAACATTGTCCATGTGACCCTTCTTTGGTCATGTGACGAGGTGCCCCTAAATATTGTCCATGTGACCCTTCCTTAGTCATGTGACGAGGGGACCCCTAAACATTGTCCATGTGACCCTTCCTTAGTCAAGTGACGGGGGACCCTAAACATTGTCCATGTGACCCTTCCTTAGTCATGTGACGGGGGACCCCTAAACATTGTCCATGTGACCCTTCCTTAGTCATGTGACGGGGAACCCCTACACATTGTCCATGTGACCCTTCCTTAGTCAAGTGACGGGGGCCCCTAAACATTGTCCATGTGACCCCTCCTTAGTCATGTGACGGGGGAACCCCTAAACATTGTCCATGTGACCCTTCCTTAGTCATGTGACGGGGAACCCCTACACATTGTCCATGTGACCCTTCCTTAGTCAAGTGACGGGGGCCCCTAAACATTGTCCATGTGACCCTCCTTAGTCATGTGACGAGGGGACCCCTAAACATTGTCCATGTGACCCCTCCTTAGTCATGTGACAGGGGACCCTAAACATTGTCCATGTGACCCCTCCTTAGTCATGTGACAGGGGACCCCTAAACATTGTCCATGTGACCCTTCCTTGGTCATGTGACAAGGGACCCCTAAACATTGTCCATGTGACCCTTCCTTGGTCATGTGACAAGGGACCCCTAAACATTGTCCATGTGACCCTTCCTTGGTCATGTGACGAGGGACCCCTAAACATTGTCCATGTGACCCTTCCTTAGTCATGTGACGAGGGACCCCTAAACATTGTCCATGTGACCCTTCCTTAGTCATGTGACGAGGGACCCCTAAACATTGTCCATGTGACCCTTCCTTAGTCATGTGACGAGGGGACCCCTAAACATTGTCCATGTGACCCTTCTTTGGTCATGTGACGAGGTGCCCCTAAATATTGTCCATGTGACCCTTCCTTAGTCATGTGACAGGGGACCCCTAAACATTGTCCATGTGACCCCTCCTTAGTCATGTGACAGGGGACCCTAAACATTGTCCATGTGACCCCTCCTTAGTCATGTGACAGGGGACCCCTAAACATTGTCCATGTGACCCTTCCTTGGTCATGTGACAAGGGACCCCTAAACATTGTCCATGTGACCCTTCCTTGGTCATGTGACAAGGGACCCCTAAACATTGTCCATGTGACCCTTCCTTGGTCATGTGACGAGGGACCCCTAAACATTGTCCATGTGACCCTTCCTTAGTCATGTGACGAGGGACCCCTAAACATTGTCCATGTGACCCTTCCTTAGTCATGTGACGAGGGACCCCTAAACATTGTCCATGTGACCCTTCCTTAGTCATGTGACGAGGGGACCCCTAAACATTGTCCATGTGACCCTTCTTTGGTCATGTGACGAGGTGCCCCTAAATATTGTCCATGTGACCCTTCCTTAGTCATGTGACAGGGGACCCCTAAACATTGTCCATGTGACCCTTCCTTAGTCATGTGACGGGGGACCCTTAAACATTGTCCATGTGACCCTTCCTTAGTCATGTGACAGGGGACCCCTAAACATTGTCCATGTGACCCTTCCTTAGTCATGTGACGGGGGGCCCCTAAACATTGTCCATGTGACCCCTCCTTGGACATGTGACAAGGGGCCCCTGAATGGTGAGGTGATGAATGGACCCCTATGGCCCCCATTATACAGAATGTCTCCAGTGAACACATGACTCCAGTCACAGCTCCACACAATGTCCCCCCCCCCCTCCTCCTCCTCTTCCATGCTCCTCCCCAGTCATGAGGAACCTGCTCTCCTCATTCCCATATCACCGCGGCCTATCCTCCGGTCCCCTCCACCCCGGTACTACTCACCGGCATGAACCGTGCCCCGGTACGCTGTGGCAGTGCGGAGCCTCTATGGGGGGGAATGTGTCAGAGATCAGCAGCTGCTCCCTCCATCCGCGTACAAGCAACGCCACCAAATCCCCCACCGAGTCGCCATGGCAACGAGGCGCCCAATGGAACCTCCTCCTCCCCCCGCCCTCGGCACGCACTGCCGGCCACGCCCACCTTTCCTCTTCCTAGCCACGCCCAGGCCCTGTTCATGCCTTTCATTTTACCTCACAGCTTATCGTACGTTGTGACGGTAAACAGCAGCACTGGTGGGACACAGACAATGTCACCGCCGTGACTTAGGAAATCAGCCTTTATTCATGTTGTCACCTCGCTGAATGTGAATAACGCCGCTGACAGCTGTGTCACCTCTTTTTTTTTTTTTCGCGGCTTTTTTGTGCCTTTGTGGTTAGGGGTGGGCGGGGCTATGCCTCTGACGCACATACCAGCCTCCGCAGGCCACGTGACGGGGCTCTCCTTTCTCCTCCTCCTCTGACGACGACGCTTTAACCCTTTCCTGGCGCAGGGAGGAGCCTCCTGCGCTGTATCAGCGACTGACGCGGGAAATCTGCTGCAGTCACGCGATGCGTTGCCATGGAGACGGCGAGCGCGCGTGCCCTGGGTTAGGGAGGGGCGGGGCGTGAGAGGAGTCTGACACGAGGAAGAAGAGAGAAAGGGGGGGGGGGCGCGGATGCCCACGCGGCTGGGGTCACGTGGTGGCGTTGCCCCTGGTAACCGGGAGATGGCTTCTCCAGCTGTTTCCGAAGAAGCAACGGTCATTTCCGGAATCTGAATACAAAGTAACGACTTGGAGAGGAAACCGCTGGGCTGCTGTTCCATTTATTTCCTGTGAGAGGAGAATTCTGACATCTCCACAATGGGAGCAAGGACTGAGAAACTCCTCAATGGCTTCAGCCCCCCTCCCCCCTTCATGACCAGGCCATTTTAGTCATACGGCACTGTGTTTAACCACTTAAGCCCCGGAAGATTTTACCCCCTTCCTGACCAGGGCCTATTTTGCGATTCATCACTGCGTGACTTTAACGGACAATTGCGCGGTCGTGTGACGCTGTACCTAAACTAATTTGACGTCCTTTTTTTTCCCACAAACAGAGCTTTCTTTTGGTGGTATTTGATCCCCTGTGCGATTTTTTTGATCACGCGCTATAAACAAAAAAAAAGCGTAAATTTTGCAAAAATAACAATATTTTTCACATTTTTTTATATGAAATTCCCAAAAAAAAATGTAAAAATCTAATTTTTTTAAATCAAATTTTGGCCAATTTGTTTTCTGCTACATATGTTTGGAAAAAAAAAATCGCAATAAGCGTATTTTGATTGGTTTGCACAAAAGTTATTGAGTCTACTAACTACGGGAAAGATTTATGTAATTTTTGTTGTTTTTTTTTTTTAACGAGTAATGGCGGCGATCTGTGATTTTTTTTTTTTTTTTTTTTGCGGGACTGCGACATTGCGGCGGACAGATCGGACACTTGACTGACATTTTTGACACTTTTGGGGTTACCAGTGACATTTCTACAGTAATCAGTGCTATACATATGCACTGTTACTGTAAAATTACACTGGTAGTGAAGGGGTTAACTTTATTTGAGAGGGAGGGGCTGTGTGTGTCCCTAGGGGCGTGATTCTAACTGTGATTGGCTGTGGCTTGAGGTGTAGGAACAATGATCAACGGTCCTACATAGTAGAACCGTATGATCACTATTCTTACACAGGGGAGAATGACAGGCGGTTTTGTTTACATCAGCCGCCTGCCTTTCTCCCTCTGCACTGACGATCGCAGAGTGACCGGCGGACATCGGGTCCGCCGGTCACACACACAGGGGGGGGGGGTCCGTGACCGCGCCTCCAGGGGCGCACACTCGCTCCCTAGACCCTCACGGGCTAGCGACGTAGTACTACGTTGCTCTGCCTGTGAGGGGCTGACTGCCGACGTAAATAGTCGTGCGGCAGTCGGCAAGCGGTTAACTGACAATTGCGCGGTCGTGCGACGTTGTACCCAAATAAAATTGATGTCATTTTTTTCCTACACCTGATCCTGCTCAGCAAGGCCGCCCTGTTTTTTACTTTCTGCTATAAAACATTCCCAATAAAAAAAAAATCAAAATTTTTCATAATTTTTGGCCAATTTGTATTCTGCTACATAGTTTTTGTAAATAAAAAAATTCCAATCAGCGTATATTGATTGGTTTGTGCAAAAGTAATAGCGTCTACAAACTATGGGATATTTATATGGATTTTTACTAGTAATGGCGGCGATTAGCGAGTTATAGTGGGACTGCGACATTGCGGTGGACAAATTGGACACCGAACTGACACTTTTTTGGGGACCAGTGACACTAATACAGTGATCAGTGCTACAAATATGCACTGTCACTGTACTAATGATACTGGCAGGGAAGGAGTTAACATCGGGGGCGATCAATGTGTTCCCTGAGAGTGCTTGCTAACTGTGGGGGGATTCTCTGCCTGAGGGAAGACAGAGATCTGTGTTCTTGCTTAGCAGAAACGCAAGATCTCCATCTTCCATCAGAATGGGCATCTGCCTTGTTTACATAGGCAGACCACTGTTCTGCCTCTCTCGGGAATGATTTCAGGTGGCCGGCAGACATCAGGTCCCCCGGACCCGCCGATTGGCTCCCCCTCTGTCCAATCATCACGCAATCAGGTCTCTGGCGGCATGCTTGCGTCCCCTAGAGGCTATTGCACGAAATGATGTACAGGTACCTGATTTCGCACAGTAAAGCCACTTTGCCGCAGGAAATGTAAGTTACGCGGTCGGCAAGTGGTTAAAGAAGAATTATCACTTTCTTTTTACTGTATTCAGTTCTGATGGGACAAAGTATATGTACGCTAGGGCTGCACGATATTGGGGAAAAAAGTACATTGCGATATTTCGTTTTTAAAGATATATATCGCAATATTTCTCCCAGACAGTCTCCGGAGGAGGGATCAGTGAGCAGAGCTCAGCTTTCTGCCAGGGGATCCACCACACGTGTAGAACTTCTCCCGCCCGGACAGCCCGAGCCTTGTGTCGGAGCCGGAGTGTAGAGGAAGCGGGCTGAGTGAAGTGTCGGTAGCAGCCTTTGTTCCGCGATGCTCCTCCCCCATGCTCCGGACGTCTCTCCCCCCTCTCCTGCTGCTTTGCACTATAGCCTCTCCGCCGACATGCAATCCGCCCCGCACTCCAGCCCTCCCCTGCCTCTTAGTCAACAGCCGACCATTACTCCGCCCTGCTCCACCCATTGTCTCTCCATTGAATCTATTTACAAAACATTACAGCCTGATCCTGCCCCCGATGCAGCCAGGAGAGACAATGGGCGGAGCAGGGCGGAGTAATGGTCGGCTGGATACTAGAGGCAGAGCTGGGAGGAAAGTGTGGGACGGATGTAATCACTGAGTCCTCCTCCTCCCCCCGAGTCCCGACTTCTCCCTGCCTAATGCCTGAATATCGTGTCTTCGGCGATATGAATATCGCCCATGCCTGCAGAACGCTAGTCGATATCACATCAACTATCGTTCAGCCCTAATGTACGCCTTTGTCCCATATTCCTAAATGCCCTGTAAAGCTATCTGCAATGCTGGATAGGGCACTTCCCCTTGGCGCATGGCTGCTTAACACCGCAGCTAGCAAGGAGAGGGCTCCTTTGCTATCAAGCCCCTGTCTCTGGCATTTAGTCGCCATGTCGGGCAGCCATAAGCCAAGGGGGGGTTGCCCTGTACAACATCACAGCTAGTGTTACAGGGCATCTAGGAATATGGCAATGCTGTACAGAAAAAAAGTGATACTTCTTCTTTAACCACTTTACGACTGCTCACAGTAATATTACTGCGGCAGAGTGGCTCGTTATCGTCTGACGACGTAGTATTAACGTCGTCAGACACTCCCCCTTCTGGGAGGCGCTTGCGCGCCGCCGGAGGCTCGCTCCCGCTGTTTTCATTCACAGCGGGAGTCGGGCCAGGGGAGGAGCAGCGGCGAACGCCGCTGCTCTTACCCGATCTTCGGGGATCGAGTCTGGAGATCCGCCCGCTGTGTGTAAACACAGCGGGCGGATCTCCATAGTGACAGGGAGTGACAGATCGGAGTGTTCAGCATAGCTGGACATCCGATCTGTCCATGACTCACTCAGTCACCTCCCCCCCTACACGTCAGTAAGCACCAGGCATACATTAACCCCTCCCTCTCCAATAAAATTAACCCCTTCCCTGCCAGTGTCATTTTTACAGTAACAGTGCATATATATATAGCACTGATTACTGCAGTAATGTCACTGGTACCCCCAAAAGTGTCAAAAATGTCAGTCAAGGGTCCGATCTGTCCGCCGCAATGTCGCAGTACCGCAAAAAAAATCGCAGATCGCCGCCATTACGCGTTAAAAAAAAACCCACCAAAAATGACAGAAATCTTTCCCTTTGTTAGTAAACGCAATAACTTTTGCGCAAACCAATCAAAATACGCTTATTGCGATTTTTTTTTTACCAAACATAGGTAGCAGAAAACAAATTGGCCAAAATTTTTTAAAAAAATTGGTTTTTACATCTTTTTTGGGGGGAATTTCATATAAAAAAATGTTAAAAATATTGTTATTTTTTCAAAATAAACGCTCTTTTTTTGTTTATAGCGCAAAAAGTAAAAATCGCACAGGTGATCAAATACCACCAAAAGAAAGCTCTGTTTGTGGGAAAAAAAGGACGTAAATTTCGTTTGGGTACGGCGTCGCACGACCGCGCAATTGTCAGTTGAAGTCGCACAGCGCCGAATCGCAAAAAGTGGCCTGGACGGAAGACAGCAAAATCCTCCGGTGGTAAAGTGGTTAAGGATTATCACTTGAGAAATATCTCTTTTTAAGGTAGTTGTTGTTCTAAAAATAGACAACACCCATTTCCCCCATACCACCAGAAGTGACGCATCCTCCTAGGCTACCAAAGATGCTGCTGACCCTGGTCTTAACCAGCGATTTTCCCCCACTTTGGAGGGATTTCTTTTTACACCCTGTGTCGTTGCTCTGGGATAAAGGAAGTAAAGGGAATACACGTTTCGGTGCCATTCATTCTCAATGACACCTCAAATTCTCTAAAAAATGAGTGGTTTGTTGTGCAAAATGCAAAGTTAACCACTTGCCCTCTGGAAGATTTACCCTTCATGACAAGGCTATTTTTTGCTTTACGACACTGTGTTACTTTAACCACTTTACGACTGCCCGTTGCAGTTATACTGCGGCAAGAAGCCGCTCCTGGGCACACCGACGTAGCTATACATCGGTCGCGTGCAGGCAGCTAGGGGGCGAGCGCGCGCCGCCGGCGGCGCACTCTTGCCCCCGCTCATCAGTGGGGAAGCCGATGCAGCAGGCAGGCGGCTCCAATTGCCGCCTGACACCAGCGATCGCTCCCCACCGAGAGATAAGAACAGTCAGCTGTTGTAAACACAGCTGACCGTTCTCCCTGGAATGATCACAGAGCGCCTGTGATCCTTCTATATAGGAACACAGGTCTCTGTGGTCATTTCATAAGCCACGCCCCCACAGTTAGAGACACGCCCCTAGGTACACATTTAACCCCTTGATCGCCCACAGTGTTAACCCATTCCCTGCCAGTGTCATCATTACAGTAACAGTGCATATTTTTAGCACTGATTACTGTAATGTCACTGATTTCCACCAAAAGTGTCGAAAATGTCAGTCAGGGGTCCGATCTGTCCGCCGCAATGTCACAGTCCCACAAGGAATCGCAGATCGCCGCCATTACTAGTAAAAAAAAAAAAAAGAAAACAATAAATATGACATAAATCTTTCCTGTAGTTAGTACAGTGGTCCTCAACCCTGGCCTACAGGGCCCACTAACAGGCCAGATTTTCAAGATAACTTAAATACATCCCAGGTGATATCATTTTCTGCTCAGTGATTGCAGTACTCTAGTCTGCATCTCCCCAAGGTAATACCTAAAATCTGGCCTGTTAGTGGGCCCTGTAGGCCAGGGTTGAGGACCACTGAGTTAGTAGAAGCGATAACGTTTGCGCAAATCAATCAAAATACACTTATTGCAATTTTTTTTACCAAAAATATGCAGCAGAAAACAAATTGGTCTGATTTTTAATTTTTATTTTTTTGGGAATGTTATATAGCAGAATGGGAAAAATATTGTTTTTTTTTCAAAATTATCACTTTTTTTGTTTATAGCGCAAAAAATAAAAATCGCACAGGTGATCAAATACCATCAAAAGAAAGCTCTATTTGTGGGAAAAAAAGGACATCAATTTTATTTAGGTACAGCGTTGCACGACCCCGCAATTGTCCTTTAAAGTAACGCAGTGCCTAATTGCAAAATATAACCTGGTCATTAAGGGGGCAAATCCTTTCGGTCCAGAAGTGGTTAACTGACAATTGCGCGCTCATGCAACACTGTACATAAATTACATTTATATCCTTTTTTTCCCCACAAGTAAAGCTTTCTTTTGGTGGTATTTGATCATCTATGCGTTTTTTTTATTTTTTAGTGCTATAAACAAAAAAAAAGACAGACAATTTTGAAAAAAAAAAAAAACAATATTTTTTACTTTCTGCTGTAAAACATATCTAATAAAGAAAATTACATTTCTTTATTGAATTAGGCCTTTATGCATACTTGCCAACTGTCCCTTTTTTCCTGGGACAGTCCCTGCAAATAGGAGCCTGTCCCAGGCAATTTATATTGTCCCTGGAAGCGCCCGTTAATCGGGCTGCCCATAAATGTTACGCAGAAGTAGTGCAGCTGAATGGGAGAATTATTCCAACTCTGCTACTGTGGCCTTAAGTTTGAAATCCCTTTTTAATTTCCCGTAATTCTCTCTATATTGAGTAGACTCTATAATCTGTTAAATAGGCGAGATTAATTATGCAGAGTGGGCGGAGCTTCAGGGACGTGGGTGTGGTAATTGATAGCTGTGCTGCAAAGTGTCCCTGGAAATTTTTTTTAAATGTTGGCAACTATGCTTTATGTAGTCTGCTAAATGTTTTTGGTAAAAAAAAAAAATCCCAATAAGCATATATTGATTGGTTTGGACAAAAGTAATAGCGTCTATATAAACTATATACACTGAAATTATTTTTTTTTTGTTATACTAGTAATGGCAACGATTAGCGACTTATAGCGGGACTGAGATATTGCCACACTTTTGACAATTTGTGGGAACCAGTGACATTAAAACCGTGATCAGTGCTAAAAATATACACTGTCACTGTACTAATGACACTGGCAGGGAAGGGGTTTAACATCTATGGTGATCAAAGGGTTAGCTGTTTTTACTAAGAGATGTGGTGGATTTTATTCCCCGCTTTGCAGGGAAAAAAGTCCATCACATCCCTGCCGACAAAACAGGGCTCTGCCTTGTTTACATAGGCAGAGCTTTGTGTCTCTGCTTGGCGATCAGTGGGTGACAGCGGACATCCGTTAGCTGGAACCAGCAGATGGACTTGTGCTGTGTCTAATCACAGCACAGCCAGGGTAACAGCGGTGTGCACCCGCCCCGCTACCCCGAAGTGCTGCATCAGGTAGTAGGTACGTGATCCGGTGCAGGAGAGCCGCTCTGTACTCCTACGTAAGGGCGGTTAAAAAAATGTGCCAAAGTCAGCTCCCAAAAAAAGGGCACAGGAGCTACTTTGGTGCGTTTTTCGCACGTAGGGCAGCTCATTTCAATGAATAGGCTTCCCTATACTGATGCACAAAAAAAGAGCACAGAAAAAGTGGTGCAACATGTCACTTAGCTGGGAATGGGGCCCAAAGCTATGCTTTTTCCCATATTAGGCCCAAAAAGCTTTTCAAACAATGTCATTGATGCAACCTGTAATAAATATTTATTTCTATTTATTTATTTATTATAATAAAATATTTTTTTCAATAATAACATTTTTTCACATTATTTTTTTTAATAATAATAATTCAGCCAAACAGATACAAATAAAGATTTATTTATATATTTTACACAAACACACACACTGAGTGACATGACCACAGAGACGGAAGGCAGTGCTACTGCCGGGAAAAAAGGAGCGGACACCCTCTGGTGGTGGGAGGGTGGCAGTGCACTAGACTCACACAAGGACTCAGATCCCCGCATGCGCAGCCCACAGCGGGCCCCCCCTGAAAACAAGAGGCAAAGCCAAGAAGGCAATGCAAGTGGCCCGCAAATAAAGGGAGAGTCTCACTCACTGCCCACCCCCTGCTGTGGGGCCCGGACCCCCAACAGGCCTCGGACCGGCTCCAGTCCACAGCCCGGGGGTTGGGGACCTCTGCACTAGAGCATGTGCATAGGAAATCTCCAGAAACCTGCAAAGGTGGCCCAAGGTTTCTACTGTCTCCAGAGTTTAATCTGGCACTACCTAAATTTAATTTTAATATTTAATATCCACTAATAAATGTTTTAATAAATCATTTTACATTGTGAAGTACTGATTAAGAACAGCAAAAATCTATTTTGGGGATTTGCTTTTATATGCGTACGGGGGAGTTCCTATAAATATTCTGCTATAGGTTCTTTCATATATAGTTAGATAACTGATTGGGATTTTATCAATTGTATGCAATTATTTAGCTGCTTGGATAGCATTCTGTTGTTTTGTGGTTGTCATGTTAAACACACATTGCATTTAAAATGACTTCTGATACTGGAAATAGTGCCACAGAAGAAATAACAAGAACAGCAAAATTAGTTTTGGTGTGTCTTAAGTGTTAGCAGTTATCTAATCCTGATTGCACATCCAGATGTTCGATGTTTAGGATTAGCTGATGATCACAGTCCTGATCAGGAGCTGCCTAAGGTATGGTGGCCTAGATACAGCACAAGATCAGCAATATCATTGTGCATTATACACTGCAGTCTCCAAATACTATTTTCCTTTCAATTGCGTGTTACATTTTATAATCACTTGAAGACCAGGCTTTTTCTGGCACTTTTTGTTTTGATGAAACTATCACTTTTTTTGCTAGAATATTACTAAGAATTATATATATATTTAAAGCAGAGGCTCTATTGTGGGTTTAGCAATTTTTTCTATGCCACGCAAATTTTTAAATGCAATTTTTGGAAAAAAATACACTTTTTTGAATTTTAATGCAAAAAAAAAAACACAATACATAACCCAATGTTTTGTTTTATATTTTGAAAAATATAAAAAATGATGTTACGCCGAGTAAATAGATACCAAATAAACTAGGTGTTGCGGGGGAGGGTTCAGAGGAAGTGCCAGCCAGCACTAAGCAAAGGATGGAGGGTAAAAGTAGAGTCAGTAGAGATAATATAGCCGTAACATCTAATCCCAGGGTAAATTATTGGACAAATCAAAAACAAAGCCTGAGAAAACATAAGGAGAAAATGATATGCACTCATACAACACTTAGAGGCGTATACACAAATTCCAGGAGCCTAGATAACAAAATAGAAGTACTGGAGCTGCTATTACACAACGAGGACTTAGACTTTGTGGGAATAACAGAAACTTGGTTTGACAGTTTACACGACCGGCTGGCAAATATTTAGGGGTATTCCTTGCATCAGAAGGACAGGGAAGGTAGAAGAGAGCGAGGGGTGTGTCTATACATCAAAAATGATGTAAGGGTGGTAGAGAGGAGTGACATTGTGAATGGGACAAGGGGGACGTTGAATCAGTGTGGGTAGAACTCCCAACAGAAGAAATAAGTGGGAAATTAATAGTGGGGGTATGTTACAGGCCCCCCAACCTGAAATAGAAGGAGCTGGACCTCCTATCACAGTTAGAAATGGTGACGAGGCAGGGAAATGTCATCATAATGAGGGAATAAATTGTCCTGATATTTACTGGGCAGAGGGGACAGCGCACTCATTATAGGCCTTCCATTTCATGAATGTCTTATAGGACAACTTCATGTCTCAACTGGTGGATTCCCCGACTAGAAAGAATGCATTCCTATATTTTTTAAATTATGAATGATCTAAGTCTGATTTCAGATGTGGCAATATGGGCAACTTGGGATCTAGCGATCACAGGATGATCACATTTTGCGTAAATCATAGGAAAAGGAGCCATGAGGGGAGCACAAGAACTCTAGATTTCAAAAGAGCAAACTTTTCTGAACTGCGCTCAATACTACAAGACATCAATTGTGACCTAATCCTAGAAACATTGAACATGGAAGAAAAATAGGAATGGTTGTGGAACATATTAAACAAAGGTATCACACGGTGCATTTCAATGGGCAATGGGCAATTAAAAGAGAAGAGCGAAGGTAAAACCGTAGTGGCTAAATGTCAGGATGCTAGAAAACCAGACCACACGAAGATGCAAGTGAAATAAAGCAGTTTATTAGAGCAACAACAATAAATGCACAGCAAGAGTGAGGGGCAAAATCAGGAACAGCCGGGGTCAAGTCCAGAGCGGGTAGTCATCCAAGCCAGGATCGAGTCCTGAAGTGGGTAGTCATCCAAGTCGGGGTCGAGTCTGGAGACGGGTAGTCTGCCAATGCCGGGTTGTCTGCCGATGCGGAATCGAGAGCCAGGAAAGTTGTCAGCCAAGCCAGGTCATGCACAGAGGAACACGGAGAACAGAAGACTGATAGCAGTGATGCACCTTGGAGCATCAGCTGTGCAACATCATCACTGAGCGACACCCAGGCAGCAGGCAAGTGATGATGCAAACAGAGTTTATAAAAGACAGCAGTCTGCACATGTCCAAGATGGCTGCCAACAGGAAGGCAAGGTAAGACCTTGACAGTACCCTCCCCTTGATGGCCCCTCCTCCGCGGATCAAAAAACGGTTTCTGAGGAAAGCGTGGAGAAGGGCGTGGGCAATGAACATCAGCGGAGGGAACCCAGCAGCGCTCCTCAGGACCATAACCCTTCCAGTGCAGCAGGTTTTGAACCTGACCTCGGAACAGACGAGAATCCAAGATGCTGCTAATCTCATACTCCTCATGATTGTCCCCAGGAATGGGACGGGGCAAGGAAGTGAAGAAGTATAGCGATTCCAAACTAGTGGCTTCAAAAGTGACACGTGGAAGACATTGGAGATAGGCATGCCAGGAGAAGGATCAAGGGCATAGGCCACCGGGTTCACCTGACGGAGGATGCGAAAAGGCCCAACAAAATGGGGTGTCAGTTTAGGAGTGGGTACCCTGAGGTGGAGATTACGGGTCGACAACCACACTCTCTCCCTGATCTGGTACGAAGGAGCAGATAAACATCACCAGTCTGCCTGGAGCTTCTGACGCTGTGCAGAGACCCGTAAAGACTCTTGAATTTGCACCCAAGAGGAACGGAGGACACAAAGATGATCCTCCACAGCCTGGATGTCCTTTGGCGAGAATGACTCAGACAACACATTGGGTTGGAACCCATAATTGGCCATGAATGGAGACATTCTGGAAGACGAGTTGATGGCAGAGTTTCTGGCAAACTCTGCCCAGGGTAGCAGATCAACCCACTTGTGCTGATGGTCAGAGATATAGTAGCGGAGAAATTGCTCCAGAGCTTGGTTAGAACGCTCAGCGGCACCATTGGACTGCAGATGGTAGGCAGAGAAGAAGAAGAGTCGAATACCAAAATGGGAGCAAAAGGCGCGCAAGACCCTTGAGACAAACTAGCTCCCACGGTCCGAGGCAATCTCCTTGGGCAACCCATGTAAGCGAAAAACCTCCCTGACAAACACAGAGGCAAGCTCCTGAACGGTAGGCAGCCGCTTAAATGGAACACAGTGGCACATTTTGGAGAACTGGTCGACAACCATGGGGATAACTGTGTGACCTCGAGATGTGGGAAGTTCCACAAAAAAATCCATGGCCAGGTGAGACCAAGGACGCTCCCCATTGGGAATAGGATGCAGTAGGTCCAAGGGAAGGTGCCGCAGAGATTTGTTCTGGGCACAGACCAAACAAGCAGCCACATACGCAGCAACATCAGTGTGGAGAGATGGCCACTAGAGCTGATGGAAATAGCCCAGGACATCTGGTTTTTACCAGGATGACTGGCAGCCTTGGAATTGTGGTGCGTGCGCAACAGTCTGATGCGCAACCCCTCAGGTACAAAACATTTGCCAGTAGGTCTCTCTGTGGGAGCATCAGGTTGGACAGCCAAGATCTTTTCCCCAAGAGGAGAGGTTAAGTTGGTGCGGATGGCAGCCAGGATATGATCTGAAGGTATGACCGGTGTCGGCACAGAGTCCTCGCTGAACAACTCAAAATACTGGCGAGACAAGGCACCAGCTTTACCATTCTTGGAGCCGGGCAAATAGGAGACCACATAGTTAAAACAAGACAAGAATAAGGCCTATCTAGCCTGACAGGGTGTGAGCCTCTTGGCCTCTGAGAGATATGTCAAATTCTTATGATCTGTGAGAATGAAAACTGGAACCACAGAACCTTCAAGCAAGTGTCTCCACTCCTTGAGAGCCAGGATAATGGCCAAGAGCTCTCTGTCTCCAATCTCATAATTGCATTCAGCTGGAGACAGCTTCTTGGAGTAGAACGCACAAGGAAGTAAGGGTCCATCAGGGGTCCGACGCTAAGACAGGAGGGTGCCTACTCCCATCTCAGACGCATCCACCTCTAGGACAAAGGGCAAACCAGGATTGGGCTGAGACAGAATGGGACCCGAAGCGAAAGCAGACTTGAGGGCCTCGAAAAGTTTGGATGGCAGCAGACGTCCAATTGTGGGGTTCGCTGCCTCTCTTGGTCAGATCTGAGATAGGTTTAGCCAAAGAGGAAAAGTTCCTGATAAACTTCCGATAGTAGTTGGCAAACCCAAGAAAACGCTGAATGGAAGGGAGACCACATTATAGAACAGCCGAAAACCTTCTGAGGGTCCATGGAGAACCCTTCAGCAGAAATGACGTAGCCCAAGAAGGCAACGTGAGACAGGTGGAATTCACATTTTTCAAGCTTACAGAAAAGCCCATTCTCACGTAACCGTTGCAGCAACCGTCTGACATCCAGTGTGATTCAGTGGAGTCCGAATAATTTAAGATGTCGTCCAAATAGACTACCACGCATTGCTGCAACATAAAGAAAAGACATCATTGATCACTGGAAGACAGCGGGCACATTGCACAAGCCAAAGGGCATCACTAGATATATTCGTAATGACCGGTTCTGATACAGGCCAGTATGGATTTTGCAAAGGCATTCGATACAGTTTCCCATAAACGCTTAATCTACAAGCTGAGGTCTGCAGGCATGGACCATAAGGTTTGTTCTTGAATAAAAAAACTGGTTACAGGGGTGCGTCCAAAGGGTAGTGCTAAATACGTGTACTCAGACTGGTCTCGAGTGGTAAGTGGGGTACCCCAGAGCTCTGTCTTGGGAACAATTCTGTTTATTTATTCATAAATGATAAAGAGGATGGGATACATAGCTTAATCTCAGTTTTTGTGGACGACACAAAAATAGGTAGGGCAATAACTTCACATCAGGATATAGAAATTTTACAGAAAGACTTGAACAAAATAATGGAGTGGGCAACTACATTACAAATTAGGTTTATTGTGGATAAATGTAAGGTAATGCACTTAGGGGCTAAAAACATAAACGCAAACTACTCACTAGGGGGAGAACCTCTTGGGGAATCAAGGATGGAGAAATATCTGGAGGTCCCAGTGGACAACAAAATAGTAGTAATAGCATGCAATGTCAAGCTGCCGGCTACCAAAGCCAGCAGAATATTAGCATGCATAAAAACTATAAAACTATAATCCTGCCATTTTAGAAAACTCTGGTTAGTCCACATCTGGAGTATTTCCTCCAGTTATGGTCACCAGTCCTCAGAAGGGATGTGCTGGAGCTGGAGAGAGTCTAAAGAAGATAATGGAAATTAATAGGGGGATTGGAGGACCTTAAAGTGGAGTTCCACCCTAAATTTATACTTACCTCCATCTTCTCGCTCTATCATCTTATCTCCGCTTCTACTCACCTTACTTCCTTCTTCCTCCCCTCGGCGGCCACGGCGATTCGTCACTTCCTGGCTTTGCAATGATTCCTGGGAGCTGAACGTCATCGCTCCCAGGAATCAATGCGCCTGCACCGGCCCCAACGTCAGTTCCGGTGCAGGCGCCGTCATACCTTGCAAAACAGCTTCTGGGCATGCCCAGAAGCTGTGCAGGGATGACACTGCGGACCCGGAAGTGACGGCGGGGCCGGTGCAGTGCATCGTGGGACCGAAGAAGACGGAAGAGGATGCAGAAGAGGATCGCGCTGGCTTCAAGCTGCCCACACCTGAGATGGCAGCGCTGGACAATACTTTTTCAAGGTAAGTATTTCTTATAAAAGGTAAGTGCAACCCGGGACAGATCAGAGGCTAGCCATTGTGGAATGTACTAGCCCTGACTGTCCCGGGGGTATTTTTATTAAAAAAAGTATTCCCAGGGTGGAACTCCGCTTTAATTGCGAGGAGCGACTACAAGCTCTAAATTCATTCTCCCTGGAAAAGAGACGCTTGAGAGGGGACATGATAGGAATTTACAAATACCTCAATGGTGATCCCAGTATAGGAAAAAAGCTATTCAGTCTCAGGGAGTGTAAGAGATCACGGGGCCACACGATGAGATTGGAGGAGAAGCGGTTTAACCTTAAGCTGCGCAGTGGGTTTTTCACTGTCAGGGCGATAAGAATATGGAACTCTCTTCCACAATTGATGGTGTCAGTGGGAGTATTGATATTTTTAAAGGCTCTTGGACATGCATCATAGACTCCACACTTTTCTGTGTAAGAAGTTTTATGTATTTTGATGTGCAGTAAAGTTTTGTTTTATGCTTTTTATCAAAACTGCTCTTGGTGTGTCTGTTCATTTTAAATATTCATTAGATATTTCAGTGACTGTCCAGTATACCTTCATTATAAATTTTGTTGTTCCCACCTTTGATACAACTGGCATAGTGGGCAGGATACTGTGTGGTCACTAAATATAGAATATTTGGATGAAATATTGTGTTATAAAGGGTGTATGAGTATTATTCATTGAATTGCTGCTAGAGTCAGCAGTTTAGTGAATAAGCCCTTAGCACATTCACTTTGAGCCAGGACAATACATAGCGATTGGGATTGTTGTTTATGCATTTGTGTTCCCCCTGAGAGTAGAGATGCATACTCTGTTTAAAAAAAGCAAGAGAGCGGGAGGGAAGGAATCAGCTTCTAAGTATGGGGCGATTCCAACATGGGTCTGTTCTGGGTACTGGAAGCCCATTGCAGATGACGTGATTAAATATGCTGCTCTAATCTATCCAGACCTTGGTACTGAACTTAGTATGCAAGTTTTGCATTTAGATTTGAGTGTATATTCTAAGAAGGAGCGGAAAGCCGCTGCCACTACTGGGTGGTTAGTAGTGCAGGCCCTTTGCCGCAAGGTGCAGAAGAATGAAGCGCTTGAGAAAGAGTTGCAGGAAATGAAAGAGATGTTGTTATGACAAAAGAATATAAGCAAAGTAATGCATGTCGAGTAGTTGCCCTAGAGGAGAAGTGTAAAGTGTGGGCGATGATTGCAGATCCCACATGGAATCCTGAAGACACGCTCCAGTCTTCAGATGAAAAGTATATGTCCTATTCTGATGATAGTGATGATTTGGATGAGTGTCAGGCACGTCCAATAATCACACAGCAGAGAAGCAGAAAAATAAATTGTGAGCATGGTGTAGAGAATGGTTTGCGGTTTACTGCTCGTAATGAACTAAATTAAGTGGTAAAGGGGTATACCCAAACTGAGCTCATGGAGCAACTTGCAGTGGTGACCGAGCGTTTGGAAGACACTGCAAGCATGACGAATGAGTTAGGAAATAGGGCATTTAAAGTTAAACCTGCAGTGGCTTTAGAGTGTGTTCAAACCTCTGTAGGCAGATTAAGATTTGAATAAGCGGTGTGCAGCCCTCATAAACATGTCTAATGATGCCCTAACAAAGGACAAAGGCCCTAAGCCTGTAAGCAAAATTAGGACATGTGGCACTGTTACGTCCCATAAGCGGAAACCTGAGGATCTGATCAGCTATGGCCAAATTGAGTCAGATACAAGGAAGGCAGGGCCTATGGTCTCGAGGAGATACATGTGGACTGATTTACTGAGGACGGGGGTCTCTAGAGAGGAAATAGAGGGGATTCATACACCAGCATTGCTTCAGAAGTGGAAGCAAGTGGTTGGGAATGGTAGATTCTGTCACATTAGTTGTTTTTGTTGTCATAGAATGTGGTACATTGCTAGAGAGTGCCATGCTATAAAGACTGGACAACAGCAGGCCTGTTTTCCCAGGACAGCACGGAGAGACATGCAAGTTTATTAATTTCGTTGGAAGAGAATGCCTTTCCGTGAAAGTGTTACAAGGCAACAGTGGGCACGCTACAACAGTTTTGCAGTTTAAAAATGGGCAGATTGAGAAATGTGAGCAGTGAGCTATGTTTTTTGTCACAGGTGGAAGGAACATATACAGTAAACCCCCCTCCATTGCGAGGGTTACATTCCGGACCCAGCCGCGAAAAGTGAAAATCTGCGAAATAGAAAAACCCTATTAAAATGCATTGTAGGCATGTTTTTTTTACTGTCACTGTACGTGTAAAAGCATTTTAAGGTCTTTAAACACACTTTTAAAACAAAAGAAACTCATTTAAACACATGAAAGATACTGAGAGACATAGCAAGAGCTATGGAAAACACAACAATATTTCATTTTAATGATTTATATAGTAAAATAACATTACAAAAAAAAAACGCAATATACTGGGACCGCAAAAACTGAACCGCGATGGAGCGGGGGTTTACTGTAATCTGATTTGTCTCTTACTCTTTTAAGGTATTGAACATTGAGAGGTGGAGCAGGCAGAGCAGATGATCAATCCAGATGGGATGAGGCAGACCAGAAGATCAGATGAGAGCCCGAGGAAGATGCAGATGATTTCCTGATGGTGGCTGAATTGGAGTAGACTTTCATCTGAACATTTCCTTATGACCAGGAGGACAAGGAAGGAGGACATGGGACTCTTCTCATCTGGAATTTTATTTCCACAGACTGCCAAGGACATTGCTAGCCCTGCACAAAGAAATGTTGGAGTTTTCCAGAGACTTTGCCTGATTGCCCAGAACATACGGGAGTCGAAAGGGAATTTTTTCCTTCCATTTACAATATGGGGGGTTTATTTCACCCTTTCCTGGAGAAAGGCTTTAAGAGCTATGATAATTCCTTAAAAATCAAGAGGTGGAATGTGTTGCTATGGATATTTGATGATTTTATAGCAAACGCATTTATTAGATTCTGTGTTAGGAGCTAGTTTCCCCCCATTGATATGCAAATAAACCAGTATGATTGGTTTAGTAGCTAAACATGGAACAAGAAGTATGTGGGGGAGATGTTTAGGACTTTTGAAACAAGCATGTGTTCAGACAAAGGAGAGTTGTTTTTGGAACACAAAAGGAACAACATGTCTGCTTTAGACTTGATAAGCAGTTTAGACTCTGAGCAAAGAACTACGAAGATTCTATCTTAATTCCATCTTTGAGTAATTGTTTAGGATATTTATTGCACAATTTACACACTTATTTGAAGATAATTACACTGTACATACCGTAGTTACATTGGTCCAAGCTGAACCAATATAACTAACTATGTAAAAATATACCTTACCTGGAATTCTTCTTTACAGAACCCGCAAATATAGAAAAATACCTGTTGAAGTGCAGAAGTACATTCAGCCGTTTTGTGGACTGAGTGGTGTCAGCCCTCCCAGTTGTCTTTTGCTAAACTACTGAACCACTCCCACTCTCAGATCTCTACAACATAAAAGAGGGCTCTTTGATATAACACAGGATAGCTGTGAATTCCTGACAAGATCCACACGATTTTTTATTTGCACTCCATGGACTCCTGCAGTTCTGAGCCTGTACCTCTGTTCGGGCTGTCAGTTTCAGAGCTGCAAGAAGAGTGAATGGACTATGACAGCACCCATCCTCACAGTCCATTGAGAACTACTAGCTGTCTGCCGTGGTGGAAGATAGGACTTGTAGTTTCTTCATTCACAGATTCCTGTAACGAATGATGTGGCTGAGCAGGTGAAGCCTCGCACAGCAGCGCCGATTTTAAAAAGTGACAACAGGTATGAGAAGAGAATCCCCCCCGCCTGCTGTCACAAGGGGATTAATCAGGGGCTGAGAGCTGCTGGTAGTGGAACAGGTTACATTCCAAAGGTGAACTTATCCTTTATTATAACAGTTCGTAAAGCAGTATTAAACCCAAAAGCAAAAATGTATTATTTATTCATAAAAAACCTTTATCCCAAAAAGGAAAACCTATTTCTGTAACTGATTATAAAGTGTGAGCTGAAGTTTGGCATCAGTTTGTTAGTGAAGCAACCCTCCCCCCCTTACCCTGAATGACCATGTTGCTGTCTGCCCCCTGTGCTCCTTCATTCAAAATGGGGCCACTCTAATACATGTGGTGTGTTACTGGCCAGTTCACCAGGTGACAACAGAGGGCAAAAAAAGCCTAAAATAGGAAAACGAATGTGGCTACTAATGATTGGTAAGCTGCAATATATTACATTTTTGGTTTGGGGTTTAATACTGCTTTAAATGTTATGGCTTTTTGCTTTATTTTTTACCTGGTAATCCTGTGAATAATACATTTCCTGTGTGTCCTAGGTTGGCTAGGCTACAATAAGTCCCACCACTGTATCTATGGAGGTTTTCAGCCATGTCTAGAATACTTACTCCTCTCTTCAAACACAGGACTATAAACGTGTAGTTTTCTTTGACTCCATTACATGGGGGCCAGGGGAATAAGTAGTTTACAGAAGACAGGCTGGAAGGAAGATAACATTGATACATCAGTTCATCTCTTATGTGACCTGGACATTCAACATATGATAACAACAGTCTTCTGCGCTCAAGGAAGATGTAATAATGGTGGATGTAACATAGGATCTTGATAGTTCCAGTGGAAGCACAGGCTTTGCTGTCCTCTAAGGGTCGGGGGAAAACCCAATGGAAACACTGTAATAAAAAGAAGAGAGGGCGCACCAGCATTACCCAAGTGGTGTTAATTAATATAAAATAAATAGAAATATACTAAAACTCACTTATAAAAGAATACAGTGTGGAAAGTATGTATGTAATCCCCTGCAGATTTTGTACATTTGCCCATTTACAAAGAAATGAAGGGTCTATAATTTTTATCATAGGTGTATTTTAAATGATAGATACAGAATATCAACCAAAAATCCAGAAAAAAAACACATGGTACAAATGTTAAAAATTGAGTTCAGTAAGTAAAAAAAGAAATTTGATCCCCAAGCAAAACATGACTTAGTACTTGGTGGAGAAACCCTTGTTGGCAAGCACAGAGGTAAGGCGTTTCTTGTAGTTGGTTACCAGGTTTGCACCCATCTCAGGAGGGATTTTGGTCCACTCTGTACAGATCTTCTCTAAATCCTTAATGTTTCTTGGCTGTTGTTTGGCAACTCGAAGTTTCAGCTCCCTCCATAAATTTTCTATAGTATTAAGGTCTGAAACAGGCTAGGCCACTCAATGACCTTTATTTTCTTGTTCTTGAACCACTCCTTTGTTGCCTTGGCGGTATAGAAACATAGAAAGTGTCGGCAGATAAGAACCATTTGGCCCATCTAGTCTGCCCAATATATCTGAATCCTATGAATAGTCCCTGGCCCTATCTTATATGAAGGATAGCCTTATGCCTATCCCATGCATGCTTAAACTCCTTCACTGTATTTGCAGCTACCACTTCTGCAGGAAGGTCATTCCATGCATCCACTACTCTCTCAGTAAAGTAATACTTCCTCATATTACTTTTAAACCTTTGCCCCTCTAGTTTAAAACGGTGTCCTCTTGTGGTAGTTTTTCTTCTTTTAAATATGCTCTCCTCCTTTACCGAGTTGATTCCCTTTATGTATTTAAAAGTGTCTATCATATCCCCTCTGTCTCTTCTTTCTTCCAAGCTATACATGTTAAGGTCCTTTAACCTTTCCTGGTAAGTTTTTTCCTGCAATCCATGTACTAGTTTAGTAGCTCTTCTCTGAACTCTCTCTAGAGTATCTATATCCTTCTGGAGATATGGCCTCCAGTACTGCGCACAATACTCCAAGTGAGGTCTCACCAGTGTTCTGTACAAGCGGAATAAGCACTTCTCTCTTTCTACTGCTTATACCTCTCCCTATACATCCAAGCATTCTGCTGGCATTTCGTGCTGCTCTATTACATTGCCTTCCCACCTTTAAGTCTTCTGAAATAATTACTCCTAAATCCCTTTCCTCAGATACTGAGGTCAGGACTGTGTCAAATATTCTATATTCTGCCCTTGGGTTTTTACGCCCCAGGTGCATTATCTTGCACTTATCCACATTAAATTTCAGTTGCCAGAGTTCTGACCATTCTTCTAGTTTTCCTAAATCCTTTTCCATTTGGCGTTTCCCTCCAGGAACATCAACCCTGTTACATATCTTTGTGTCATCAGCAAAAAGACAAACCTTACCATCGAGGCCTTTTGTAATATCACTTATGAAGATATTAAACAAAATTGGTCCCAGTACAGATCCCTGAGGTACCCCACTGGTAACCTGAGCTTGTTCTGAATGTTCTCCATTGACTACAACCCTCTGTTGTCTGTCACTCAGCCACTGCCTAATCCACTCCACAATATGGGAGTCCATGCTCAATGACTGCAGTTTATTGATAAGTCTCCAGGACATGTTTTGTTTTATTGTCATACTGGAAGACCCATCCACGACCCATCTTCAGTGTTCTGGCTGAGGGAAGAAGGTTCTCATCCAAGATTTTACAATACATTGCAATTGGCCCCTCAATGTGGCAAAGTCGGCCTGCACCTGTAGCAGATACACTACCCCAAAGCATAATGTTTCCATTTCCGTGCTTGACTGAGGGGATGGTGTTCTTAGGGTCATAGTCAGGATTTTCCTTCATCCAAACACTGTGAGTTGAGTTAATGCCAAAGTGCTCAATTTTGGTCTCATCTGCGCACAGCATTTTCTCCCAATCCTTCTCTGAATAATTTAGATGTTCATTGGCAAACTTCCGACGGGCCTGTACATGTGCCTTCTTGAGGAGAGGTACCCTGCGGGTGCTGAAGGATTTCAATCCATGGTGGCCTATTGTGTTACCAATGGACTGTTTGGTAACTGAGGTCCCAACTGCCTTAAAGCGGTGTTCCAGCCTCCCCTCTTCCCCTACAAAAATTAAAAGTCAGCAGCTACACATACTGTAGCTGTTGACTTTTAATATTAGGACACTTACCTGTCCTGGAGTCCAGCTATGTTGGCACGGCAGCCGATGTTTCCATCGGCTATCGGGTGCTGGCGCCACCATTGCCGGCGAAGGAACCCGGCAGTGAAGCCTTGCGGCTTCATGGGTGGGTCCCTAATGTGTATGCGCAAAGTGCACTGGGGGAAGGAGGAGGGGGCCAAACTTCCGAGGGACAGCGCTGCGGCGCCGTCTCCCGGAAGTGGGGAAGGATACCTGTCAAAAACAGGTACCCGTTCCCCCCTCCCCCCTGAAAGTTGCCAAATGTGGCACCGGAGGGGGGGGGGAGCAAATGAGCGGAAGTTCCACTTTTGAGTGGAACTCTGCTTCAAGATCATTCACAAGCTCCTCCCATGTAGTTCTGGGCTGATCCCTCACTTTTCTCATCATCATCCTTACCCCATGAGGCAAAATCTTGCATTGAGCTTTAGACCAAGGGTGATAGATGGCTATTTTGTATTTCTTCCATTGGTGAAAAATCACTCCAACAGTTGTCTCCTTCTCACCAACCTTCTTGCTGATGGTCTGTAAAATATAGTGACTCGGTGGCTGGAGGTGTGATTGCCATCATCCCTAATAAGTCAACAAGAACATATTGGATCCTTATAATGGGGGATTTTTTAGGCAAACCAAACAAATTTAAATAAAAATAGAAATTTTATTCATGAAGTATACGTTAGAAAAAGACAAACAGCATTAGAAGAATAAAAAACCACAATATATACTTGACATAGATAATAAGAAAAAATGGTTACAGATGAACTCAAGTGGCAAAATGGCATTCCCAAGCTCGGCTGAAAACAGCTAGAGAATAGTCACAGCAGGGGAAAATCCAACGCATTTCCAAATGTAAAATGATACAAATTCTTCTTCAGGGATTTTTCTGCCATTTCTGCAAGGTAATAGTATGTTTCAAACAAAGGGCTACACAAATGTATATATCTTTTCCATTTCAAATAAACCACAAAAACCAGCTTACATTTTCAATAAGACCATTTAGTATGAATGCATTAATGAGTCAAGAGACCTCCTAGCCATGATCAAACATTTGCAAAAAGAATCACTGGAAACAAGATCCAATTCGGAAACCCAATTAGTGATGAAGGGGGCTGAGCCAAGTGTAACAGCACCTACATGCCAAAAAGAAGGAGAGTATTGAGCTTCTAATGCACAGGCTAAAGATACCATAAGCAAAAAAGGATGTCCATTACTTACTGAACCTAAAGCACTAAAGTCCACCCACACTTGGGTGGCTAAAGAGCCGATCAAAAGAATGGCACCCTCCAAATCTTTTACGAGTAACAGGGAGATGAACTTGGCAATCCAGAGATCAAAAGTTTGGTTCCCCTCATCCACACGAGGGGAGGACAGGAAGTGGCGTCGGAGGCAATCCCCAGCGTCTCCATACATGTGGAGAGCACACGTGGGCCAAAATGACGTGACGCATCTCCACATCACTTCCGGTTACCGGAATGACAACATCCGGAGACCAGACCGCGGCCATATTGGAGACAAAAAGCCACAGACACAGGGAGTTCCTCCGACGGCCAGGAATGAATAGGAAGACCACCATCCAAACGCGGCCTAGCCAGAGAAAGAAAAAGCACACATCGCAAAAGCTTGGGGGCTTTCCTGTTTCAGATGCAACGTCTATGGTCACCGCAAAAGAGGGGCCCAATTTCCAAGCATGCATTCAAATCAGTACATTGGTCATAACATATACCATCAAATCAGTATTGTACAAGCTAAAGAAAACACAAAAATATAAAAACAAAAACAATTCATTTTGAACACATTAGGTAGTATAAACCCCATTGGTGTATATCTGTACAAAATTTACAAAAAAAAAAAACAAAACAAAATAAAAATAATATATAGTCATTGGACCTACAGGGGAGGGAGATTGGAAACACTTGGCAAGTGCTCAAGTGTCCAAGGGGCATCTCAATCCGTCTTACCAGAGTTAAAACCCTCCAGAAAGGGTCTAAAGCTCTCAATTATATTGAGACCCGGGGGGGGGGGGTAGCATTTAAATATCTAATCCAGCGCATCTCGCGCTGGAGAAGAGCCTTATTCCAATTACCCCTCGAATGGGGATATGGATACGGCCCAACCCTAGAAATTAAATCTTTGGCATCCTATATTTGTGGTGTTTCTCAACATGTCGAATACAGGTTGTTAATTCTCATACTCTGTAAATTTTACTGACTCTTTGTCCCAGTTCTTGTCGTGTCTTCCCTAGATAAAAAGAGCCACATTGACATTGTATAAAATACACAACACCTCTGGTTTTGCAATTTGCAAAATGTTTGGGGTTAAAGCGTTTACCATTTGGAAGAATTGTACATTTGTTACCTCCAATCACTGAACAAAAAGAACATGGCCCACATGGAAATGTTCCTCGTACCTTACAGGGGTCTTTCCTGAATTCACCCTTGTATTCACTTTGGGTGAGGAATTCTCATATAGAACCCGCTTTCCTATTGGTATACTTAACTTGGTTAAACGGATTTTATAACCCCTAGCAAGTAACCTTTGGGTTCGTTTATTTACTTCCTATTGGAAGTCCTCCTTAGTTGTGCAGTTACGCTAGACTGACTGTAAGGTATAGACTTCTTCAAGGGCTCAGGATAGAAACTGTCGACATGTAACAATGTATTGCCACAGTTTCCTTCCTGAAGAGTGTGCTTCTAAGAGCGCCATTCTCTTCCCTGGAGATGCTTACATTCAAAAAGTTTACTTTATGGAAATCGTAGGTCATTGTGAAAAATAGATTCAAATCATTCTGATTCATGAGGTTCAGAAAATATTTCAGTTCAGGTTCAGGGCTGTCCCATACAATAAATATGACATCTATATACCTTTGCCACCAGACAATATACTGTGTGTATAGGGACAATAAATCATCAGAGAAAAGGGACTTTTCCCACTTCCCCAGGTACAGGTTGGAGTAGGAGGGTGCACAACATGTGCTAAATCGTGTTGATGGGGGCTGAATGGAAGAAAGAGATTCTGTTGACAGGTGTCTTTTATACACATAACGAGTTGTCATTAGAAGTACCTTCTTAACCACTTTACCACCGGAGGATTTTGCTGTCTTACGTCCAGGCCACTTTTTGCGATTCGGCACTGTGCGGCTTTAACTGACAATTGTTCGGTCATGCAACGCCGTACCAAAACGAAATTTACGTCCTTTTTTTCCCATAAACAGAGCTTTCTTTTGGTGGTATTTGATCACCTCTATGATTTTTACTTTTTGCGCTATAAACAAAAAAAGAGCGACAATTTTGAAAAAATAACAATATTTTTCACATTTTTTTATATGAAATTCCCCCCCAAAAAAATGTAAAAATCAAAATTTTTTATCATTTTAGGCCAATTTGTTTTCTGCTACATATTTTTGGTAAAAAAAATCGCAATAAGTGTATTTTGATTGGTTTGCTCAAAAGTTATTGCGTTTACTAACTAAGGGAAAGATTTCTGTCATTTTTGGTGTTTTTTTTTTAACAAGTAATGGCGGCGATCTGCGATTTTTTTGCGGGACTGCGACATTGCGGCGGACAGATCGGACCCTTGACTGACATTTTTGACACTTTTGGGGCTACCAGTGACATTACTACAGTAATCAGTGCTATACATATGCACTGTTACTGTAAAAATGACACTGGCAGGGAAGGGGTTAATTTTAATTGGTGATCAAGGGGTTAATGTATGCCTGGTGCTTACTGACGTGTGTGGGGGGAGGTGACTGAGTGACACAGGGACAGATCGCAGGTTCAGCTATGCTGAACCCTGCAATCTGACCCTGTCTGTCACTTAGGAGATCCGCCCGCTTGTGTTTACACAAGCGGGCGGCGGATCTCCACACTCGATTCCCCGACGATCGGGGAAGAGCGGTGGTGATCACCGCCGCTCCTCCCCTGGCCCGACTCCCGCTGTAACTGAATACAGCGGGAGCGAGCCTCCGGCGGCGCGCGCGCGCCGCAGAGTGGGGGGAATGTCTGGTGACGTAGGTCTACGTCGCCAGACGATAACGAACCACTTTGCCGCAGTACAGTCAACGTGACTGGTCGGCAAGTGGTTAAATTGACAGGACTAAACTGTGGTGTACCACATGAACACATACTGTAGCCAGTATGTGGGGACCAAAATTATTGTTGGTTGGTAGAGGAACCAATATTTATTTTACTCACTGAACTGCAACTCAATTTATAACATTTGCATTATGTGTTTTTTTCTGGATTTTCGGTTGATATTCTGTCTCTATCATTTAACCACTTGCCCACCAATCACATTGAGCGTACTGCGGCAAAGTGGCACGATCCCGTCCAGCGACGTAGACCTACGTCGCTGGACTCCTCCCCCTGTAGGCGGCGCTCGCGCGCCGCCGGAGGCGCGCTCCCGCTGTTTTCATTCACAGCGGGAGTCGGGCCAGGGGAGGAGCAGCGGCGATCGCCGCTGCTCTGCCCCGATCGTCGGGGAATCGAGTGAGGAGATCCGCCCGCTTGTGTAAACAGAGCGGGCGGATCTCCTAAGTGACAGGGACTGACAGATCGGAAGTGTTCAGCATAGCTGGAAATCCGATCTGTCCCTGTCTCACAAAGTCACCTCCCCCCCCCCACACGTCAGTAAGCACCAGGCATACATTAACCCCTCCCTCTCCAATAAAATTAACCCCCTCACTGCCAGTGTCATTTTTACAGTAACAGTGCATATATATAGCACTGATTACTGCAGTAATGTCACTGGTACCCCCAAAAGTGTCAAAAATGTCAGTCAAGGGTCCGATCTGTCCGCCGCAATGTCGCAGTCCCGCAAAAAAAATCGCAGATCACCGCCATTACGCGTTAAAAAAAAAAACACCAAAAATGACAGAAATCTTTCCCTTAGTTAGAAAAAGCAATAACTTTTGCGCAAACCAATCAAAATAAGCTTATTGCAATTTTTTTTACCAAACATAGGTAGCAGAAAACAAATTGGCCAAAAATTAAAAAAAAATTAGATTTTTACATTTTTTGGGGGGGGGAATTTCATATAAAAAAATGTTAAAAATATTGTTATTTTTTCAAAATAAACGCTTTTTTTGTTTATAGCGCAAAAAGTAAAAATCGTACAGGTGATCAAATACCACCAAAAGAAAGCTCTGTTTGTGGGAAAAAAAGGACGTAAATTTCGTTTGGGTACGGCGTCGCACGACCGCGCAATTGTCAGTTAAAGTCGCACAGCGCCGAATCGCAAAAAGTGGCCTGGACGGAAGACAGCAAAATCCTCCGGTGGTAAAGTGGTTAAAATACACCTATGACAAAAATTATAGACCCTTCATCTCTTTGTAAATGGGCAAACTTACAAAATCTGCAGGGAATCAAATAATTATTTTCCCCCACTGTATCAAGGTCCATAGTGGACCTAGTGTTCGCTTTGTGTCCACTATGGACCCTGGTATGCTTTTATTATTGATAGATTTGTTTATGAGTATATTTCCTTTTGACCTTAGGCTCCGTTCACATATTGGCATCCTGGATCGTGGGCAGAATTGCTGCGATTCTGCCCTCGATCCCGAATAACAGCAAATGGTGCGATTCCCGTCACTTCCAATGGCCCCCCCAAACGCGACATGACAAGTTCTTGTACTTCTTTTGGGTGTCAGGCGTACCGCAATTTTACCACGATTCATCGGATGACAATCGCGGCAAAATCGCGCCACAATTGGGGTGCCATTGGAAGTGACGGAAATCGTACGGGCGTCCCGCAATTTGCCACGATTTGGGATCGCGGGCAGAATCACAGCGATTCTGCCTACAATCCGGGATGCCAATATGTGAACGGAGCCTTATAATAATAAACACCTCTTGGGTAATGCGCAAGGCTGGTGCGTCCTCTCTTCTTCTATGATGCTGCAAATGTATAGTCTTGGGCTGTAAGTATGGGCTTCATCCAACAATAGAGATATGGCTCTAATCTGGTGATTATTTAAAACCAGTGCTGTATTTTGGCCTAGGCCAACAAGGCTCAGGCCTAGGGCGGCACTTTGCAGGGGGCAGCAAAAAAGCCACCCCCCTCCACCTGAGACTCTATTGGCCACTGGTTGCTAGAACCGCCTCTCTCACCCCCTCTCTCTTTCTCTCACTCACCCCCCTCTCTCACTCTCTCACCCCTCCTATCTCTCTCATCTCCCCTCTTTCTCTCTCGCTCTCATCCCTCTCTCTCACCCCCCCCTCTCTCGCTCTCTCTCTAATTCCCCCTTTCTCATCCCCCCTCTCTCTCTATCATCCCTCTCTCTCACTCTCATCCCCCCTCTCTCTCATCCCCCCTCTCTCTCATCACCCCCTCTCTCTCGCTCTCTCTCTCATCCCCCTTTCTCTCTCTCATCCCCCCTCTCTTATCCTCACCTCTCTCCCATCACCCACTCTCTCTTTGATCCCCCCTCTCTCTCTCTCACCCTCCCTCCCTAACCCACCCCCTCTCTCTCCCTCCCTCCCCCACCCCCCTCTCTCCCCCTCCCTCCCCACCCCCTCTCTCTTCCTCCCTCACCCCCCTCTCTCTCTCCCTCACCCCCCCCCCCCTCTCTCCCACCCCCTCTCACTCCCCCCTCTCATGAGATCTCAGAGGTTCATGCTGGGACTTGTAGTCCTTCAATTTTGGAGGGAGTCACATCTGTTAAAAAAGGAGTGGGGAAAATGTACATGGGGGGCGCCCAATTTTAGTCTTGCCAAGGGCAGCACAAAACCAAAATACACCACTGTTTAAAACTGCACATAGAATGGTACATATGAATACTGAGAGTTGGGTAATTAATGCGGCATAAACAGAGCTAACTCTAATCTGCAGCAAAGCCACAACTGCTCATAATCAAGTCCTGTATTTCTCTGGAGACTCCATAAATTAATTCATCAAGCATTACATTCCCCTAATTCAGACAACACGGATTCTAATTGTTGTTTTGGAAATATTCATTATTTCAAATTATCACTTTCCATTTGGCATTAAAATTTGCCTCAATCTCATCGCTGTGCTGAAGAGAACACATATATTGTTTAGTCCAAATACAATTAACAGATTATAATTAATTGGTGATTTATTAGAAACTTCTCCTGTACATACTAGGCATCATATAATACTTTTATTGTTGTAGGCATGTACACAACAGAGAACGTTATAGGCAAGGGCAGATTTTTGTCTCATTCAGCACTTTGGTCTTTAGGCCCCTTTCACACAGGGAGTCCGTTCAGATCCGCCTGTCATTTTTTTTTTTGCGGATTTGAACGGACGTCCCATGCATCTCTATGGGGCATCGGATGTCAGCAGCACCCGCTGCTGTCTCAGCCAATGAGGAATGAGAGTCCTGGACAGCTGAGACCCTCGTGCACTTCGCTGGATCGAGATGGGGCTCAGGTAAGTATTAGGGGGGGCTGAGAGGGGCTGCTGCACACAGAAGGCTCTTTATCTTAAAGTATAACTAGGGGCAAAACTTTTTTTTTTACAGTTTTGGATAGAGTGGAGAGGGATTAGAACACCTGCCAGTTTTTATTGCTGTCTGTGCCCCCGTTAGGGAGATTCATCCTCTCTATTTGTCCTGTTTACTATTATCATTGAAAGTGAAAGTAAAAGAAATTACCCAAATTTTGGGTTGACCCCAGAAAAGTAATAGAGAGGACATCTTCCAATGGGTACACTAGTTATGGTGACCTGGGGGTCCCCAAAGAATCCCCTTGATTTACAGAGATTTCCTCTCACTTCCTGTTTGGCTATGGGACAGGAAGTGAAGGTAAATCCCCGCAATGGAACACAGATGGCGAAATAAAATCTGATAGAAGTTAAAACCCTCCTTTGCTCTATCCAAAATGAAAAAAAAAGTTTTGCCTATAGTTCTACTTTAATGCATAGAATGCATTAAGATAAAAAAACCTTCTGACTTTACAACCACTTTAACTCCTTCATTTCCGGTACCGATGTGAACAGGCCATGGATCTCCATAACGTGGGTTCCGATTTGGCTGCTGTTGGATACCGACCGCCAGGGAGGGAGCCAGACAAAGACCCCCTCGCTACCGGAGGACCTGTCACCTTTTTAGGTACCACGCCTAATGACTGGCTGCTTTGTGTCTTGAACCTGTGCTTTGTTTCTCTTAGGAATGGAATTTCTCTTCCTTGTCTTGCAGCAATGACCCTTTTGTAACAATTTTACTTTATACTTTACACACCCTGGTTCTTAAGATACGCTAGAACCTACATGCACCCCTTTCAATAACTTCAGACCAGGCTTGGAACAGTTAAAGCGGAGTTCCAGCCATTCACTCACCTGTCCAACGGTCCAGCGATGCGGCCGCCCGAAGCCTCGATCCTCTCCCTCGGCACCGGCATCACTGCTGTGGGCACCCGGCTGTGACAGTTTGCGGCTTCACAGCCGGGTACCCACTGCGCAGGCGCGAGTCGCGCTGCACGTCTTGATTGGCCGGCAATCTTCTGGGACCTCTGACGTGTCCCAGAAGATTGCAGGGAGGGAGGGAGGGGGAGAACTTCCGTTCAGGGCGCCGCGGCGCTCCGAGCGGAAGTGGGAGCGGGTACCTGTCAAAACTAGGTACCCGCTCCCCCCCAAAAAAAATGACATGCCAAATGTGGCATGTCAGGGGGTCAGGACTCCCTAAAGCGGAAGTTCCACTTTTGGGTGGAACTCCGCTTTAATGTAACTTTCCTGGAGGCTCTTCGACATAACAGTTCAATATGAATAATGTCCAATTCCTAAACCTAACTACAGTTGTGTGGCTGCCCAGGCATACCTCCATGAGGTGGTAGATATTTTTATAGTGAACACCAACAACTAAACAAAATATTAAAATTTAAAAAATGTAACTAGGGGATTAAGCTTTTGTAGAATTTAGGGCTGGGGAATATAATCGAAAGATCGATGCATCGCAATTCGACCCTTCGCGATTCTGCATCGATGCGGGCTGCCGGCATAATCGATTATACGAAATGACGTCATCAGCCGCGGCCACGCCCTATCGCGCAAGGGAAAAAAAAAAAAATCACAAGATCGCAGGATCGGCAGCTGATTGGTGGGTTAGTGGCGGGAGCTTAATAAAAAGGCTCCGCCCCTCCCCTTCCGCCTCTTTGACCCGGGCCGAGGCGCAGCAAGACATCCACCGTGTGTATCGGCGTCCCACCTGCGGCCTAGAAGCCAGCCAGCCAGCCATCCAAGCCAGAAACCGCCAGTCCAGTGAGTCCACACACAGGAGCGAGGAGCCCCAAGTGCGTCCCCATCGCAGCCAGCCAGCGCCGCCAGCCTCACCTCACCTCACCGTAGCCAACAGGCCCTGGAGGCCCAGCCGCCACGCCACTGCCAGTGATGCCAGCCGCCCGCCACAGAGCCCAGAGAGCAGCACAGCACCTGTCCTCCTCTGCAATGCAGTGCACAACAACCCACACAGTCACACAGCAGGTATGTCCAAACAAATAATTGTGTAATCATTCATGGGGGTCTCTCGTCTGTATCTCTGGGGGGATGTCTGTGATGGGGGGGGCCTGGGACAGGGGACGGTCGGTCGGGGCCCGGGGGTACTGTTCTGCTGTGGCAGTCTGGCAGCCAGGGGGGTCAGTCAGTGTCAGTGGGGGCCTGGGGGTCTCTGTCAGTGTCAGTCAGCTATGGGGGTCTGGGCAAGGGGGGGACTCACTCAGTGTTTGTCAGTGCTGTGGGGGATTGGGGAAGGTGTGGGGGACATCCAGGTCTCTGTCAGTGTGGGGGTCTGGGCAAGGGGGGGGACTCACTCTCACTCAAGTGTTTGTCAGTGCTGTGGGGGATTGGTGAAGGTGTGGGACTTCCAGGTCTCTGTCAGTGTGGGGGTCTGGGCAAGGGGGAGGACTCACTCACTCTCAGTGTTTATGCAGCAGTGCACTATTGCCAGGTTCACCCTTGATGTTTGCTACTAGTCAGGAAGTGCTCTGTTTTGTAGAGCAAGAAAATTCCCCTGGGGATGGGATTTTTTAGGCACAGTAGTAAATCACAAACCATATATGTATAAATGATATTAATTTATTAGATAAGTAGAAAATATTAATACAAAAATCACAACAAATATTGAATGTTTAAAAACAATTAATGCAAGCAAATGTGTAATGGTGAGAACAAAACCCCAACTGACAAGACCAGATGTTCCGACGCGTTTCGAGGTACTGTAAGACCCCTTCGTCAGGGAAGATACTGGCGTCACTGTATAGGTTAGTTTTCACAAAAGCACAGAGCTTGCAAGTTAAAAACAGGAAGAATGAACTACGTCCACAGCCTTGTCATGTGTCAGATGGTAAGATTTTGCTCCTCTTTGTTTGTGTATGTGACAAGAGAGTCGAGGGGGAAGATAAGTAGCCCCAGATGCCTCTTAGAGCAGGGTAACTGAAGTCCAGTTATAGCTCAACGGGAAAGGGCCAGCATGGATCTCTAAAGAGCTTGTAATGATTTATGGGACCAACAAGCTGCATGGACGACCTTCTCCCAGTGGTGGATCTCAGATCCCAGTTTTGTAGAGGACAGGTTATGGCACACCTGGAATTTATTGCAATGCATATTCACATAAAAGGATTTATATATAATGTTTTGTGGGAATTTATGATGACCATTTTCACAAGAATATTAGCTTGGCTGGCTGGCTGGCTGGCTGGCTTCTTCTATCTTGGCTTGCCTTAAAGTACAACTATAGGCCAAACTTTATCCAAAATCCAAAAAGTTTGGCCTTTATTTGTACTTTAAATGGTGGTAGGCCTGGCTTATATTAATATTTTCTTTTATGAAGCAGTAAACTGCACTACTACCGTTTTTTTACTAATTTTACTGTTACTTCTAGTAAAATACTAGTGTTGTTGTCTGTCTCTGCTATGCTGTTTGCATTTTCAGATCTTCCTATATGTTTGCAGTGCAAGTGCACTAAAGTATGCAGGGCTTGCAGGCCATGACAGGGTCCAGGAAAGTGTCCTTTGAAGCAAATGAAAATAAAAAGGATTCTTTTATTTGTGACTGCTTGATTGTTTGTTTTTTTTGATAAAGTTTTAAAAAACCATTGGGCAGTGGGCTGGGCATGGGCATTGGGCAGTAATCGTGATGCATCGCGATGCATCGCGGAATCGAATCGTATCGAATCGCGACCCTAATAATCGTAATCGCATCGAATCGTGAGGTAAGTGAAGATGCACAGCCCTAGTAGAATTGCTTTTGGCAGTTTGTCATTTTTCTTTTTTGCATTTAATATGCAATACTTCTATTTTCACGTTTTCACTTATTATTTTAGTCCCTCTTTACCATTAGCGCCTGTGTAAGGAAGCCTCTAAATTGTCTATCAGTTCTCATTATTGCTATACCACATGTGAATTTCCTGAGTTCCTGACTGTGGTTGCTTCAGAGGCTTGGACTCATATGCTACACAGTGCACTTTTTTTCACTCACCTGTCCCTTTAAAGAGGAAGTAAACACTTGACAAACTTTTTTCTTTTTTTCTCTCTGCAAAGTAAATGCATAATGTGCTAGTATGCATCACATACTAGCACATTATGTGACACTTACCTGCCACGAAGCTCGCGTTGTCCCTGCTGCCGGCCGCATTCATCTTCACCCGCTCTGATGAAGGGGGAACACCCCGAAACGCGTAAGCGTTTTTGTGGAGGTCTACATCCTTCCACGGCCTGCGGCAGCTGAGGATGCCCAGTGGAGACCCCTGGTGGTCCCTCATTGCTTATTGCCCGTGTTTCATAATCGTTTTGTGAGTATAATGTGTATACATGTCTATTACAATAAATTGTTTTAAAGATAATGCGCTAGGCTGGTGCGCCCTCTGTCCATTTCTCTTTTCAGTATCTTCTTTGGGTTACCACGACCCGTTGAGAGTGGCAGCACAGCCTGAATTTACTACAATTTGACCTGAATCACATTTTCCGGATACCAGCCGCAAGGCCACCCCTTAAGCGCAGGAGTCATTTGCTCTTTGTACGTCTTCCTTCCGGGTCTGCGGACTCCGGCTGTATTACTGGCCGGAGCCGCGTGACGTCACTCCCACACATGCACGCTGGAGCCGCCAGTCACGGCACAGGGCTCTGAAGAAATGGCACGGACGGCCGTTTCTTCAGAGCGCATGTGCCGATGACGTCATCGGCTGCATGCACTGTAAATATCTCCTAAATGGTACAAGTTTAGGAGATGTTTACAGCACCTATAGGTAAGCCTTAATATAGGCTTACCTATAGGTAAAAGTCATTAAAGTGGGTTTACAACCACTTTAAGTTTTCAAAATTGTCGCTCTTTTTTTGTTTATAGCGCAAAATCTAAAAATCGCAGAGGTGATCAATTACCATCAAAAGAAAGCTCTATTTGTGGGAAGAAAATTACATCAATTGTATTTGGCTACAGTGTTGCAAGACCACGCAATTTTTTGTTAAATTAACGCAGTGCCGAATCGCAAAAAATGACCTGGTCAATAAGGGGGTAAAACCTTCCGGAGCTGAAGTGGTTACAGGACTGCAAGACGCAGCAGTCCCAATACCACGAGTCGAGAGCAAGAACAGAGCTGACTTAATAGGGCCCATGACCTTAGCATTACCCCTTTTTAAAGCATAGGTGGGCTGACTGGGACCCAAAAGCCAGGGAACTGGGCACACATAGCTTAACCCTTTCCCCCAGCCTGGGCCAGCTGCTAACTTACTAAACCAACACAGGCACAACCTGCATACAAGGGCGTAACTGGTTTTGACAGGTAGGGGCTCCCAGGCGATCCAAGCTGGTGTTTGCCCCTCCACCCTTCAACGCCCCCAACCTACTGATCACAGATCCCAGGTGGCTGCGGGTCCAGAGTTGTATAAAGTACTCGAAACCCATACTTGAGTAAAAGTACAAGTGCTCGATCAAAAAGTGACTTGAGTAGAAGTACTAAAGTATTCAACATTTTTTGTACTTAAGTATTGCAAGTAGTTTTTTTTTTTTAATTTTGCTACTCAAGTACTGAAAGTAAAAGTACCAGTAGTTTTGAAAAAAAATTGCTACTCAAGTACTGAAAGTAAAAGTACAAGTACTGTGTTATGTAGTTATTAAAGAAAGAAGTCAAAAGTTTGAACATCATATTGTTTTTTATTATTTCAAATGCAGCTTTTATTTATACATACAGTAGCTTTTATTTTCGTATGCGCTGATAATACACATGTTTTGAACTTCATGAAACCTGCCATCTACTGTTCTGGCAGTGCTCATTTTTATAATTGTAACGAGTAACTATGCAGCACAAGAAAAAAATATCGGAGTAGAAGTATTGAAATCATTGAAAAAATGTAGTGAAGTAAAAGTGGAAGTAGGAGAAAAAAATTCTACTCTAGGAAAGTACAGATACCGCCTTTCGGTACTTAAGTACAGTAGTGAAGTAGTTCTACTTAGTTACTATACATCTCTGTGCGGGTCCATTCACAAAGTGCAGTATGGTTCACGCATGCACAGTGGGGAGCCAGCTGTGGAGCTGCAGGGAGTCACAGCCAGCTTCCCACAGTCAACATGACGATGCCGGGATCCTAAAGACCGCCAAGAACCGGCCCAGGTGAGGATAGCGCTGGATCCTTGGACAGGTAGGTGTCTCTTTATTAGAAGTCAGCAGCTACAGTATATTTGTGGATGAGGTTTTTTTTGTTTTTTTTTACTATTTTCCATGCCCTGATTGCTTCTTACTGGACTTACACATTTGAGAGAGAACATGGATTCATGCTGGTTGCATTTGTACATCTTTCTTACTAAGTTACTATGTCAGCAAGGGTGACACAATAAGGAAGTAATATTGTGCTGGAGTTCTGCGGGGTTTTTTTTATATATAAAGCACTGTATGGCCACAACAGTCTGTAACCATGGAAGTAACGCTGTACAAAGGCCACATAAGTTCACTGCCATTCCTTGCTGCACTAGCAATAAAAATCATCCCTATCAGTAATATGACACTATGTACTAACTCAAAAAATTCCACTAATCAGTCATATCTGGCTTTATGTTAAAGTGTTACTAAACCCTCAACAGTAAAATCAGTCTGTATATGCAACAAAACATGCTTGTTATGTAGCAGTAGCCCCCCAACCCCCCCCCCCCCCAGGAGTCGCTTGGATATTGGTACCTGGGCCTCCCATTGATTTCTCCACAGCCAGATACAGGGTATTTTCACACAGCCAGGTGCCCACACTCTTTCGCTCTTTATCTCCAATGACCAGTCTAAAGGATTTTGTTTTTGTATTTTATTTGGAGAACTTGGGTAGGAGAAGAGAATGAGTAGGATACTCCAAGTTAACTGTGTAGCAGATTATCAGTTGGACCATACAGCAACTGTATGGAATTAAAAAGTCCCTTTGTAGCAGAAGGAACCCAGTGAACCTTGCCTCTTCAAGACACTAGCCAGTGTCCCCTTTAGCTCGCACCCAGCGGCTGACTTCTAGAACCCACAGTGGGATATAACAGCACAAGCCCCAGGGATCCCCTGTGGGGGTCTGTACTCACAAGGCTCCTGAAGTACTCACGGCAGCCTTCCACAGCAGTAACAGACAGGATCCACAGAAATTCTCCCTCAGTCAGCTCTCTCAAGAACCAATGGATGGCAGCTTCAGTATTTCAGGCCTTTAGATTGACCACCTGAGGCCGCATGGCAGCCTGTGCCTAGGAGGGGCAGCAGCCCCCCCCCCCCCCCCGACCTCTCTTTGTAGAGGAAGTCCTAGAGTACATTTGCTCTTCAGATATAAATACAGTTACCCAGCATGTCTTGGGGCACATCCCCTTCTAATTGGCCAGAGCTGTACAAACATCCATGCTCTCATCTGACAGGTATCCACCCACTGTCCACTATACTCTATAGCTATTGGATCAGTGTGAAACTTTCAGGACAGCATGAAGCACCAGAACAAACTGAGCAGACCTAACTTAACAAACACAGCTCTCTGTTAAGCAGCCAGCACTTCAATTTGCCTAGCTGTCTCTCTGGTAAGCAGAGAAATAAAGAACTATATACACTCACTCTAGCGCCTACCTAGGAGGGCGCTACAGTTATACTCACTGTAGAACCTAATGGCAGGGCCAGGACAAAGTGTTGGACAGGAGGGGCGGTTCCCCCTTGCTCTATGGTATTATGTGAGGTGGGAGGGCGCCATCAGGAGATTAGGAGGGGAGGGGATTTGTGTTGGATTGGGGCATTAGGGGGTACAAAATGTTTATTTTCCAGCAGGACTTGCCACACTGCCAAAACTACCAATACCTGGTTTAATGATCATGGTATCACTGTGCTTGATTGGCCAGCAAACTCGCCTGACCAAAACCCCATAGAAAATCTGTGGGGTATTGTCAGAAGGACGATGAGAGACACCAGACCCAACAAAGCAAACTAACTGAAAGCCGCTATCAAAGCAACCTGGGCTTCCATAACACCTCAGCAGTTCCACAGGCTGATTGCCTCCATGCCATGCCACATTGATGCAGTATTTCATGCAAAAGGATCCCCAAGCAAATATTAAATGCATACTATACTGTACATGGACATACTTTTCAGTAAGACAACATTTCTGTATTAAAAATCCTTTTTTTTTATTGGTCCTATGTAATATTCACATTTTCTGAGATACTGAATTTCGGGTTTCCACTAGCTGTAAGCCATAATCATCAAAATTAAAAGAAAGAAATGCTTGAAATACATCACTCTCACTTTTTGAATTAAATTACTAGAATAAATTAACTTTTTCATGATGTTCTATTTTTATGAGATGCATCTGTATACTGCTGTGCTGAAAAGATATTTAGCAGTTTATATTTGCTAAAATAATTGCATTTCCATGTTCTGTGTACTGTGGGAGATCAGATATAGTGAATGCAGGCTCCTGGGTTTAGTAACACTTTAAATAACAGAGAGATCAGGTTGCTTGGCCTGGACAGGTTTCCTTTCGCTGCCACCAAGCTAAGACTTACGTTAGAAGCAGCAGGTTTTTTTGCACACTCAAGCGTGCCCACTTGTCATGCTGACTGTTTGTATTTTATTGGAAGTGATTTGGGCAGCTATAAAGCTGGCTGATCGCTTCCACAAACATTGGAACAACATCTTTCCCCAATTGTGCATCTCACCTGCGGGGTCAGGATGGTCATGGTGGGTGTCACTGGGTGGAGAGGAGGGAGATCAGCAAACATCCATTTACTGATTCTCTCTCCAGTGAATGAACCCAGAGGCAGCAAGCATTTTGTCACTTCCAGGTTCAGAGTTGTCCTCCCATGATAGCAATGCACAAGGAAGCAGCTAATGAAGCTGCAGTGGAGTGCAGGAGAGACATTAGGGGTCTAATAAATAGGAATCGAACAATTATCGGCAACACCGATATATCTGGGGCCGATATGCATTTTCCCGATATATGGGAATTGGCCTTTGGATTTACCGATATTGCGGGAAAGTGCTTGTACCGGGGTGATACCTGCAGCTAGAGGCATCACCCCGGTACTGGTGTCCATAGCCAACGGTCGGCTGACTTGTAATGACAACCGATGCGGCTGAGAAGCCACTCGGCTGTCATTACGACTTCCATGGCTCGCCTTGGTCTCCTGTCCCACCGAGACCAGGGCACCCTACTTCCACCGCTGCCGCTGTCGAAGAGAAGACCCGGTGTACTGCGTCTCCATGTAAAAAACCCGGAATTGATGTCATGATATTACTTCCAGGTATTCGGCGCCAAATTAAAAAAAAACTGACAGCATTCAAAACAGCCAAACTTGGCGTTTTGAATGCTTTTCTGTGCCGAGGAGGGGTTTGGGGTCTTTTAGACCCCCAGATCCCTCCACAAGAGTACCTTTAGAAAAAAAAAAAAATAATAATTTTTTTTTTACATGTCCGAAAATATCGGCCAATGCCGATATCCGATGACCAAAATATCGGTATCGGTATCGCCATTAAAAAAACGATATCAGTCGATCACTACTATTAAACCTCATTAGCGAGAACTTGTCAATGCATGATTGCTATCACATAGGAGGCTTGTTTGACCTCCTATGTGATATCAATAAAGTTTAGTGGGAGTTAAGTGTAAAAGAATAAAAGTTATACACAATTACTTTTTTTTAAGCCCCCGCCCCTACATACATGTGCAAACAAAGGTAAAAACACTAGTAGCACCCTCCTAGGTGCTAGGCTGTCAGGTAAATTTAGTTTATTTTGTGCTCCTCTGTAATCAGTGGAGCAGTGGCTGATTGCTTTAGGCTGGTAAGGGTCCCACAGGCTGCACACTAGATTGCTTCTCCCTGCTTCCTGGAAAGCTTCAGAACACAGGAGTGGAGCAAGCTGAGTGGGCAGTCTGAATACATATAAGGTCCCAGCCAATCCCTGGGGAGGCATGCTCAAAAGGTTGCTAGAGAGAACATAAATAGTCTGGAGCTGGAGCAGTCTGGGTCTTGTTCCAGGAGGAGAGGCACTCAGCTTGGAGGGCTATTGCCCTCCCAGGCTACTTAGCTGACCCTGGCCAAGAAGCTCAACTAAGTCCCAGCAGACACAAAGCTGGAGGGCCTATAAACTCAAAGAAATCTTTGAGGTTAAAAAAGAAAGGGGAATCTCACCCAGGGATCAGTCTGGAGAGTCAAATTTTTAAATGTCTGCCGGCCGTATAAAGGAGGAAACCATCCAACTACTTGAGGACTTGTGAGTACAGACCTGAAAGCAGAACCTGGGTAACTGTGCTGCTAACCCCTTGTGCACTTTTGGCTTACCTGGCCTGGGGCATTGACTATGGTGCCTCTGTGCTGTCCATTTCCCTGAGAACTGTTTGAGGGGAATGTCCTAAGAAGTATCCTCAGAGAGGAATGTGTCCTGTTATTACTGTTCAGCATTCTGGAATACAGTATCCCACAGTTCCCTTTCCTATCCTAGTTGGTCAGCAATAAATAAAAAAAAAAAAGTAACCCCCAGACTATTCATTGCGTCAGAGGGGTAAATGCTGCTGTGTGCTTGGCTGCCATGGCACTGGCGGGAAGGAGGACCTGGGATGTGATAGCGGGGCCAGCTGGAGGGTTTGCACTACATGCACATTAGATGCTGCTACATAAAAAATTATGTTTGCGCTACACATAATACATTTAGGGGCCATCTTTCACTGGTAACACTAAACTGATGACATGTAAAGGCTTTCAAAGTGTCTCATGTGAACAATTTCAGGTGGAAGTGTATCGCTGTTTCATGGTTGTGTGCAAATTTTAAGGCCTATGTTGGGTATTTATTTACTCAACACAACCTCATCTTTTATATTTGATCCAAATATAATGGATATATTGTTGGGTCTGTGCCCTCAGAAAACATAAAAAGGTTGATTTAATAAAACTGGAGAGTGCAAAATCTGGTGCAGATGTCCATGTTAGCCAATCAGCCTCTAACTTCAGCTTGTTCAGGTAAAGTAATACTAAATCTTTGTTTTTCTCTAAAATAACAAACGTCATACTTACCTGCTTTGTGTGGTGGTTTGCACAGAGCAGCCCCGATCCTCTTCTTGTCAGTTCCCTCGCCGACTCTCCTGGCTCCTCCCCTTCGAGCAGTGCCCCCATTGGAAGATGCTTGCCCTGGGGGCACCGCTTTGTGGTTGCTCCCGAGCTGCTGCTTTCTGAATCCATAAGACACATAGGGGTGGATTTATTAAAGGCAAAAAAAACTGAACTCTGCAAAGTGCAATTGCACTCTGCAAGAGCACTTGCTCCAGAGCTTAGTAAATGAGAAGAAGCTCTGCTGACTTCCATCATCCAATCATGTGCAAGCAAAAATGCTGTTTTTGTTTTATTTTACTTGCATGCGACTGGATATTCTTTCCAAAGTTAAGCTTTACTTTGTTTACTAAGCTCTGGATTAACTGCCCTTGCAAAGTGCAACTGCACTTTGCAAAGTGCACAGTCTATTCTCCTTTAGTAAATCAGCCCCAAAGAGCCGCGGCTCAGCTCTGCCTCCTGCTCTCTCCTCATTGGCTTACTGGCTTTGATTGACAGCAATGGGAGTCAATGGGCCCCCGCTGCTGTCTCAGCCAATGAGGAGGGAGAGTCCCCATCCAGCCAAGGCTATCGTGAACATCGCTGGATTGGGCGGGGTTGCATACAGACATTTTTTTACCTTGATGCATAGAATTCTTTTAGAAGCACTATTTATTCTCCTATTGGTCTCCTTGTTCTGTGCCATCCACTTCAATGGGGCATCATCCGTCACCAGTTCAAACTGTCTACCCAGGAGGTAGTACCGAAAGAGAATCCAAAGCCCATTTCCCCTCCAAACACTCTCTCAATGGTGGCATAATTCTCCTCATGTGCCTTCAACTTTCGGCTGAGGTACATAACAGGGTGTTCTTCCCCCTTGATAATCTGGAACAGTACAGCTCCTAAACCCACATTTGACGCATCTGTCTGAACCACAAAGTCCCGTGAAAAATTAGGCGAATTTAAAACTGGCTGACTACATAAGGCCTGTTTTAAAGCCTGAAAAGCTGTTTCTGCTTCAGGAGTCCATTTGATCATGACAGACTCCTTCCCTTTGGTCAAATTGGTCAGGGAAGCAGCCTGTGAGGCAAAATGGGGAATAAAACGGCGATAATAACCTGCGATCCCCAAAAATGCACGAACCTGTTTCTTGTTGGTGGGACGTGGCCAATCCTGAATAGCCTCAACTTTGTTTATTTGGGGCTTGATTAGACCTCTTCCAATGTTATACCCCAGATACTTCGCCTCTTCTAGCCCAAATGTACATTTTTTTGGATTGGCTGTATCATTGGCTTTCCAGATGGAATGCAACACAGCTTGAACTTTTGGTAAGTGTGAGTCCCAATCCTCACTGTGGATGACCACGTCATTGAGCTATGTGGCAGCATAGGCTCGATGAGGCCGAAGGGTCTTATCCATGGTGCGTTGAAATGTGGCGGGAGCATTCTGTAACCCAAAAGGCATCCTGCGATATTGGAAAGATCCGTCTGGAGTTACAAATGCTGTTTTTTCCCTGGCCGACCCCGAGATAGGAATTTGCCAATAACCCTTGGTCAGGTCTAACGTCGTCATGTACCCGGCAGTGCCTAGGTGATCAATCAGTTCATCTATGCGGGGCATAGGATAGGTGTCAAACTTAGTGATTTTATTCAGGCGGCGAAAGTCATTACAAAACCGCCAACTTCCATCTGGTTTGGGCACTAAGACAATGGGACTGGACCAATCACTATTTGACTCTTCTATCACCCCCAACTCAAGAATTTTTTTTACTTCCTGGCGAATCGCCTCACGCCGGGCTTCTGGAATTCTATAAGGCTTTAACTTGACCTTATCCCCTGGTGTGCTGATAATGTCATGTTTATCTCCAGAGACCCAACCTGGCAGGTCTGAAAACTTCTCCCTATTACGGAGCACAAATTCTTTAACCTCCTGTTGCTGAGTTTTGGACAGTGTCTCCGCTATCCCAACTTCAGGGACAGCCAGGTTAAATGGAGCAGAAAATAGGGTAGTCTCAGCGACCAAGGACTCTCTATCTTCCATGGTTTTAACAAGTTCACGTGATAGAACTGCTCAGGTTTTCGTCTTCCCGGTTGGCTAATTTTATAATTCACCACCCCATTCTCTCCAACACTTCATAGGGACCCTGTCATTTGGCTAGGAATTTACTTTCGACCGTGGGGACCAGCACCAACACCCTATCACCAGGTGCAAAAGAACGGACCTGGGCCCCACGATTGTAAATCCTTTGTTGAGCCAACTGGGCTTGGGCTAAATGTACCTTCACAATCGGCATCACTTGGGCAATTCTATCTTGTATTTGTGCCACTTGTTCAATCACACTTCGATGAGGGGAACTCTCACTCTCCCACGTTTCCCTGGCAATGTCCAGTAGGCCCCAGGGGTGCCTCCCATACAGTAGCTCAAACGGAGAGAACCCTGTGGATGATTGGGGAACCTCTCTTATGGCAAACATCAGATAAGGGAGCAGATAATCCCAATTCTTTCTGTCTTTATCCATCACCTTCCTCAACATTTGTTTTAAAGTTTTATTAAACCTCTCCACTAACCCGTCTGTTTGAGTGTGATATACTGATGTACGTAATTGGGTCACTTTCAGGAGTTTAAACAGTTCTCTGGTCACCCTAGACATAAACGGGGTGCCCTGGTCAGTTAGGACTTCCTTAGGAAGACCCACACGGCTGAAAACCTGAAATAACTCTTTAGTAGAGGTATTTCAGAGAGGAATTGCTTCTGGGTAACGTGTGGCATAGTCCATTATTACCAAGATGTGCTGGTGCCCTCTAGTGGACTTCAGTAAGGGGCCAACCAAGTCCATGGCGATCCTCTCAAAAGGGACCTCTACAATGGGCAGGGGTACCAATGGACTGCGGAAATGTGGCGTGGGTGCAGTAATCTGACACACTGGACAGGAAGAGCAGTACAATTCCACTTCCTTAGTGATCCCAGGCCAATAAAACCTCTGGGTGATTCTCTCCTGGGTTTTTTCTGCTCCCAAATGTCCCCCAAGAATGTGCCCATGGGCCAGTTCCAAAACCATCTTGCGGTACGGTTTAGGCCCTACCAGTTGCTCAAGGGTGTCCTCTATCCTCTGTGACACGCGATATAACAGGTCCCTTTCAATAATGAAGTAAGGGAGGGCAATCCTCTCGTCAGGGTTAACTAACTCCCCATCTATCTTCACTACATTCTCCCGGGCTCTTAGCAATGTGGGGTCCCTCATTTGCTCAGTGATAAAATTTTCTCGGTGCACCTCGAGGTCATCAAACCCTATCGGCCGCTGTTCCTCTTCTCCTCTACTGGTGTTTCCCCTGCTAAGACTGAGAACGCAAACTCAGGAGAATCCTCCCAGTTAGAGGATTCTGGAGTAGATGTTTCAGGCTCAGAAGAACCACCTACTGGGGAATCTGGGCAATCCCAGAGTTCCCAGAACTTTGGGAAATCCCTTCCCATAATGGCGTCATGTGGCACCACTTGGTGACACAAGTTACCGAGGGAGGTTTCAAAGGAAACCATAGTCACCGGATATTCTCGAGTGTCCCCATGTAGGGATGATCGAACTTTTGAAAAGTTCGGTTCGACCAGAACACCCGAACTTCACGAAAGTTCGGCCCGGATTTCAGAACCCCATTGAAATCAATGGGACCCGAACTTCTGTAATCAAAAAACACCATTTTTAAGCCCTAAAACCCAATAAATGCCCCTAAAAAGTGTCTAGGGTTCTGGGTCATGCCCCATTAACTATTAATCACACAAAAAAAAGTTCTTAAAAATTGTCATTTTTGATAAAAAAAGCCAATTATTGAAAAATTAAAAAAAAAAAAAAAAAAAAAGAGATTTTTTTGATTTTTACTTTGGATTTAGTATCTGGGGGGTCTAAAAGGTGTGCATGTGAAGTTTCAGCTCTGTAGCATGTCCAGAACCAGAAAAAAAAAGATCGTTTGTATTAGAAAACTTTAAGCACAGGAATATGGCTTCTCTGCTGTAACACCTTGCCGGTTTAATAGCAGGCATTTTTTTGGGTTCTTTGCAGTCAGGAAAAACATCTGAACTTGTGTATAGTGGTACTGTGCACAAGTTCTGATGTTTTGCCTGCCTCCAAAACCCTCCAAAAAATGCCAGCAAAAACACACCTGGGCATTTTTTTTTTTTGACGCTAGCGTTTTTTTGGCATTTTTTGGGGTTCTTTTGAGGCAGGCAAAACATCTGAACATGTGTATAGGGGGGATATATAGACATATATGTCTGAATATATACCCCTAGACATATATAGGTGTGATAGTAGCAGAAATAAATGCTTGCGCTAATGAAATCATTTACAGTAATATATTTCTGCTACTATCACACCTATATATGTCTAGGGGTATATATTCAGACATATATGCCTATATATACCCCCTATACACATGTTCAGATGTTTTGCCTGCCTCAAAAGAACCCCAAAAAATGCCAAAAAAAACGCTAGCGTCAAAAAAAAAAAATGCCCAGGTGTGTTTTTGCTGGCATTTTTTGGGGAATTTTGGAGGCAGGCAAAACATCAGAACTTGTGCACAGTACCACTATACACAAGTTCAGATGTTTTTCCTGACTGCAAAGAACCCAAAAAAATGCCTGCTATTAAACCGGCAAGGTGTTACAGCAGAGAAGCCATATTCCTGTGCTTAAAGTTTTCTAATACAAACAATCTTTTTTTTATGGTTCTGGACATGCTACAGAGCTGAAACTTCACATGTACACTTTTTAGACCCCCCCAGATACTAAATCCAAAGTAAAAATCAAAAAATCTCTTTTTTTTTTTTTTTTTTTTTAATTTTTCAATAATTGGCTTTTTTATCAAAAATGACAATTTTTAAGAACTTTTTTTTGTGTGATTTTGTGTCTGGGGGGTCTAAAAGGTGTACCTGTGAAGTTTCAGCTCTGTAGCATGTCCAGAACCCCAAAAAAAGATCATATAAGTGTAAAAGAGGGGTCCCACCATCCCTGCTCTACTGAAAAATTATCTTTTTTCTGGTTCTGGACATGCTACAGAGCTGAAACTTCACAGGTACACTTTTTAGACCCCCCAGACACTAAATCCAAAAAAAGTCATGCCTGCCTCCAAAAATGCCCGATAAATGCAAGAAAAAGCACCGTAGAGAAGCCGTATTCCTGTTCTAATAAAAATTATAAGAAAATGCTAATTTTTGGGGGGTTCTGGACATGCTACAGAGCTGAAACTTCACATGTACACTTTTTAGACCCCCCAGATACTAAATCCAAAGTAAAAATCAAAAAATCTCTTTTTTTTTTTTTTTTTTTTTTAAATTTTTCAATAATTGGCTTTTTTATCAAAAATGACAATTTTTAAGAACTTTTTTTTTGTGTGATTTTGTGTCTGGGGGGTCTAAAAGGTGTACCTGTGAAGTTTCAGCTCTGTAGCATGTCCAGAATCATAAAAAAAAAGATCGTTTGTATTAGAAAACTTTAAGCACAGGAATATGGCTTCTCTGCTGTAACACCTTGCCGGTTTAATAGCAGGCATTTTTTTGGGTTCTTTGCAGTCAGGAAAAACATCTGAACTTGTGTATAGTGGTACTGTGCACAAGTTCTGATGTTTTGCCTGCCTCCAAAATTCCCCAAAAAATGCCAGCAAAAACACACCTGGGCATTTTTTTTTTTTGACGCTAGCGTTTTTTTTGGCATTTTTTGGGGTTCTTTTGAGGCAGGCAAAACATCTGAACTTGTGTATAGTGGTACTGTGCACAAGTTCTGATGTTTTGCCTGCCTCCAAAACCCCCCAAAAAATGCCAGCAAAAACACACCTGGGCATTTTTTTTTTTGACGCTAGCGTTTTTTTGGCATTTTTTGGGGTTCTTTTGAGGCAGGCAAAACATCTGAACTTGTGTATAGTGGTACTGTGCACAAGTTCTGATGTTTTGCCTGCCTCCAAAACCCCCCAAAAAATTCCAGCAAAAACACACCTGGGCATCTTTTTTTTTTGACGCTAGCGTTTTTTTGGCATTTTTTGGGGTTCTTTTGAGGCAGGCAAAACATCTGAACATGTGTATAGGGGGTATATATAGGCATATATGTCTGAATATATACCCCTAGACATATATAGGTGTGATAGTAGCAGAAATATATTACTGTAAATGATTTCATTAGCGCAAGCATTTATTTCTGCTACTATCACACCTATATATGTCTAGGGGTATATATTCAGACATATATGTGTATATATTCCCCCTATACACATATTCAGATGTCATGTCTGACATCAAACATGTCCTCAAAAAAGCACTGGCAGTGGCAGCCCCTGCAGCATTAAAAAATGCTTGCTGGTGAGAAGCCACATGCCTGTCCCGAAGCAACTCAGAGAAATGATCATTTCTCTATAGCGGTCACCCTGCTATGGAAGGGTTTTGTCACCCTGCCATAGCAGTCACTGTCAGTTAACCCTACACTACACTACGGTCCCCTGACACTTAACACTTTCCCTACAGAAACTAAATTTTTGAAGCTAACTTAAGTGTAAAGGAGCACTCTAACTACACTAGATATCCCTTTCCTCACACTAAAAATAGCTAAATGACACTTTTAAAGTAAAATTAACAGAACTGCTTCCACTCTCTTCCATGTCCAGTATAACAATGCTGGGAATATGGCGGGGGCGATCTTATATACTGGGGGGCGTATTCACTAATGATTGGTCTAGGGACCCCCTAGTCACTCCAATCACATTCCTAGCATTCTTCTGCCCCCTCAATTGGCTTTTGCTAATGGTTCTGGTCCAATCACGGGCTTTTAAAGCCCATTTCCTGAAGCATTGCATTTTGGGCGGTTCTGGTTGCCGAATTCCGAACTTTTTGGACAAAAAGTTCTAAATTCGGCCGAACCTCGAACACCCAATGTTCGGGCCGAACCGATGGTGGACCCGAACCGTTCGATCATCCCTATCCCCATGTACACAAACTACAGCCATTTTCCTAGGATGTAAGGTTTTTCCCACCACTAGATCACTTTTCACTAAGGTGACCAGGCTACCTGAATCCAACAATACCACAACATCTTTACCATCTAAGCAAATTCTATATAAAGGTTTCTCATTCCCCTTTACTGCAGTGTATGTGGTTGCAAAAAGGGACTGTCGTCTCTCTGTCAGAAAGTCACACTGCATGGGTTCATCACCCGCTGGGCAAACCACTGCTACATGTCCCTCTTCCCGGCAACGGTAACAAATCAACCTTCTGGTCCTCTCTTGTGGGATGGGTCTTTCAGACCGATCTCGCCAAATATTAGCAGTAGTCCCGATAATACCTCTAGTTGCTCTTTGGTCCCTCTCTCCACCCCCATCCCTTGATGCAGTCTTACCTATAGGTGGGGAGGGTCTTGTCTTGGGGTGAAAAGTCTGTGCGTTTCTGGGGAAAGAGGTCAAATTCTCTGTGGTTAGGTACCTTTCGACCAGTCTACTAGTTTGTCTGCGGTTTCCCGACCACCATGGCTCACCCATTTCTGCAGGGTGTTAGAAAGAGACCTAAGAAATTTCTCCATGACTACTCGTTCCAAAATTTTTGGTCTGGACATAATTTCTGGCTGCAGCCATTTCCTAGCCAAATGGATGAGGTCATACATCTGCGACCGCGGTGGCTTCCTCAGCTGATAACTCCAATTGTGGACCCGCTGAGCACGGACATCCAAGGTTACCCCAAAACGTGCCAATATTTCCTCTTTTAATCGATCATAGTTTTTTGCATCTGCAAGCTCCAAATCAAAATATGCCTTTTAGGCTTCTCCAGATAATAGGGGGGCCACTAGTCCAGCCCACTGTTCTTTAGGCCAACACTCTTTCTCCGCTGTTCTTTCAAACGTGGTCAGAAACATCTCAGGGTCATCATCTGCAGTCATCTTTGGCAATAAATGGCTTACCAGAAAAGTCGGTATGTTACTGGCCTGACTCCCAGCCTCGGTCTGCTGTCTCTGAAGCTGTTTCACGATGGCCTCCATTTGCTGCTGGTGTCTCTGTTCAAGGCCTGCAATGCTCTCTTGGTGAGCCTGTTGTTGAGCTGCAAGGCTCCGCTGAAAACCCGCATTTGTCTGCTGTTGATTTGCATTTGCTATAGACAGTTGTTTCAGTATCATCTCCATTTTGGGTTTACTTTAACTGCCCGCGGCACTCCACCATGTGTAAGGGGTTGGCTCGGTAGCGGGTGTGGGTGACCCCTTGGGTGGGTTCGCTACACAGAGAGACAGCCAAGGAGTGGTTGAAAACAACGGTCTATGGTTTATTCTTCCAATTTGCTGGAAACAAGTGCAAGCATCCAAACAGCATAAATCAAACAAACATAAAATAAACCCTGGCCACTTGGGGCGTCTACCTTCACAACACAGGAACCTACCTATGGAGTCTGTCCCAACCTACTGCTGGGCAGACACTGCTGGTCATACAGCAGAAAAGCAATAGTCTATTTGTTTTCTTTTCACACAGAAAAAGTCAACACCACCTCACCTTAAGGCCCCGTTCACACTGGGGCGATCCGACTTCCCCGGGCGACCACACAGGTTGCGGCGCGCTGCTCGCACCGCGACCTCGGAGTGGCCGGCACGGACTTCATAACATTGAAGTCTATGCAGGTCCCTCCGGGTCGCCCCAAAGAAGCTCCGGACCCTTTTTCTAAGTCGGAGCGACTTGTGTCGCTCCTATTAGAACGGGTCCACAGCTTCTGTATGGCAGGCGACCTACGGCGACCTGTCAGGCAACCAGGTCGCCTGACAGGTCGCCCCAGTGTGAACGGGGGCTCAGAAGTCTTTCTCAGCTCACTGCTCTCCTTAACGCAAAAAGCCTCAGGAGGCAGCAATCAGTAGTCATCCACTGGATAACTTATAGAGGCCTTAATTTCCTCATTCTGAATAGCTGAAGCTTTCCAATGTCCTTAAACCTTTCTGGCTACCCCCGCAGCCGACACCTGATAGTAATTGGTGAATTGTCTAAACAAGGCAGAAATGTATCTCCCGTCTGTGACAACACCCACAGATTTATCTGACTTCCTCTCACTATATATATATATATATATACAATATATGTATACGTATATATATATATATATATATATATATATATATATAAATATAAAAAATATGTGTATACATGTATATATTTATATATATATATATATATATATATATATATGTACTGTATATATATATATATATGTGTGTGTGTGTGTATATATATATATATATATATATATATATACTTTAACTTATTTATAGTTATTTATTATATTATAATTTATGATTTCGTGTTTCAAACTTTATCATACCCGTGAACGCACAGTAAAAAAAAAAACATATGTAAATAGTTGGTTTGGGCTGCTCGTCCTTAAGAATTACTAGCAAAATAATTGTACCGCTTTCAGCACCTAAAATCGGAAACAATCATACCGCCAGAGAGGTTAAGCCCAAAATGTGTATTTTAACGTGTGCAAAAAGGGCTCTGGCAGCGAAAGCAAAAGTATAATTCAGCACTTGACAAGAAATTATTTTAATTTTGTGTTCTGTCAGAAATTCAGCAGACCAGTTATTTTATGTCCAGGAAGCTACAAAAACATGTTTTTATTGAAAAAGAGAGCTTACAGCAAAGGAGTATTTAATTAGAACACAGAGATAACCAGCCGTAGGGTGTTCCTTGGTTCAGGCCCTAACCGTTCAATATTATTTTTGGCAGTAGATGATCAAACTCCCAGAATGTAGAGCGTTGACTTTCTGATATATATAACTAGTGCGCACTCTTTTCGGAGCCAACTGACTGATCAGACTTGTTTAGGTCACGTCAGTGTTGGGTCAGTATACCAAGGATTAATGTACTTTAACAGGAAACTGACACATCAGCATTTTAGCTATGCAGATTTCACAACATTAGTCAGAGCCTATATGTTCTTATGTCTTGATGTCACCTGGTTCAGATAACAGTTTTATTCTTAAAAAAATTGTTGGTCCTCCAAAATAAAGCCAACATCAATAGTGTCTGTTCTTGCATAAAATACAGGTGAAACTCGAAAAATTTGAATATCGTGCAAAAGTTAATTTATTTCAGTAATGCAACTTAAAAGGGGAAACTAATATATGAGATAGACTCATTACATGCAAAGCAAGATAGTTCAAGCCGTGATTTGTCATAATTGTGATGATTATGGCTTACAGCTCATGAAAACTCAAAATCCACAATCTCAGTAAATTAGAATAGTACATGCAATCAATAAAACAAGGAGTGTACATAGAACACGATCAGACCTCTGAAAAGTATAAGCATGCATATGTACTCAGTACTTGGTTTGGACCCCTTTTGCAGCAATTACTGCCTCAATGTGGCATGGTATGGAGGCGATCAGCCTGTGGCACTGCTGAGGTGTTATGGAAACCCAGGTTGCTTTGATATCGTCCTTCAGGTCGTGCGCATTGTTGGGTCTGGTATCTCTCATCTTCCTCTTGACAATACCCCACAGATTCTCTGTGGGGTTTAGGTCAGGTGAGTTTGCTGGCCAATCAAACACAGTGATCCCATGATCTTGTGACCGGGTATTGATAGTTTTGGCAGTGCGTTTACTAACTAAGGGGAAAGATTTCTGTCATTTTTGGTGTTTTTTTTTTTTAACGAGTAATGGCGGCGATGTGCGATTTTTTTTGCGGGACTGCGACATTGCAGCGGACAGATCGGACCCTTGACTGGCATTTTTGACACTTTTGGGGGTACCAGTGACATTTCTACAGTAATCAGTGCTATACATATGCACTGTTACTGTAAAAATGACACTGGCAGGGAAGGGGTTAATTTTATTGGAGAGGGAGGGGTTAATGTATGCCTGGTGCTTACTAACATGTGTGGGGGGAGGCAGGGCCAGATTAACATAGGGGCTATTGGAGCTGCAGCTCCAGGCCCCTACCTTAATATAGGCCCCGGGTTGGCCATATTCACTGTTACCGCTCTTCTGTCACTTGTAAACACAGAAGTCTGGCTTCTATGCTCGCTTCCCCAGGCAGCTCCCTCAGAACCTCCCCACACAGCACGAAGGCCGGACAAGGAGGGACAGTTGCCGATGCATGGATGTGTTTATGGGCTTCAGAGACAGCATCCCATGTTGAATTAGGCATGCATGGCTGCACCCTTCCTCCTCTGGGTGCATGCCAAGCCACGGCCCTTAAGGCCCTTCAAAATCCTCAGCACCAAGCCCATGATGCTCTTAATCCGGCCCTGGGGGGAGGTGACTGAGTGACACAGGGACAGATCGCATGTTCAGCTATGCTGAACACTGCAATTTGTCACTGTTTGTCACTTAGGAGATCCGCCCGCTCTGTTTACACAAGCGGGCGGATCTCCAAACTTGATTCCCCGACGATCGGGGAAGAGCAGCGGCGATCGCCGCCGCTCCTCCCCTGGCCCGACTCCCGCTGTGACTGAAAACAGCGGAAGCACGCCTACGGCGGTGCACGAGCGCCGCCTACAGGGGGAGGAGTCCAGCGACGTAGGTCTACGTCGCTGGATGGAATCGAGCCACTTTGCCGCAGTACAGTCCCAGTGACTGGTCGGCAAGTGGTTAAGTATTGCACCTTCAAAAATTGCACATTGATTTAGTACATTTATATGATTTTATTTTATATATTTATGCATTTGCAGCTTGCACAGTATTTGTATTTTGGAATAGTGGAGCACTTTATTCATTAGGAGGATTTAGCGCTGCCTATGCAACACTGGCTGTGAGTGGCCGGAGCCGCGGGAGTCACTTGTTTGCGGCATGGACTCTGGAGGACCGGCATGGTAAGCCGGGCCTTCAGAGCACATGTGCCGATGATGTCATTGGCTGCATGCACTCTCAATATCTCCTAAACTGTGCAAGTTTAGGAGATATTCACAGTACTTACAGGTAACCCTTATAGGCTTACCTGTAGGTACAAGAAAAAAAAGAGTGTTTACTTCCTCTTTAATACAAACATACATGAGGTTCTTTGCCACATTTGTAGGAAAGCCCATTGAAATGAAAAGACAATATGCAAAAATACGCATATGCGGGATGCCCAATGTTGAGCTACACTCCTACAAGCATCCTCAGGTCAAGTGTCCTTCTTGTGGGAAGAATACTGAAGCTCCGTCGCTCTGCAGAGACCATCTAATCTATCAAGCCAAAAGGCCAGAGAGCTGCCATTTTGCGGCATGTATGGAGATCTTGCACGTTTAATTACCAATAAATCAGCATGACCTCTAAACAGTGACATTTTTTGTAACAATGATCTTTTCAAGCAGAAAATGAAGAGGCTGATTTTACAGCATGCACACACTGCCTGTGGTAAGATAACAGCCAGGAAACACACAGAGCCCCCTCCATTAAACACTATACTGCACGGCCGGACACTCCATTAAATGTCACATTCTATTTGTTACCCCGGCCATTCTCTCCAACTAATAGACTGATGACTTCCCTTTGCTAATAAAACACTAACCATATCAATGGAGTTTGGGCTACAGAATGAATGCCCTTAACATGAAGATACAAGGCAGAGGGATAACTAATTTTTTTAATGCAGGCATCAACTGGCAGTCTGTCCACCCTAACATTTGACAGAAGGGCTTATGTACAGCCCACAAGTGCTTTTTTTTACCACTACTTTTCCTTTATATTGACTATTGGACTTCACAAGTGCAGCAATTTAGAAATTGGATAAACAGTTTAGTACTGTGAGGCCCCGTTCACACTGGGGCGATCCGACTTCCCCAGGCGACCTCCGAGGTCGCGGTGCGAGCAGCGCGCCGCGACCTCGGAGCGACCGGCACAGACTTCATAACATTGAAGTCTATGACGGTCGCTTCGGGTCGCCCCAAAGAAGCTCCGGGCCCTTTTTCTAAGTCGGAGCGACTTGTGTCGCTCCTATTAGAACGGGTCCGCAGCTTCCCTATGGAAGGCGACCTACAGCGACCTGTGAGGCAACCAGGTCGCCTCACAGGTCGCCCCAGTGTGAACGGGGACTAAAACATGTTTTGATATATAAATAGTGCATTTTATATACAACTACCATACTTTTTTTTTTAAAGGTTTTTATTAAACAAACAAAACACAGTACACCAAAAGAAAAATGGCAGTGCAACATAAAAGAGAGGATACATAACATACAAAACATCCTCTCCAATCATCTAACAAAATAGAACCACAGTACAGAGAATACCCAGTAATCGTGGTAAAAAGGGGGGGGTAACACATCATTATAAGCAATATATAATGACACATGCGGAGCAAAAGAAGGCACTTTAGACAACGCCTAGGAGGCGTCAGACACCGAGGAGGCAGTAAGATCAGAGTCTACCCAGAAGGACCAGATTTTATTGAATTTCTGCGGACATCCTCTGGCCTCATACGTCAGTTTATACAAAGGCAGAGCCTGATTAACAATAGAGATCCAAAATGGAACGTCAGGGGGTGTGGAAGATTTCCAACGGAGAGCAATAGCTTTCCTAGCATAGAAAAAGAGCAAACGCAGAAACAGTTTCGTGCGAGCCGGAGCATCCTCATCATCCACATATCCTAGGAGACAACGAAGGGGGCTACAGACATTGGACAATTGAGAGATATCAGTTATAAAGGCCGTCACCCCTGACCAAAAGGCACGGACAGGGGGACATTCCCAAAACATGTGGAAGAAGGATCCCACACCATCAGAGCACTTAGAGCAGAGAGGGGAGGATAATGTACCAATTTTATGAAGGAACAGGGGAGTGTAGTAAGCCCTATACAGGAATTTTAATTGTATGACCCTATCCCTGGAGGAAATTACAACCGGGATTTGTTCAGGAAGGACGTCATGCCATACCTCCTCCGTCAAGTCCGGGACGTTCTCACGCCACTGGGACTCAACCACCGCCAAGCGCTTAGACTTAGAATGCAAAAGCCTACGATAATATGTGGAGACCAGTTTCTCATGTGAAGAGTCAGAGAGGAGATATTCCAAGGGGGATGGCTCCAGCGAGACATCCCGGAGGCCAAACTGCGCAGCCGCCGCATGTCTCAGCTGGAGGTAGCGAAAATGAGCCGTAGATGGTACAGCAAAAGTGGACTGCATGTCCGCAAAGGACCGGAAGGTTCCCCGGACATACAGGTGATCAACAGACTTCACCCAAAGACGGGCCCAAAAAATACCGTCGTCCCGACCGAAAAACTCCCGAAACCGAGGATTGTGCCAAAGGGGGGCATTAGGGGAGTACGACCCGGGAGGGTCGGCCTCACCCAATGCGGTAGCCGCAAAAACCCGCAGAGTGACCGAGATAAGTGCAGTGTTCGGCCTGCCCATAGTAGATCTACGGTGCAGCAAATTTTGCAGAGATTCATAGGACGTGAAAATAGCCGCCTCCAAGGCCGCCGCAGCATGATTGTCCTCGGGATGGAACCACCAATGTGCGTGTGCCAACTGGGAGGCAAAATAATAAAGGCGTAGGTTGGGCGCTGCCAGTCCCCCCGCTAATACAGGTAACTGCAACGCATCTCTGGCCACACGTGCCGGCCGGCCCCCCCAGATAAATGAAGTGAGGAGTGAATCTATGACCTGGAAACGACGTTTGGTAACGTATATCGGGGAGTGACTCAACACATACAGAAATCGGGGAAGGAACATCATTTTAAAAATGTTGATCCTACCCAAAACCGTGAGAGGAAGCTGGGACCAGAGCTGTAGAGAAGATTTAAGTCGGGCAACCAAGGGATCTAGATTATTGGGGAGGAAACGAGACAAGGGAAGTTGAATGTCAACCCCCAAGTATCGAAACCGATCTACCACCTGGAGAGGGCATGATGCGAGAGAAGGGGGCAGAACCTGGGGATCCAGGGGGAACAGAGTAGATTTACTCCAGTTCACCCGGAAACCCGAGAAGTGACCGAAGCGATCAATAATGGACAATAGAGTGGGGAGGGATTGATATGGATCCGCTAGATATATCAACATATCATCCGCATACAAGGAAACCTTTTCCTCCAAGCCACTGATCATAAAGCCCGCGACAGCCGCACACTGGCGGATCTGCGCAGCCAAAGGCTCAATGGCCAGGGCGAAAAGTAACGGGGACAACGGGCACCCCTGCCTAGTACCCCGAAAAATGGGAAAGGAGTCAGACACGGAATTATTGACCCTGATACGGGCACGAGGGAGATAATATAGAAGTTGTACCCATTTTATGAACCCCGATCCGAATCCAAATTTCGCCAATACCTCCAAGAGATAAGGCCACTCCACCGAATCAAAAGCCTTGTGAGTGTCCAGGGCTACCACAACCCTGGCCCCCACAGAATCATGAGTCGTCTGAAGGTTGGTAAAAAGTCTACGCAAGTTGATCGAGGTAGACCGGCCGGGAATAAACCCCGACTGGTCCGCCCCGACCAAGTCCGTGACAACCGTATTCAGCCGTTTCGCCAGGACCTTGGCCAAAATCTTCACATCTGTATTAATAAGTGAGATCGGACGGTACGATTCACAAAGAAGAGGGTCCTTGCGCGGCTTCGGGATGAGTACTATAAGGGCTTCCGTCATGGAGGGTGGCAGACGTCCTTCCTTCAGAGCACAAGTAAACACTTTCAACAAATGGGGGACCAGCAATTCCCTATAGTGAAGATACCATTCAATGGGGAAACCATCCAAGCCAGGTGTCTTATTATGTGCAAACGTAGCTACGGCCTTGTCAATCTCCTCTGTGGTCAAAGGGGAGTCTAAGAAGCGAGATTGGTCGACCGACAATGCGGGCAATTCAATATCATATAAAAAATCATCAAGTTCGATAATAGTGTAATGGGCCTGGGTGCGGTATAAAGAGGAATAAAATTCAACAAAACTATGAAGAATATCAGGAGTTTGTTCTACAATGACACCGGCCTGGCTGGTGACCCGGGGAATGATACAAGGTTGAAAATCCGGCCTAGCTAAGTAGGCCAACAAGCGACTGTTTTTGTCCCCCAGTTCAAAAATTCTTTGATTCTGATATAACAGCTTTTTCTGGGTGCGTTCAATAAGGACAAGATCCAAATCACGGGCTCTGGCCCGCCAAGCGGCGTGATTCTGAGGGGAGGGGTCGTCAGAGTATTGTCGTTCAGCCGCATGCAATGCCCGTTCGGCGTCAACCAACTTGGTCTGACGCGCCTTCCGAGCATGGCCTACGGCAGACGAGAAGGTGCCCCGCATAGTGGCCTTGAAGGCGTCCCAGGTCAGCAGTGCCGACCCCTCCCGTCCATTGAGCGCCCAGAAAGAATTCAATTCCGTGAGCCCCTGATCAGTCACCGCGGGGTCCGCCAGCCACAGAGGGCTCAGTCGCCACAATTTATAGTTAGGTGGGGACCCCAAAGCAAGGTCCACCAGCAAAGGGGAGTGGTCAGATACCGCCCGAGGGAGGTACCTGATCCCCGAGAGCGGACCCAGCAGTTCCCGAGAGAGCAAACAGAGATCAATCCTAGATAGAGTGTGGTGTGAGCTCGAATAACAAGAAAACTCAGTAATCCCCCCATGTTTCCACCTCCAGGCGTCCGTGAGGTCCAATTTGTCTAAGTAGGAGCGTAGCGGGGTATGTTGGGAAGAAGCAGCCCCAGATCGCTCCAAAGCATTGTCGAGGACCGTGTTAAAATCACCCGCCATAATAAGAGGGCCCTCCGCCATTTCCAAAACCAAACCCAAAACACGGTCAAAGAATGACTTAGTAAACGGCGGGGGGACATAAACATTCACCAGGGTATAAGGTTTACCTAAATATTCAATAACAAGGATAACAAGGATAACAAAGCACCCCGAGGGGTCCGTCTAATGTTTAATAGTGACTGGAGCGGATTTGGCAATTAAAATGGACGTGCCTCGGGCATAGGAAGAGTAGGTAGAGTGTAGCGCATACGCCACGTGTGCCCGCTTAAGGGCCATAACCCTGGACCCCTGGAGGTGTGTCTCCTGTAACAAAACAACGTGAGGACTATGGCGTTTTAAATAGTCAAACATCAGAGACCGCTTCACTTTAGAATTTAGCCCCCTGACGTTCCATGAGATTATACGTAGAGTAGACATAGAAATATATCAACAATCAGCGTTAGCGCCCCGTAGGTCAGCCCAAAAACAGGCAAACCCCGAAGGGCCAAGGCACAACCAGCATCTGAGAGGAGCCCAGAAAAAGGAGTACACATAAGACATAAAAAAAGTGACCACAGTAACATAGTAAACAAAATCAACTGTATCGCATAAGGAGAGAGCATGACCCCAGAAACAAAAAAAGGAAAAACTGTACCGACCCTGTGGATCAAAATGGTGCAAACAAACAAACCAAAAAGAAAAAACCCGCCTAGACCCGCAGGTTGCGGATGGCAATAGTAACAAACACCCCCTCCCCCCACCCTAGCCCACCCGGCCCTCAAACCCCAACAATTGAGAGCTTTGTAGCCCATAACAACAAAAGGAAGTCAAATGCAGGGAAACGTGGATCTGCTCGTCCTGTAGTAGACAAACGAGAAAAAACAATAAAAAGGAAAGGGATGAGGGGGGAGCCCCCCCACCCCAAAAATGCCCATCAGAAAAAGCAGAAAAATAGGAACCCCGACCCTCAGAAAAAGGGAAAGGGAATAGCCATCTGTCCCAAAAAAATCAATCAAGCGAGAGAGGGTCCATGAAGAGCACCAGGACGAGCCCAGAGCCCAACCAGACTATCAGCAGATAAACAGTCTTTCATCTAGGAGGAGACCGCCGGTCCTGGCGGCCAGGGGAGCCACGGCCCAAGGAGTCCACCCAGTGCGCGGCCTCCCGAGGATCCTGGAAAAAATGAGCCTTGCTTTGAGAAATGATCCGGAGACGGGCAGGATAAAGCATACTATACGGTAACTGGAGATCACGCAGCCGCCTCTTAACTGCCATAAAGGAGGCCCGCTGCTTTTGGGTGGCTGCAGAGAAGTCAGGAAAGATGGAGATAGCATTATTATTGTAGGAGACACGGCCCTTCTCCCTGGAGGCCCGTAGCACAGCCTCCCTGTCCCGGAAATGCAGAAGTTTAATGAGAAGAGGACGAGGTGGCGCCCCTGGTGGCAGGGGGCGCAGCGGCACCCTGTTCGCCCGTTCAATGGCGAATAATGGAGAAAAAACATTCTTCCCAAAGGTGTCAAGGAGCCACTTTTCCATAAATGATTCGGGGGTCTTTCCCTCCGCCCCCTCAGGGAATCGAAGAAAGCGGAGGTTATTACGTCGGAGGCGATCCTCCATGTCAGTGATCTTATCAATGGTGGCCGTGTGACCCCTCTGTAAATCAGACACAGAGGCCTGCAATGGGCGGTGGGCATCCTCCAGGTCGCCAATACGTTGTTCCGCGTTGCCCACCCTATGGCGGAGATTATGGACATCCTGCTTCAGGAATGACATCTCCATCCTCACAGACTCAATTTGAGTAGTGAGAGAGGCCTGACAATGGCGGATGGCATCCATGATGGCAGCAAGGGATGGCTCAGGCCTATCTACCCCCACCCCTGCCTCAGCAGTGGGGTCCAGGGGGGAGGAAAGAAGAAGGTCACTCACAGTCTCATGCCGATGCAGGGAAGAAGATTCGTCAGGCTCCGAACCACCTCCGTGGGAGAGAGAGGCAGATGGCTGCGAGGATCGTGCAGCAGCAGCTGGCTGGCTCGAGCTCCATGGCGGGCCGGCGCCATCTTGGGACCGCTCGAGGAGGGAGGCCGACGGCCGGGATCCAGGCGCCTCCGGACCAGGGGGACCGATCTTCACCATCTCCGCTGATGCACCGAGGGATCAGGAGTACACGGGTGTCGGAATTAGGTGAGTAGCGGCTCGGGGTTCCACAGGATCACTGAAGGATCAGGGCAAGCAGGAGAGAGCTCCGGGACCGCGCTGCTCTCACATCAGTAGCCGGCCACGCCCTCACAACTACCATACTTATCTGCATAAAACACGCACAGGCGTATAACACCCACCTTAACTTTAAGAGGGAAGTGTCAGGAAAAAAAACGTACATTTTATATAAAGAACTTTGAAGCAAAATAAGGGTCAGTGACCATCTGCAGCCTCACCATTGCCCATCAATGCAGCCTGATCAGTGCCCATCTGTAACCTCACTATTGCCAATCAATGCAGCCTGATCAATGCCCACCTGCAGCCTCACTATTGCAGCCTGGTCAGTGCCCATCTGCACCCTCACCATTGCCCATCAATGCAGCCTAATCAGTGCCCATCTGTAACCTCACTATTGCCCATCAATGCAGCCTCATCAGTACCCATCTGCAGCCTCACCGTTGCAGCCTGGTCAGTGCCCATCTGAACCCTCACAATTTCCCATCAATGCAGCCTGGTCAGTACCCATCTGCACCCTCACCATTGCCCATTAACGCTGCCTGATCAGTGTCCATCTGAAGCCTCACCATTGCAGCCTGGTCAGTGCCCATCTGCACACTCACCATTGCAGCCTGGTCAGTGCCCATCAGAATCCTCACCATTTCCCATCAATGTAGCCTGGCCAGTGCCCATCTGCACCTTCACAATTGCCCATCAATGCAGCCTGATCAGTGCCCATCTGCAGCCTCACCATTGCAGCCTGGTCAGTACCCATCTGAACCCTCCCCATTTCCCATCAATGCAGCCTGGTCAGTGCCCATCTGCACCCTCACAATTGCCCATCAATGCAGCCTGATCAGTGCCCATCTGCAGCCTCACCATTGCCCATCAATGCAGCCTGGTCAGTGCCCATCTGCACCCTCACTATTGCCCATCAATGCAGAGATTCTGGATTACAGAGCAGGGATCTCCTGTTTACTCAGCGTCCACTGTAATACGAAGTCCTGCTGGACCGGCTCCTATGATAGAAAGAACACTGATCCAATGCTGGGACGTGTGACGTCCATCATAGGAGCCCGGACTTCATATTACAGTGGACGCAGAGAAAACAGGAAATCCCTGCTCTGTGTAATGCACTGCCCCACCCCCACCTTCCCCTCTGAGGCAGCCCAGGTAAAATATTGGCGTATAACACGCACACACGATTTGCCCTCTATTTTCAGGAGGGAAAAGTGTGTGTTATACGCCGATAAATACGGTATATAGATCAGACCACAATGAGGGACAAATGAGGAGGAAAGAGGGACAGAGGAACTTTGTTCCAAATCAGGGACAGTTCCTCAAAATCAGGGACAGTTGGGAGCTATGGTGTGAGCTGGCCAGTGTAAGGGTAGGTTCACATTTCTGCAGCTGGGGAATGCACACAAAATCACGTTCTTTCCCAAGAGAAGCTAGGTGCAATTATTTTTCTCACAGCGGGGAGACTTCCCCACCATTAGAATACACTGATCAGCGTTGCAGGCTACAGCCTGCAGCGCTGATCGACTTGGAAAACTCCTACACTGTTACTCCTACACTGTTACTCCTACTGTTACTCCTACTGTTACTCCTACAGGCCAGTTGTACAGAAGTCGATCGGTAGATCAACTTCTGTGCAACCTCAATTTCCATACATGAATTGAAATTTGACTGGTTCCTGCTGAAGTGGCTGAATTTTGATCCATGTATGGCTGGCTTAAAGTAGTTGTATTACATATACCCAGTGAAGTGACTGGCCTCAGGTCATACACACAGATGAAACATATTCCCCTACATAAGTTGTACATGTTTATCTGCAGCCTCTCTTTCCTACATCCTTTGAAAGTGCTAAATAATAAAGCTTGAAGAGCTGTCTATTGGACCCATGCGGCACTCGGAGAGGGGTGGCAAATCGACTCCCAAGATTTTGTTTCCAGCAGTTTTGTGTGTCATCAGTTTGTGGCGCATTAATGGCAGCATTTCCCCATCTCATGCTGCGGCCTGTAGAACAAACCGATGAGTATGAGGAGGCGGAGCGTCTCCTTCGGGAGAACGTCCCTTGTGTGATCGTAGTGTGCGCAATGACGTCAGACATCAGCGCACTCCATCTCACGCAGGGCAGGCTGGATCTTCTAGGGCGGAGGTCACGGCAGACACAGGAGTGACAGGAGGACTGAGGACAGACAGTGGGTGTTTGGTAAACTGGTCCAGTGGTGAATTTCAGAAGAAGATAACTATATATACTGTATAATATTTTCTACATTTTATATTTATATAAAATAATGGATGTGGGGGTGTGATTTTTTTGGGGGGGCAGCATTTCATTCTTGGACCCAGGCAGCACAATCTCTTGGGCCAGCCCTGCTTGGCAGGATTACCAGGTTAAAATAAAAGTGAAAAAAGGTGTAAAAAGAGAAACCTAATGCAGCCACAGTGGCGGCCCGTCCATTGGGGGCGCAGGGGCGCTGCCCCCCCTATCCATGCGTCTGGCCCCCTAATCTACATGCAGGGCTCCAGACGCATTGATTTCAATGGGTTTTTTTTTAAGCACGTGATTAGAGCCAGAGGCTCTAATAGGCTTCAAAAAAGGGTGGGCTCGGGGCGCAGAGCACTGCGCCCTGAGCCCACTCAGTTGTGTGACAATAGCAAATGAATATTCGCTATTATCACACTGATTCTCCTTCGAGCTAATCAGGAAGTGGGTCCTGAGAACTGTCTCCCGATTGGCCAAAAAAGGAGAGGCCATGCTATTGGCCAAGGAGGAGGAGGGAGGAGACGCAGGGGAAGCTGCCGCCACAGCCACCGCCGCCGGGGGAAGCCACGGCCGCAGCTGCCTGCCCTCCACGTCAGTCCAGGGTGAGTGAGCCACGGCGACGGGGGTGGTATGGTGTGCTAACTGGGGGGGGGGGTATGGTGTGGTCCATCTGCAGCGCCCCCCCCGGCCCATGGAGCACCAGCCACCACTGTGCAGCTACCACATCTAGGGACCGGTAACTTGCAATTCAGTTTTGATTTTTACATTTAGAATAGCCCTCATATTACATGATTGTAGTGTAGACTTAACCCATCTGACCTGTCACACTTTACTGGCGTAGCATCAAGCCTTCTAACAGTATACAGTACCTGAAGCAGTGCTTTTTAGTTAACAAATGTACCAAGTCTTTCTCCTGGTTACTATACAAGACAGAAGCCTGTAGGCAATACTTTAAGACATACATTCAATAGAAGACAATGAAACAATGCACAGTGGAATAAAAGAGTTCAGGTCCACAGTTTAAAGCCTTTGTCAGAACAAGGACATACCTGCAGGCTACACTTACATTCACAAATGTATTCAAGGATGCCTATTCAAAAAAAAAAAAAAACAACTTTGCAAATGGAAATAACAACTGATCAAATATTACTTTGTCTGAGCACGGGAAGATGAATCGTGATGGTTGCTTTGGGTGACCACGCTCAGTGACTCACGAGCAGCTAAGGTGACTCGTTATTCATTTCACTGTGCAATTAGTGGCGATGGTAAAAGTAAGAAAGCAGAATATATCGGCACACAGAGAAAGTTAAATATAAAAAGCAGCCACAAAAACTGTGCTACCAGTCCAACAACAATTATTATATAAAAAAGCGGCGCTAAGGTGCGCTAAATAAGATTAATGCAACAAAATGTAAACATAAAAAAAAGAAATGATGTTGAAATCAGTGTGAAACAAATAGTGCAAAGAAATTGTGCAAAAAAAAGTCCAATATGGTGATTAATCAAATCTTCAATAAGAAGTGCAGTGCAAAACGGAGACCAAAATAGGGATCACCACCACCCTTCAGCACACGCCTCTTACCAGATCAACAGGACCATGAGTTAAAATGGTCAAATGAGCTTAAGCGGGCAAGTGGACAATGGTGGCTGGTGCTCAATTTTCTTGAGGCAGCCAACTACATAATCCACCCCTCGCTTAATTGATCGATAAATCAATCGATCGCCCATCAGGCCCCCCGCCAGCCCTTGCACTTACCCCATGCAGGTGGCTGCTTCTCACCCTGCATCTTCTCCAGAGTCCTGGCAGTCGATTCTCCTCCAATCAGGAGTTAGGACTCACGGCCATTAGGGTCTTAGGACTCCCGGCCAATCGGGACTCAGGACCAGCTTCCTGATTGGCCGCGAGGAGAAACAGGAAGACATTAGCGAATATTATTTTCCTAATGTCACACAACCGGGTGGGCTTTGGGCGCAGTACCCTGCGCCCTGAGCCCACCCTTTTTTAAACCAGTTAGAGCCTCTGGCTCTAATCATGTGCTTCTAGAAAAAAATAAAAATAAAAACATTGGAATCCATGTGTCCGGCGCCCTGCATGTAGATTAGGGGTCGGGCGCATGGATTAGGGGGGCGGCGCCCCTGCGCCCTGTATAGGCGGGCCGCCACTGCAAGTGTATATTGATGATCATCACAGGTAAAAGTGTTGACACCAGGCATCGGATCCCAGGTGGACAATATTTACAGCAACGGCCGCCTGGTGGCCTGCTGGTAAAAGTATCATGTGGGTGGACTTGCCACTAGACAATTTAAGTTAGAAGCATTTCAAATCCCTATTACACAATGGGCTCAATTTACAAGGCTAACACACCAGGAAAAAGGATGCTTAGAGTGGAGCTCCACTTGTTTGTTCCCCCCCCCCCCTCCACTGCCACATTCGGAACCTTATGGGGAGGGGGAGGGGGAGCGGATACCTGTAAAAAGCAGGTACCCCGGTCCCACTTCTGGGTAAGATCACCACAATCGTTCTGTGGAGATCTACAAAATTTCTGGCCCCTCCTCCCCCCCCCCCCCCTGCTGCTTTCTGGGAGACACACAGGTCCCAGAAGACAGCGGGACCATTCAGAAAGCACAGCGCGACTCGCACATGCGCTGTAGGAGCCAATGGATGGATCGGCTTGGGCTGCCAATATCCTGGGATCCCTTGACAGGTAAGTGTCTATATGTTAAAAGTCAGCAGCTACAGTATTTGTAGCTGCTGACTTTTTTTTTTTTCCCCTAGGCTGGAACTCCTCTTTAATTTCGAAAAAGTGTCAGTTATTTTCATTGGTGCCCGATCGGATTTGAAACTTGCAGTCATGTTTCCAAATTAAAGGTACTAATCTTTTTGTTAAAGATTGTGCATTGAGCCTAAGGTCCCATTCACCCATTCAGTGCAGGGCAATGTTTACCCGCACGGGGAATCGCAGATGTTCCGTGCATCCCCATGCAGGCAGTCTCACCTATCAATCAGGAAGCAATGGCTGTATGGACACAGAAGCAGCTTCCAGTCTGACATCCTGATATTACCTGTTAACCACTTTAGCCCCCCGGAAGATTTTGCTGATCAATGACCAGGCCACTTTTTTCAATTTGGCACTGCGTGAGTTTAACCACTTAAGCCCCAGGCCTATTTCGGACACTTTTTGTTTACAAGTTAAAACCAGTATTTTTTCCTAGAAAACTACTTAGAACCCACAAACATTATATATATTTTTTTAGCAAAGACTCTGGAGAATAAAATGTCATTGCAATATTTTTTTGTCACGCGGTATTAAAACACCATTTTTTTTGAAAAATTTAGAAAAATCACATTTCACTGCATTTAAAAATTACTAAACAGTAAAGTTAGCCCAATTTTTTGTATATTGTGAAAGATGATGTCACGCCGAGTAAATAGATACCCAACATGTTACGGTTTAAAATTGCGCCCCTACTCCCCCCCCCGTGGGATGGCGACAAACTACAGTCAATAGAGATCTCAATAGGCGACGCTGTAAAATTTTTTAACGGTTATCAGTTTAGAGTTAGAGTGTAGCTCTTTTTTTTAATTATTGCTCACGCTCCGGCGATCGCGGCGATACCTCACATGTATGGTTTGATCAGCGATTTCATTCGCGGCTCGACTTCCGTATACGTTTTTTTTGTGCGCGAGTATACGGTGACGGGGACGGCTAACATTTTTTTTTTCCTATTTAATTATTTTTTTTTTTTAACTTTATTACAGGTTTTTAAAAAAAAAAAAAATCTGATCACTTTTATTGCTGTCACAAGCAATGTAAACATCCCTTGTGACACCAATATGCAGTGACAGGTACTCTTTATGGAGGGATCGAGGGTCTAAAAGACCCCTCCACTACACTTCCATGTATGCAAAACGCCGAAAACTGCGTTTTTGCATACAGCCGTTTTTTAAATTTGCCGCCTTTTGCAGCACAGTAACCCGGAAGTGACGTTATGGACGCCGCCTCCGGGTTACGTCATCGGAGACACGATCAAAGCCGTTTCCGGCTTTGATCGGGACTCCATCCAGCCGGCAGACGTGCCGGCTGGGTGCTCGGGTCTCCCAGTGGGACGGGAGCCCCGAGCAAAGTCACGGAAGGCGGCAGGAGGGGGGGACATCCCCTCCCGCTCACCTGGGTAACGATCGAGCAGCTCCCGAGCTGCATCGGTCGTTACCGACGGAAAGCCGACCGTTGGCTCCAAACCACGGTACTGGGATGGTGTCTCTAGCTAGAGGCATCATCCCGGTATAACCCCGCAAAGTTTGCCGACGTACCCCTACGTCACTTCGCGGTAAGTGGTTAACTGACAATTGCGCGGTCATGCAATGCTGTACCCAAACAAAATTTGCGTCCTTTTTTTCCCACAAACAGAGCTTTCTTTTGATGATATTTGATCACCTCTGCGCTTTTTATTTTTTGCGATATTAATAATAAAAGAGCGAAAATTGACATTTTCTACTTTGACTGTTAAAAAATATCCAATGTATAAAATTTTTGTCATATATTTAGGCCAAAATGTATTTAGCTACATGTCTTTGACAAACAAATTCTCAATGAACGTAGGTCTGTGTCGCTGGACCCAGGGGAGCCGACCTGCCGCATTAGTATTACTGTGAGCGGTCGGCAAGTGGTTAAAGAGACACTGGTGTTGATTTGCCAAGACTCCATGCACCCTGGGCTTTAAAAAAATCCAGTTCCCTTGGCAGAAAAAAATGCTCATATAGAGCGTTTTTGTACAAAGTTTAGATGAGTTTATGAGAGTTTTTTTGTTTTTTTCTGCCAGAAAGCTCCAATCAGGAACGCAAACCAGAAGGGTTTTTTTTTTTCTGGCCTCTAAACATTGAGCTCAAAATATGCCTGTAATCGTCCTTAAGTACATGGACACATAGGATAACATTGAGCTGCTTCTACAGGCAGAACACAAAACTCCTGTAGAAGCAGTGATTTTGGAGCCTAAAGGACAAAATAGACTGTGCACTTTGCAAGTGCGGTTACTCAAGAGCTTAGTAAATGAGGGGAAGCTCTGCTGACTTCCATCATCCAATCATGTGCAAGCAAAAATGTTGATTTTTGTTTTTTAAATTTTCCTTCGTTATGATTGTGTATTGTTTGTAAAGTGAAGCAACTTTACTTGCAGAGTGCAACTGTACTTGCAAAGTGCACTGTCTATTTGCCTTTAGTTAATCAACCCTACTCTCACCTTGTCCATGCAGGGTAGAGTGACAGTGCAAAATGCCTTCCTCCCGACACTTCCTTCATTGCAGGCAGTGCTAAAATCCCATTGGCTATTATGGGGATGAGTGATGTGACACCTTTGGTCATCTGACACTCTTCGGGCATGGCCATTTGCTGCTGGACCTGAGTCACAGGGGAGGAGAACAATTGCTCCCCCATACCATAAAACAGATGTTAATGATTGTGATGGAGGCAGATGTGACAATAATCAGCTGGAAAGGTGAATGGGGGGATTTGCAGGAAAGATGAAGCTCTCTTACACAGCAGCCGCTCTGCCCATCCCTCCCCAATCCATTCTTACAAAGCTTTGCGTTTTATTCAATGGATTCACAGAATACAAAGTGCTCTGTTATTGGACAAGAGGAGAGGAGGGGGCAGACAGATGATAGGATGGCTACTGTGTACGAGACCCACAGGACTCCTGTCAGATCACTGCATATATAGCAATGTAGGGTAGGGGCAAGGAAGTGCCCAGAATGGTTCTCTGAATTAGTCATTAGGTCAGAGTTAGGGTCAGGAATCCCTGTAGTGAGAGTAGGCAGGGCAGCCATGGGGGGGGGGAGCAGCCCATAAACATGTAGGGGGCCTGTGTATTTCAAGGGGCCCGGCTGCCCAGGCCCCAATCAACGAGTCCGAGTTGGTATTGCTGTAGTAACTAGCAATTGCTAAAGCAGGGTGGTTGCAGAGTAAGCCGATGCAGCCGAAGGGATGTCTCTTTGCTGGATTGCACTGTCTCTTTGCTGAAAATATGAGGCTGTCTCTTTGCTAGATTGGGATGTCTCTTTGCTGAAAATATGAGGCTGTCTCTTTGCTGGATTGGGATGTCTCTTTGCTGAATATATGAGGCTGTCTCTTTACTGCATTGGGATGTGTCTTTGCTGAATATATGAGGGCGTCTCTTTACTTGATTAGGATGTCTCTTTGCCGAATATATGAGGCCGTCTCTTTGTTGGGTTAGGATATCGTTTTGCTGAATATATGGGGATGTCTCTTTGATGGATTGGATTCGTTTTCATATATTAGGTTGTGAGAGTGGTAAAATAGAAGTGGGTGCACTGAAGGACTCAGTGAGATGGCCAGTGGGCAAATTCGGTGAAACGGCAAGAGGGCGGGCCTTGCGGAATGTTGGCGGTCAGGCCCGGAGGAGCCCAGGCATAAAGCTGTGTAAAAGGGCCCCAAAATTTCAGATGGCTGCCCTGAGTGTAGGTATCTAAAGTAGCCACTAGAGATCCCTATAGTAGTGAGTTGGGTGTACCTTAGATAGTGAAGGAATGCCAGCGCTGCACCTGGGAGTTCTACTGGGGTTTGGTTGGTCATGGGAAGCAGTGCAAGGACCAAGGCATATAAAGATGTAATCTTTGAGGCTCCAGCTTTTAGGAGCTTCCCATTTGGGAGCAGAGATGTATAGTAACTAATTAGAACTACTTCACTACTGTACTTAAGTACCGAAAGGCGGTATCTGTACTTTCCTAGAGTAGAATTTTTTTCTCCTACTTCCACTTTTACTTCACTACATTTTTTCGATGATTTCAATACTTCTGCTCCGATATTTTTTTTTTGTGCTGCATAGTTACTCGTTACAATTATAAAAATTACCACTGCCAGAGCAGTAGATGGCAGGTTTCATGAAGCTCAAAACGTGTATTATCAGTGCATACGAAAATAAATGCTACTGTATGCATAAATAAAAGCTGCATTTGAAATGATAAAAAACAATATGCTGCTCAAACTTTTGACTTCTTTCTTTAATAACTACATAACACAGTACTTGTACTTTTACTTTCAGTACTTGAGTAGCAATTTTTTTTCAAAACTACTGGTACTTTTACTTTCAGTACTTGAGTAGCAAAATTTAAAAAAAAAAAACTACTTGCAATACTTAAGTACAAAAAATGTTGAATACTTTAGTACTTCTACTCAAGTCACTTTTTGATCGAGCACTTCCATTTCTAATCAAGTCACTTTTTGATCGAGCACTTGTACTTTTACTCAAGTATGGGTTTCAAGTACTAGTTTATACAACTCTGTTTGGGAGGGCGAAGAGCAAGGAAGGAGTACTAAGACTCTGGAAAATCCACTAAAGGTATAGTCTGCTCCTTGACTTGGCTCCCACTTCTGCTGCTCTTTACATGTTTGCAAACAAGGAATGTGCCATCACCATTAGACCGCATTCACACTGGTACGACTTGGACCGCGACTTGTCAGCCTAACAAGTCGCGGTCCTCACGCTCCCATTGTGTAGTACAGGAGCCGTTCTAATAGGAGCGACACAAGTCGCTCCGACTTAGAAAAAGGGTCATGTACTTCTTCGGGGCGACCTGGAGGCGACTTGCATTAACTTCCATTATGTGAAGTCAGTGCAAGTCGCGCCGAAGTCGCGCTGCACGCGACTTCACAGGTCGCCCCCTAAGTCGGAGCGACCTAATGTGAATGGAGGCTTAGGATGACTGAAAGAATGTAAATATCTAAATTAACTTCATTTCAATAAACCATTAAAGGCTTTGATTGCGTGGACTCCTTCCTTTCTTCCCTTCCCCCAAAATAGAAATGTCTTTTAGAAACAAACAGGTGTCGGGAGAAGCTGTTATTGGAGTCCATTGTTGTAAGGCCTAAGGAAGTGATGAAATGGGCCTGTGCGGCTCCCCTGTACACCTGGATAGGAGGGGCGGCAGGGGCAGCATGTAGAGAAATCACTGTCCTCCTTTTTCCTCCTGTAGCTGCCCCTCCTATCCAGTTCACTTGTGTTCTGCTGTCTCTGGGCCCCTATGTGCTTCCCTGGTCCCCCCCCCCCCCACTATGCTGCCCCCCCCCCCCCCCCCACTGTGCTCCCTTCCCTCTCCTGCCGGCTGCTGCAGGGGATGTGTCACAATAGAGAACCAGGAAGGGGTCGGTAAATATGTAATTTACCAGCTCCTTCCTTTTCTGAAAGGACAGAGTCATAGTCAGTGACAATGTAAAAAAATAAAATAAAATGATAAAAATTAATACAATTATAATACCAAAAAATAAAAACTATTGACACCAGTGGGTGAACTTCCAGGATCGCAAAGGTCACACTTGTGACAGGGCCCTGGCATTCCACCACTGTGGGGAGGCCCCAAGATGGCAGGAAGGGGGCCCCACTGCAGCACTTGTGAAAGGGTCCTGCTGTGCGACCTTAATAAAGGGCCCCACAATGAGAGTAAAGGGCCCCAGGATCAGTGGGAAGAGCCCCAGGCTTGAAGGGAAGGGCCCCAGGCAGGGGTCCGGGGCAGGGGCTGACTGGCAACTTTCGGCCTAGGGGGCAAGTACAAACCAGAGGCCCATGTTGCAGCAACTTTGACCCCCTCTCAGTCTCCCTCTTCCCAGCCTCCTCCTGACCCCCATTCCAGGCTGAAGCTTGGCTCCAGGTACTCTCCACTCACCAGCCGAATCCGGGTTTCCGATCTGGCCAGCACAAAGCAGTTGGGGGGAGCTGGGACAGCTCGGTCGGGGCTGCCTGGGGGAGGAGAGTCTCCAGTGGGGCATGGAACCGGCCTCTGCTGAGACACAGTTTACACCGTCCATGCTGGGGGGGGGCTCTTTCCTTGTCTTCATCCCACACTCAGTAGGTCAGCAGTGGTGACTTTTTACTTTTCTTCACCAGGAATCCTTTAGGCATGTCTGTAGCAGAAGTTGTGCAGGCTTTTTATGGGGCATCAGAGCGGCCCGGGGGGCAATTGCCCCCCGGCCCCCTGGCCCAGTCCTCCCCTGGTCCGGGGGGCCCTTCATGGTTTCTTTCACCAGGGCCCTGAAGGTTCTAGTTAAGCCTCTGGTGCAAGTTCAGCTGAACACGATTTCAAAACGGCCTCAGTGGGCTTAATTCTATTAACCACTTAAGGACCACCTGCCGCAGTTATACTGCGACAGGGCGCCCTCCTGCGCAAACCGAAGTAGGTATACATCGGTCGCGTGCCTGCAGCTAGGGGGTGAGCGCAAGTCGCCGCCTGAACGCTCCCACTCAGCAGCGAAGACTCCGATGCACGGGGCAGGCGGCTCCAATTGCCGCCTGACACCCGCGATCGCTCCCTGCTGATAGAGAAGAACGGTCAGCTGTTGTAAACACAGCTGACCATTCTTCTCTCTGAAATGATCACAGAGCGCCTGTGATCCTTCTATATAGGATCACAGGTCTCTGTGATAATTTCACAAGCCCCGCCCCCATACAGTTAGAAACACACCCCTAGGTACACATTTAACCCTTTGATCACCCACAGTATTAACCCCTTCCCTGACAGTGTCGGGCCAGGGGATCGTCGGGGATCGAGTGAGGAAATCCGCCCGCTTGTGTAAACAAAGCAGGCGGATCTCCTATGTGACAGACAGGGACAGATTACAGGATTCAGCATAGCTGAACCTGCGATCTGTGTCTGTGTCACACAGCCCCCTCCCCCCACACACGTCAGTAAGCACCAGGCATATATTTAACCCCTTGATCACCAATAAAGTTAACCCCTTCCCAGCCAGTGTCATTATTATAGTAACAGTGCATATTTTTAGCACTGATTACTGTAGTAATGTCACTGGTCCCCCCAAAAGTGTCAAAAATGTCAGTCAGGGGTCCGATCTGTCCGCCGCAATGTCGCAGTCCCGCAAAAAATCGCAGATCGCCGCCATTACTAGTAAAAAAAACCAAAACCAATAAAAATTACATAAATCTTTCCCGTAGTTAGTAGACGCGATAACTTTTGCGCAAACCAATCAAAATACGCTTATTGCGATTTTTTTTACCAAAAATTTGTAGCAGAAAACAAATTGGCCTAAATTGTTAAAAAATTTAGATTTTTACTTTTTTTTTGGGGAATGCTATATAGCAGAATGTGAAAAATATTGTTTTTTTTTTTTTTTTTTTTTTTTTTTTTTTTTTAGAATTGTCTGTCTTTTTTTGTTTATAGCGTAAAAAATAAAAATCGCACAGGTGATCAAATACCACCAAAAGAAAGCTCTATTTGTGGGAAAAAAAGGACATCAATTTCATTTGGGTACAGCGTCCCACGGCCGCGTAATTGTCCGTTACATACCGCAGTGCTGAATCGCAAAATATGGTCTGGTCATTTAGGCACCTTTCACACTATCCGTTTTTCTCAGCGGGGGATCGAGCCGCCGATCCCCCGCTGAGCAGGAGGATGACAGCTGTGTCTCCGTGCTGTGTGCGGGGAGACAGCTGTCAGTTCCCCATGCATCTCTATGGGGGAAATCGGATGGGAACGGACCGTCGGTCCATTCTCATCCGATCCCATCCGATCCGATACGCTGGACAGATGGAAAATAGGGTTTCCATCCGTCCAGATTTGACGGATCGGATCGGGTCGGATGTCAGCGGACTTGTCCCCGCTGCCATCCGATGCCCCATAGGAATGCATGGGGGGACCGTTCAGACCCGCCAAAAAAAACGGACATGCGGATCTGAACGGTCCGCCTGTGTGAAAGGGGCCTAAGGGGGAAAATTTTCCGGTCCGGAAGTGGTTAAAGAAATATCTGACATTCACAGCTGCTGTTTGACAGCCTAGAGAAAGCAATCTGCTTCCAAACAATACTATAGTTTATCCTATTAGCCGTATGCCGCTCATAAGCGTTACTTATAGATCAAAGTGTAATTGACTCCCTTGTAGTTTTGTTGGCTCAGTGTGTATGTTATCGAGGAACACAGTAAATCCACAAAATAATCTTCTGCAGCTAATGAAATGTTCCCCCCAGCTACTTATTTACCAAGGGAATCGTTGGAGAATTAAAAAAACATACAATCATAACAGCTTCATCACACCTGCAAGGAGACTTTACATATGCATGCCATAGCAACCCGTTATACACCTTTAATTACATTACCCGGAGTCTGTAATTACGTTGCACTACACACCTGTGTGTTGCATTGATTGTCATTGGAACTCAGAGAAGTGTTCAGACATCAAATATTCAGCAGCAGCCCTCAATATTCGAATAAAAAGCTGATTGAAGTCTAACTAAAGTGGAACTCCAGCCAAAACTTTTTTTTTTTTGTTTATTTGATAGCGTGTGGGAGAGTTAGAACCCGTGTCAGGTTTTGCTGACTTGCACTTGCCGACCACCCGCCGTAGTTTTACTGCAGCAGGTCCGCTCTGTCCCGCAAAACAACATACCTGTACTTTGCTTCACGGGACCGCTAGCGGGGGGTGCACCCATTCGCCACAGAGGAGGCTGATCGGCGAGTCCGGTGGCTGCGATTGCCGCCAGGCACCCGCGATCGCTCCCCGTGGAGACAGAACGGCGGTCTGCCATTATAAACACGGCAGACCGCAATTCTGTCAGTTATGAACACAGAGATCCTGTGTTCCTCTTTTTTTAGGAACACAGGTCTCTGGGTTCATGCAGCAAGCCCATCCCCCGCACAGTTAGAAAGCACCCATTAGGGACACATTCAACCCTTTCATTGCCCCTGGTGTTAACCCTAGCAAGCACTCCCTAGGGACACATTTAACCCTGGTGTTAACCCCTTCCCTGCCAGTGTCATTAGTACAGTAACAGCGCATATTTTTAGCACTGATTACTGTAGTAATGTCACTGGTCACCCCAAAAGTGTCAAAAATGTTAGGTGTCAGATCTGTCTGCCGCAATGTCGCAGTCCCGCTAAAAATCGCTGATCGCTGCCATTAGTAATAAATAAATAAATAAAAATGACATAAATCTTTCCCCTAGTTTGTAGACGTGATAACTTGTGCAAACCAATCAGAATACGCTTATTGGGATTTTTTTTTACCAAAAATATGTAGCAAAATACAAATTGGACTAAAATGATGATAAAATTTGATTTTTACATTTTTTTTGATTGGGAATGTTATATAGTAGAATGTAAAAAATATAGTTTTTTTTTTTTTTTTTTTTTCTATTGTCACTATTTTCTTCTTTATAACGCAAAAAATAAAAATTGCAGAGGTGATCAAATACCACCAAAAGAAAGCTCTATTTGTGGGAAAAAATGGAGATAAATTTGTGACAGAACCCACTGTCACTGTGTGTTTTGGAGGGGACTGTGCGCAAGCCTCCTACCGACAGACTATGGGCCAGAAGCTACTGGAGTTTGGCGCTGCAGCCTTTTGACTTTACCATCCACTACTGCCCTGGGAAGCAACGCCGACGAATTATCCAGGCAAACAGACATTGACTCTTTTTGGGATTTGTTACCCGACTAATTCAGGCACAGACCAGTTTGAGGTCTAGTACCTGGATTAGTCTACCTTTGGGGGGGAAGAGATGTGACGGTACTAGCCGTCACTATGGGTGACGGATCACCCTGTCCCTGGATTGTAAACCCCTTTGTGTCATTTTCTTATGAGTTTGGGACATTGCATTTTATTTTCCCTTTATTCATCCTCTGAACAACTGACTCATGGCATTGAGTTAATGTAATGTAATGTTACAACCCATCCCCCCCCCCTCCTGTTTCTGTGTCTAAAGCCCCGTACACACGTACCGATGGTCGGCTTACAAATGTTCCTCTTTTCTCCCCGGGATGTCGGTGTCTGCTGAAAAGTGCAAAGACAGCACAAGGACAGCACAAGAATTTTGTCCGCCGACTGCAGAAGTGATGTCATGTAATGGTTAACTTTCCCTGTGTTTTCTATTTTCTGAGCATGCCCAGTCTTGCAAATCTGCGGTCTGTCGGCCGAATTGTGTACTGACAGGCGAACAATCGTCTGTTCTGGTGTCGGCATACAAATATTTTCATGTTTGCACGAAAGACTTTTGTCCGCGGATTGTGCGCAGACATCTGTCGGAGGCACCATACTAACACGCGTACAATCGGCAGATCCTTCGTCCACCGACGTTTGTATGCCGACGATCGGTACGTGTGTACGGGCCTTTAGTGTGTGGATTCATGGCAGACAATGGTCTGAGTTGGAGACATCTCTCCGCAGGGGGTGTGTATTAAGACTGCATGTTTCAAATGTACAAATGTTCAGTTCTCATTGGTTGGTTCCCTTCCCCCCCTTCTGTGGAAAGGCTAAGGGGAGTTTCCTTAACTGTAAGTAAAACTGTTGTCTTGGAATGTAATAAACAGTTTAAGCATGGCTGCATGGCTAACCCTCAACACCTGTGTGGATTGTCTCGTGATTGAGGGGTTACGGGCTGGATATGGCTTCTCCGCAGGCTGTGGGTGCGTTTGGAGGACAGGAGACACAGATCCGGCGGATGTGCCCAGCTGGGGTACAAAGATCCGTTACAAAATTATTTTAGAGTACAGCATCGCATGACCGCGCAATTGCCAGTTAAAGTAACGTAGTGCCGTGTCGCAAAGAATGGCCTGATCATTAAGGGGGCAAAGCCTTCCGGTCCAGGAGTGGTCAACCAAAGTGATAAAAAAAAATGTCCTCTGGAACAGTTCATATAGTCTTCAATATGGTAAGAGGTGGGAGACCATCATCAGCTTAGTACATATCCAAAAACACCACAAGCCTGAAATGTGGCAAAAGGTCGAAAAGTTCAAGGGGGCCCGAATACTTTCGCAAGGCACTGTATCAATAGTATAGGGACTGATGGCACTCCGTATAGGCCACACAGTCCATAATTATTCCATTGTTGCCATATTATAGATAGTCTGCCTGGTACACCATGGCAATGAATGCTGAATCATCAACTTGCTGCAGCAGTCATGGACCTAGTTTGTATCGTGTATATAAAAATACACAAAAATACAATAAACGTACAAAAGGTAAGTAAGCGTTAAAAAATTATCGGGTAACGATGGAGTACTGTATAGTTGAAAAATTTATGAGATCCTTGTAGCTCTACGCGTTTCGTGATTTAATACCACTCTTAAGGTGCGGATGCCAAAAACTCTGCAAAAAAGTATAAATGTTCCAATAATCCTTTGGTCGGCTAAAATCACATACATTCAAATTAAAGGGAAGAAATTGTTGTCCAACCCTTTTGTTACTTACAAGGTGACTGTCATTGACAATGTGCGGTCCTGTGGACGCAGGGTATCGCATGTGCCTCCCCCGGGAGCTGTGGTGTTAATCCCTGCAGTCTTGCAAAATGCACCACACTTATCCCCATATAAAAAAACTAAGTACAATTATGGAAGAAAGTAAGTGGTGACTGTTGCTGTGAAAAAGCAAAAAACTGTACTGAGTGTCTGGTATACAAAAAATAGGTAAAAAGGCATGTGTAAGTGGCTAAACCTTCCACAGCCCATAAGAAGAAAAGTGGAATAGAGGGAATAACTTTTTAGCTAAAAAGAGAGTCAATTAGTGCTTAAGTGATTGAGTCGTGGATCATATTCGGTTATTCTCTGAAGTGGATCAAGAATAACCAGGTACCCACTCCCCCCCCCCCCCAAAAAGATGGCAAATGTGGCAGCAGAGGGGAGGAGGGGGCAGAAAAGCAAAGCTTCCCCTTTCGGGTGGAGCTCCGCTTTAACTAATAAAGGCTTTTAAAGGAAAGCTGCCCATACCCGGCTCACATGCTGATTCGGATAAATCATCCAAAATTTGAGCTGTGTGTGGCTTGCCAACAGTACCTGACTTGACTAACTTTGAATGAGAAATCAAAGAAGCCAGTTGGAAAAAAGTCTAAGAACTGCAATCACTGTTGAAGTATTCTGACAGGCGTGGGTGGGACTCCCCTGCACTGTAAAGAATAAATGCTTCCTATCTCTAGGGGTGCTGGAATATGGAAAATTATTGATCTTATTCTGCACTCCTGCAGGGTCCGTCCAGTGGTGCGACTGGTCCCCCACAGCTTCCACTTGGTCGCACATTAGCCCCTCCCCCCCTTGTCTACATACAACGCAGGGTCAATAGTCCAGAACTGTACTTGATGATGCTGAGGGACCGCCTATAGACTGGAGCCTCAGTAAAAAGAGGGTAGCTTCAGGGAGGGATATAGGGTAAATAATCCTGATTGTTCTTGTACCCCTTAAACATACTGAGCCTACAAGCATTTAAAGGAGATGTATGGGGATATAAAAAACAAACACACATACTCTCCTCCATGCTGCAGCCTCACTGTGACGCTGCAGATGTCCTCCACCGACTCTAAGCCCGAAACCTGGGCGACCGCGGATTGCTCACTTCTCATTCTACTCTGAGCAGAGAGTGGTGAATGACTGCTCTGCCCCTCCATTTTACTGACAGCTCTTAGTGTTCTGAGGCTGGTGACATTACATCCAAGGTGGCGGCACTCAGCAGCAGTTTCAGGGCTTTTAAATGTCTAAACAAGGGATACTTTTAGGGCTAATTCACTTGTGCAGCAAGGACTGACGCTCCCCTGAAAAGCAATTCAAGCCCAGGAATTCAAGCCCAGTATCATGAAATCAGTGGGCCTGTTTGCAAGATCAAAAGTGGGCCCTGGGCATCGATAAAGAAATAAAGGTGGTGCGCCTAATGCGCTGTTGCAAATTGTGGGCAAGGTTTAAATTGCACTAATATTGGGCGTGGCTTAAAGGGGTGTGGTTAAATAGAGTCTGAGATGACTAACATAGTGCAGAATGTGGTAATGTTGAATAGGGAATGAGGATAAAGGGGCTAAGTCGCGCTACTAAGTGCTGATTTGATAAGTAACCATCAAACAAGACACAATGATTGATAGACCAAAAAGTCCTCTATGATGTAAACGTGTTATCCAAATGACAGATACAGTCCAAATTCCAGATTTCAGGGTCAGATGATCATATCGAAATTCACATAATCTCCTTACCAGAAAAAGGAATAGAGTTCGCCCAAAAAACTCAAACGGAGTTGAATCAACCTCAGATGGATGTACTCAGATTCGCCTCTCATCAATCGATGGCAGTCATACATGGGAAAAGAAAATAGACTCCATAGCGTAATACTGTTAGGTGCTCATGAACCACCCTGGAAAGTGCACACCATCACCAGAGCCAAGTAACCAAGAGAGTGGAGCACAGACCCCCTGAGTACTAAATGCTTACCAGATGAAATGATGTTTAGGGTGAGACAGAAAAAGGAGAAAGGTAGCACACTGAAGACCTTGTCCAACACCACTACCGCTTACCAGACTCCAATGGGTTAACAGCCAAACAGACCCATAAGCGATCCCTCAGGCAACCGGTGAAGATCACTCCAGACCAGAATCTCATGGGTTAACAGCCAAACAGTCCTAACCACGATCCTTTAGGCAACCGATGAAGCTCACTCCAGAACTCGCTCGAATGTTATCCCCCAAAGTAGTGATATGCAAGACAAAGGCACTACATAGTGCATTACCACCACACTTTATTAAATAACAAGTAGACAGCAACTTACAGACAAACGATGTATTCACAGCAAGGATTAGGCAAGCCGCCGGCCGGTCGGCTTCTCCGCCCGTCCTATCCAATAGCGTCCGCACAAGCAGGTGACGTCAGCACGCCGCGCCACTAATATACATATATAAAATATAAAATATACATATAAGAATTTAGGCAATTAGATTAGATTAGATTGGTTATTATTATGATTGTGGTGTACTTGATATCTGCCTTCATAAGTAGTGTGGAGGTAGCTGACACCATAGTGTGGATCTTCGTATGATCCAGGATTACCAATGAGGCCCCTGTTTTGCCAGCAGGTGGCGCTATTGGTACCACTCAATTTTTATATTTTTAGCTTATATTTTTAACTGTTCACCCCGATTTTGGTTTCTGGGGATTGACTATTCATTTATTTCGTTTATATGTTGCCTAAATTCTTATATGTATATTTTATATTTTATATATGTATATTAGTGGCGCAACCAGTTATGGGCAATATCGCTGTCTTTTCCCTGAGTGAAGATGGCGGTTTGCTCCGTTTTGGATGGTCACATGGGGTGTTTACCTCCTGTACATAAGCGGTGGCGTCAGCGCGTCGCCCGTACCTTGACAACGTCACATTTGACGAAACGTGCGTCGGTCGCGGCGTGCTGACGTCACCTGCTTGTGCGGACGCTATTGGATAGGACGGGCGGAGAAGCCGACCGGCCGGCGGCTTGCCTAATCCTTGCTGTGAATACATCGTTTGTCTGTAAGTTGCTGTCTACTTGTTATTTAATAAAGTGTGGTGGTAATGCACTATGTAGTGCCTTTGTCTTGCATATCACTACTTTGGGGGATAACATTCGAGCGAGTTCTGGAGTGAGCTTCATCGGTTGCCTAAAGGATCGTGGTTAGGACTGTTTGGCTGTTAACCCATGAGATTCTGGTCTGGAGTGATCTTCACCGGTTGCCTGAGGGATCGCTTATGGGTCTGTTTGGCTGTTAACCCATTGGAGTCTGGTAAGCGGTAGTGGTGTTGGACAAGGTCTTCAGTGTGCTACCTTTCTCCTTTTTCTGTCTCACCCTAAACATCATTTCATCTGGTAAGCATTTAGTACTCAGGGGGTCTGTGCTCCACTCTCTTGGTTACTTGGCTCTGGTGATGGTGTGCACTTTCCAGGGTGGTTCATGAGCACCTAACAGTATTACGCTATGGAGTCTATTTTCTTTTCCCATGTATGACTGCCATCGATTGATGAGAGGCGAATCTGAGTACATCCATCTGAGGTTGATTCAACTCCGTTTGAGTTTTTTGGGCGAACTCTATTCCTTTTTCTGGTAAGGAGATTATGTGAATTTCGATATGATCATCTGACCCTGAAATCTGGAATTTGGACTGTATCTGTCATTTGGATAACACGTTTACATCATAGAGGACTTTTTGGTCTATCAATCATTGTGTCTTGTTTGATGGTTACTTATCAAATCAGCACTTAGTAGCGCGACTTAGCCCCTTTATCCTCTTTTTTGTTTGTCACAAATTAAGTTGCTGCTGTATTCATTAGTTAGCGCAGTTATAACTCCCTTTTTCTATGAATAGGGAATGAACAGTGCGAAGTTTACAGTGGTGGGCAGTGGCGGCCTGTCTATACGCCCCCCCCCCCCCCCCAATCTGTGGCCAGAAAAAAAAAGAGATTAAAGAAAAATTTCCATTTTCAGCCCACTAGGGGCGCCTGGACCTAGTGGTGGGTATGGGGGGGGGTGGGGATTTTGACCCCAAGTGCGGCGGGCAGAGGCGCCGATTGGCGGCCTTCTGGGGGTCATCGGGGCACAGAGCAATGCGCCCCGAAACTCCCCACTTTTGTGATGTCCTGGCTGTGATTGGTCCAGACTCCAGCCTGGACCAATCACACAGGAGGACATCCCGAGACCTGGTGACGTGAGGCGTGGGGGCGGTGCGTGCGCCAGTCACTCACCGTCCCGACGTCACGTGATCACCTTCCCGCCCGCTGGCGCCGTCAGATAGCAGAGAGGAGAGCCGCGCATGAGGATTCGGAATCGGAAGTCAGAAGAAGAGAGTCAGTGAGTTCAGTTCGTCTCCAGTGAGTAACCACCGCACCACCAGACTCCACTTCTTCGCACGCAGAGTCCGCATCCGCACTTCTGCAGACAGTGTAGTCCCGCCGCCGCCCTGGGCCAACTCAGAGCAGCACGCCACGCAGGTCACCGTCCGTGACTAGTGAGGTAAGTGTTCAAGTGATGCCTTAGGGGGGGCCCGGCCCACACACACTGCTTCTCCTGACCTATTTTTTGGTATGGTGTCTGGTCATGAACACATGAGTGAGGATGGACTCACTACATTGGGGGCACGCACGCTGATCTCTGCATTGGGGGCATGTATGCTGGTCACTACATTGGGGGCACGCACGCTGATCTCTGCATTGGGGGCATGTATGCTGGTCACTACATTGGGGGCACGCACGCTGATCTCTGCACTGGGGGCATGTATGCTGGTCAATGCATTGGGGGCATGTACGCTGGTCACTGCATTGGGGGCATGTACGCTGGTCACTGCATTGGGGGCATGTACGCTGGTCACTGCATTGGGGGCATGTACGCTGGTCAATGCATTTGGGGCATGTATGCTGGTCACTGCATTGGGGGCATGTATGCTGGTCACTGCATTGGAGGCATGTATGCTGGTCACTGCATTGAAGGGGGCACGCACGCTGATCTCTGCATTGGGGGCATGTATGCTGGTCACTGCATTGGGGGCATGTACGCTGGTCACTGCATTGGGGGAATGGTATGCTGGTCACTGCATTGGGGGCATGTACGCTGGTCACTGCATTGGGGGCATGTATGCTGGTCACTGCATTTGGGGCACGCACGCTGATCTCTGCATTGGGGGAATGGTATGCTGATCACTGCATTGAAGGGGGCATGTATGCTGGTCTCTGCATTGGGGGCATGTACGCTGATCTCTGCATTGAAGGGGGCATGTACGCTGGTCACTGCATTGAAGGGGGCATGTACACTGGTCACTGCATTGAAAGGGGGCACGCTGGTCACTGCATTGAAAGGGGGCACGCTGGTCACTCTGCATTGAAAAGGGGCACGCTGGTCTCTCTGCATTGAAAGGGGGCACACTATACCTTAATTACTGAAGGCCCCTTTCACACTTTTGCGACCTCAAAGTCACGCAATTTTTTACAGCGTTTTTTGCCGCAAAGCAATGCCTATTACATTTTTCTGTTTGCGCCCCTCCAAAAATTTTGAGCACCAGCCGCCACTGGTGGTGGGTAGTAGGGATAGACCGATTATCGGCAAGGTCGATATATATCGGTGGCCGATATGCACTTTCCCCAAAATATTGGTATCGGCCCTGGATGTTGCTGATATTTTTGTGACGTCATTCTGCCTTCTTAGGCTGCCTCCCTCGCCTTGGACAGCCTCATCTGGAGTCGGGACTTGACTCGCGGGAGTGTATCACAGCCATACACCCACCCACAGCAGCCCGGTGTCAGCCACCCACATCCACAGGCCCTGTACCTGCCAGCCAGCCACCCACAGACCCTGTACCTGCCAGCCACAGGCCCTGTACCAGCAAGCCAGCCAACCACAGACCCAGTACCTGCCAGCCACAGGCCCTGTACCAGCCAGCCACCAACAGACCCTGTACCTGCCAGCCACAGGCCCTGTACCAGCCAGCCAGCCAACCACAGACCCTGCACCTGCCAGCCACAGGCCCTGTACCAGCCAGCCAGCCACAGGCCCTGTGCCAGCCACTCACCCACCACAGGGTGCCAGCCAGCCAGCCACTTACCACAGGGTGCCAGACAGCCAGCCACCCACAGACAGGGTGCCAGCCAGCCAGCCACCCACAGGCCCTGTACCAGCCAGGCACTGTACCAGCCAGCCACCCACAGGCCATGTACCAGCCAGCCACCCACAGCCCCTATGCCAGCCACCCACCACAGGGTGCCAGCTAGCCACCCACCACAGGGTGCCAGCAACCCAGCCAAAATTGCAAAAAGCATTAAACAAAAATTAACATGTTCAGTACCAGATTTGTGTCAAAAATTGTCTTTATTTTTCAAAACTTTAAATGTACAAAATATCGGCCCATATCGGGCGATACCGATACGTTGTGACCAAAATATCGGTATCGGCATTGGCCCTGAAAAAACATATCGGTCTATCCCTAGTGGGTAGTATGTGCAGGAGAGGAGTGCGGAGTGTATGGTGGTGGGCAGTATGTGCAGGAGAGGAGTGCAGAGTGTACAGCGGTGGGTAATATGTGCAGGAGAGGAGTGCGGAGTGTATGGTGTTGGGTATTATGTGCAGGAGAGGGGTGTAGAGTGTATACCATCAGAAAGTATGTGCAGGTGAGGAGTGCGGAGTGTGTGGCGGTGGGTAGTATGTGCAGGGTGGTGTCAGAAGGCCAGCGAATGGTGTAAGTAGTTCTTTTTTTATAATTTTTATTATTATTATTTTACAATTTTTTTTATAATTTTTTTACAATTAAATTTGTTAGTATTTATTTTTTCATTTTTTTTAAATGCTTTTTGAGGGCCAGTGGATGGTGTTAGTAGGACAGCAGACAGTGTCAACAGAGCAATGCACACTGTCAGAATTTCTTTATGTTTATTATTTTATTTTTTATAATTTTTACAATTTTATTTTCTTTTAATTTTTTTCCATTTTTTTTTATACATTTTACACAATGCTTGGGGGGGGGGGGGGGGGCGGGGTGGAGGGAGAAGTGGACAGTTTGACAGTGTCAGTAGGGCAGTAGACAGTGTAAGTAGAGCAGTGGATGGTGTCAGTAGTTTTTATTTTATATTACATTTTTTTTTTTTTTTACAAATGAGTTATTTATTTAGTTTTACATTTTTTTTTCATTTTTTTTTAAATCCTTCTTGGTTGGGGCAGTGGATGGTGTCAGTAGCTCAGTAGTTTTTTTATTTTTATTTAATATTTTTTTACAGTTTTTCTTTATTATTTTTTTACCATTTTTTTTCACAATTTTTTTTCTTTTGGGGCAGTGTCAGTAGTTTTTTATTTTATGTTATTTTTTTTAGCATTTTCCTAAGCGTTTTTTTTTTTTTTTTTATTAGCCCTGTTGGAGGGCTTTAGTGAGATATCAGGGATCTAAACAGACCCCTGACATCTCCCCTTTGAGACAGAGAAAGGAACTTAGGACAGAGATTCCATAGTTCCTTTTCTGTAGAGAAGAGGAGGACACAGAGGGTCTGGAGGATGACACAGAAGGACAAAGGGGGGCCGGAGGAGGACACAGAAGGGCCAGAGGAGGACACAGAAGGGCCAGAGGAGGACACAGAAGGGCCAGAGGAGGACACAGTGGGGCCAGAGGAGGACACAGGAGGAAACAAGAGGACGGAGGAGGACACAGGGGGGCTGGAGTAGGACACAGAGGGGCCGGAGGAGGACACAGGGGGGACAGATAAGGACACAGAGGGGCCGGAGGAGTACACAGAAGGACACAAAGGGGACAGACAAGGACACAAGGGGGGCCAGATTAGGACACAGGGGGGCCAGAGGTGGGGACAGATGGACACAGGGGGGACAGAGGAGGACGCAGGGGGGCCGGAGTAGGACACAGAGGGGCTAGAGGTGGACACAGGGGGGTCGGAGGTGGACACAGGGGGCCAGAGGAGGACACAGAGGGGCCAGAGAAGGACACAGAAGGACACAGGGGGGCCAGAGGACACAGGACGATACAGGGGGATGGAGGAGGATACAGGGGGGCTGGAGGAATACACAGAGGGGCCGGGGGGCCAGAGGAATGCTGGAATTCTACGTTAAGCTGGCCACATAGGGATTAAAAATTGGTGGAATTTATTGCAAAATCAAGTGAAAGTTGGTTTCATGGGAGGCCCTGTCAGCACTACTTGGCTTGACAAACATTGATTTTTCAATCTACTTTATTCAAAGAAGCCAGGTTTAAAATTCTTGGCTGAACAGCGCTTACATCCAATCAGATGCAGACACGTTTGGGTAATCTGACAGCTGCGGGTGCCAAATGTCAGAATAAAATAGCTAACAATGCAGATTCATCCATCCATGCTGTATAGTGTGGAAGGGAGAATCAAGTGACTTCACTTCAGAAGGTGGGGGAAATCTTAACACGATACCTCCCAAACTTTTAAGATGGGAACAAGGGACACCTATTAGCAAATGTATGTAGGTAAAGTACACACACCCTGCCACACCCCCTTAAAGGAGAATTATACAAAAAAAATTATTAGTTAAACCCACAAGTGTTTTTTTTTTTTTTTTTTTTTTTAACCACTACTATTCCTTTAAATTGGCCTTTGAAACTTACAATTGTAGCAATTTAGAAACTGGATGAAAGGTTTAGCTCTGGAAAACACTTTTATGAAAGATAAATAGTGCACTTTATAGACAACTACAGTAAAACTTTGGATTGGGAGCATAATTCATTTCGGAAACATGCTTGTAATCCAAACCACTCTTATATCAAAGCAAATTTCCCCAAGAAATAATGGAAACTCAGATGATTTGTTCCACAACCATTTATTTATAAGTCCTTCAGTTTATAGGCCATATAAAAATATTATAGCAATGTGATAGGTTGTGTAACCATAAAATGTCCTCCACAAGGGGATTAGAAGCAAAATCCAGGAGGAGCTACAGAGTATAAAAGAGACGAGAGGCGCCTCTAAGTGTAGCAATATGGTTACATTTAATGAAGGTTCAACATTTAGCAACTCACATGGCTGATGATTAAAACAGGCACAGCTAAGGCTGGCCATACATTATACAATTTTCATGTTCACTTTCCTTTAGATTTACCTTTAACTATGTAGTACAAGGGCCTGGCTGATTGCTTACAACATTGAAAGTGTTTAGGTGTGACCTCATATTAAATGGTTTTGGTAAATCTAAAGGGAAGTTGTAGAAGAAAACTGTATAATGTATGGCAATCCTAAGTATGCAGGCAACTGGGGTAAAGCTGTCCACATAGACCATCCTCCGCACCGCCGGCTCTCACCACTGTCAGTCTGCAGTCGTGACCGGGAAGACTACCCTGCAGTAGATCGACCTGAAAGCGAGGCTTAAAGTGATTGTGGAGTGCAGCGTTGAAGGGATGATGTCAATGGTGGTGCGGAGGATGGTCTATGTGGACAGCTTTACCCTGGATGCCTGCATACTTAGAGGTGCCTGTTTAATTCATCAACCATGTGACTTTATAAATGTTGAACCTTCATTAAATGTAACCATATTGCTTCACTTAGAGGCGCCTCTCTTCTCTTTTATACTCAGTTGTGACATGACGCTACTTGTATATCAAGACATCGCTTGGTTATCAAGTCAACATTTATTAAAAAAAAGGGTGGTTGTCTTGCAAAACGCTCTCAAACCAAGTTACTCTCAATCCAATGTATTACTGTATATAGATCAGACCAAAATGAGGGACAAATGAGGAGGAAAGAGGGACAGAGGGACTCTGTTCCAAATCAGGGACAGTCCCTCGAAATCAGAGACAGTTAACATGTATGGCCTGCTTTAGGATAGGAATACAGAGCAGTAATAAAATAAGTAGGAGACAGATGGAGAAGAAGCAGCAGAATCAGGCAAGCAGTAGGATACAACGATAGGAACAGGAGAAACAGCAGAGGAAGTAACAGCAGGCATCAACAAAAAAAACAGAGACCCATATGGCCGATCATGTTGTGAATGACCACTGTTTAGTCGTTTGAACCCACAGCAGGTGGATCCCCAACAACGGCAATATCCCTACTGGTTGTTGGAAGTGTAGGCGGATGAGGCATGTGGTCATTTTAATAACACTGTCAGGCTGCATTCACTCCTGAGCGTAGCATCGTTGAGCGTTTTTCCAGTATTTTTGCGTGCTTTTATGTGTGATTTTGGTGCATTTTTATGCGTGCCTTGTGTGGTTTTATACAGCATTTTTGATCTTTGCCATTTTTTTATTAGTCAATAGAGAAAACTATCATATGTTTCATCATTTGTTGCTAGGCATTTCAGCTTTTTTAGCTTTTCCATTAGCTTTAATTTCTTTTTTTATTAATAATGGTAATTTTTTATTATTTTATTTTTTTTCGTTAGGGTATGGGGTTAGAGTTAAGGTTAGGGTTAGGATTAGGAGTTGGGGTTAGGATTAGTTAGTTAGGGTTATTTATTTATTTTTTTGTTAGGGTGTTAATACTACTACCACTACTACTACTAATATTATTATTATTATTATTATTATTAATAATAATAATATAAATAATAATAATAATAATTAAATAAATAAATGTAAAATAAATAATAAAATAATAATAATAAATAAATGTAAAATAAATACACAAATAAATAAAAATAATCATAAATAAATAATAAATATATTAAATAAATGAATACTGAGTAATAAAGAAATAATTATTCCTTAACCTTAACCCCTAACCCTTAAAAAAAAATAATAATAATAATTATAAATAACTAAACACTCTAACACAAAATAAATAAATATTAATACTAGCTATTATTATAGTAAAAGTATTTTTTTTGGGGGGGGGGGTTGGGCATTTCTTTATTATTATTGTATTATTATTATTATTATTATTAATAATATTAATACAATCATAACAATAATAATAATAGTTTACTGTATTTAATATTTTTATTAAGGTTAGGGGTTAATTATTATTTATTTATGTATTGTTGCATATTATGCACTTATTTCATTTATTATTGATTTATGGTGATTTTTGTTATTTGTGTATTTATTTTTCATTCATTTATTTATATATTATTAGAATTTTATTTTTTACATTTTTTCTTTTGAGCAGAAAACTGCGCAAATACACGCCACAAAATGCGTGAATGCGCACAAAAACGTGCAAATGGTGCAATTCCATTCATTTTCATGGGAATACAAACATGCCGAAAACACTAAAATCTGCCCGATTTGAGCTACAAAAAAAAGCTCCAGAACTTTTTTAAGTGTCAGGCGTTTGGCTTCAGGCGACTTGGAGTGGAGATGTGAACCATCTCCATAGAGAATAATTGATTTTTTTTTCTCCTCCAGCGTTTTTTGGAGCTTCCCAAGCTACAAAAACCCTGGGATGTGAATAGGACCTCAGCACTCACCCTGTGTAGAGGATGTGATAGAGGTATAGAACTGTGCATTTGATCACATCCTATTTATCATGGTATCATTATTCCGCCTCTGTGTTATTCTGGCTTTATACAAAGTGATGTGGGTTGTACAACATGCATTACAATACATGAGTCGCAAGTGGTTAGCAGCGTGGAATACCTTGCTTCTTCATCCCAGGACACTACATCTTTCATTAGCATTAGTCTGCTGTGTGCCATCTGCCTCTAACGACTGCTTTTTTTTTTTTTTTTTTTTTTTTTTTTTAGGGTCACAATTGTTTTGAACAGTTGCTGTGATGCCGTATTTACATTCTCAGACACAGCTGCACTTTCCCTATTCATAGCAGGAAAAACGCAGAAGAGTGTCCCATTAATGGTAATTAGCCATCTGCCAAGCCAAGCCAACTCTTCCTAAACAAGCTAATGAAGGAAGGTGTATGGATCATTGTTTGCTTGTCTGGTGTAAGAATGTAAGATTGCCAAGCACTGGGCCATGTGGAAAAGCATTTAAAGGGAATCACTCAGTAACCTTTATTAGGGTACTCAAGGCCAAGAGTACTATGCACCCATGTACTGGTGCAGCCTGATGCCTTCCTGTCCTTTTTGACACAGCAGGGGACCATTAGGGTGATTTATTAGTAGTTGTACTACTACAATAATGGTCAACTGTCAAACAGATGGGACAAATGCCTTCATATTGTGTAAACTACACAAGTAGCATGTAGTAGCGAATAATCTCACATGATTGCAGAATGCTTCAATTGTGTGCAACTGATCACTACTACGTGCTACTTCCATTGCTTATACACTATAGTACCAAAAGTATTGGGACGCCTCCCTTCACACACACATGAACTTTAATGGCATCCCAGTCTCATGCCCCTTTCACGGGGGCTTTCTGATCAGGTCTGCCTGTCAGTTTTTCAGGCGGACCCGATCAGATGCTCCATTTACCTCTATGGAGCGGCGGATGTCAGCGGTGACACCCGCTGCTCTCCGATTGGATAAGGCCTGTAAAATCCAGACGGATGAAAACCCTATTTTCCATCCGTCTGGAGGATCGGATCCGATTAAAGCGGACAGGCGGTCAATTTTCATTCGATCTCCCATAGAGGAGAGCGGGGATCTGACAGCTCCGTCTCTGCAAAGTAAGAGGAGACGGAGCTGTCATCCACCTGCTCAGCGGGGATCGGCCATCAATCCCCGCTGAGCAAAACGGAGTCCACAGGGTGGAAAGCCCGTGTGAAGGGACCCTTAGTCTGTAGGGTTCAATATTGAGTTGGCCCACCCTTTGCAGCTATAAAGGCTTCAAATCTTCTGAGAAGTCTGTCCACAAGGTTTAGGAGTGTGTCTATGGGAATGTTTGACTATTCTTCCAGAAGCGCATTTGTGAGGTCAGGCACTGATGTTGGACTAGAAGGCCTGGCTCACAGTCTCCGCTCTAATTCATCCCAAAGGAGGTCAGGATTCTGTGCAGGCCAGTGAAGTTCCTTCACCCCAAACTCATGTCTTTATTAACCTTATTTTGTGCACTGGCACGCAGTCATGCAGGAACAGAAAGGGGCCATCCCCAAACTGTTCTCACAATGTTGGGAGCATGAAATTGTCCAAAATGCCTTGGTATGCTGACACCTTAAGAGTTCCCTTCACTGGAACTAAGGGGACAAGCCCAACCCCTGAAAAACAACCCCACACCATAATCCCCCCTCCACCAAATGATTGACTGAGTTTGGGGTAGAAAAACTTGACTGGCCTGCACAGAGTCCTGACCTCAACCTGATAGAACACCTTTGGGATAAATTAGAGCAGAGACTGCAATCCAGGTCTTCTCATCCACATAAATGCCTGACTTCACAAATGCGCTTCTGGAAGAATTCCCATAGACACACTCCTAAACCTTGTGGACAGCCTTCCCAGGAGAGTTGAAGCTGTTATAGCTGCAAAGGGTGGGCCAACTCAATATGGACTAAAACTGAGGTACTAAGTTCATATGTGTGTAAAGGCAGGCGTCCCGATACTTATGGTAATATAGCGTATATTTGGAAGCTATCTGTTCCATCTGTTTAGAGACCTCGCAAATCTTAATAATTCAATTCAAGCACTTTAAAACGGACCTAAACTGTATCTGAGCACCATGACTGAAAATGCTACTTAATTTATTATTATTATTGAATGATAACTCCCCATCCATCCATGTCTCAATGCTTTATTACAGCCTTTTTCAACCAGGGTACCCAGGCACTCTGGGGGGCCTTAAGGTCTCATCAGGGGTGCCTTGGCAAATGCCTAAAAATTGCCCGATAATTGCCTGCAGGGGGGGGGGGGGTGAAATCTGCCTTCATGTTACACAAAGCCGCAAGTTTTCATTGTACACCATTACAACCTTCCAGCTGCCAACCTCCTAACGACCAATGACATCATCAGTTGATAAGGAGGATGTCAGTTGCCTGGATATCATCCTTGTTTGACCCTCCCTTGCCTCATTCCATCAGCTTTGGGGTCTCATTAGCTACGAGAGGGAGAAGAGAAACATTGGATTATTAGTCAGTATCAGTTTGCAAGAGTGTATTTGCTTTGGAAGAATACATCACCTCTAATGTTGGATATCCTACGTGTATTGATGTTGCTGCATTATGTAAAACTATTAGAATATTAGGTAATTATTAATTAGAATGGAGTGCTTCAAGACTGTCCATAGTTTTGGAGGGTGCCTCGAGATTGTCCAAAATTTTAAAGGGTGCCTTGAATAAAAAAAAGTTTGAGAAACACTGCTTTATTATGTTCAGAAATCACTTTGAAAAACACCCCCCTAGCATTTCTAGCCGTGGCCATTTTGAGTAAGGGCAGATGATTCATGTAGCATTTACTTCCTGGAATCTATCTGCTCTTGGCATAGGCATGCAGGCAGGAAGGTGTGCTTAGCTTAGAAAGCTCCTTCTCTCCACCTCCAGATGAAAGAAAAAAATGCCAATGAAGACTTCTTGGATGTATAACATCATTTCGGTCTAGGTGAGAAACCAGAAAGCAACTGATAAAATGTAAAAAAAAAAAAGAAAATATTATACATTTTCCTATTAACTTACCTGTACTAAAGATAGCAGCATAAGGATTAAAAATAGTTAATGTTGGTTGAGAAAGTTTAGCCACTAAAATACCTGTGTAGCTCTAGCCTAAAATCCTGATTATGGGTATTCAGCCCATTTCAAGAAGGGTTAGGCTTACGTTGTCCAGGGCTGTGGAGTGGAATGCATTAAGCTCTATCGCCAGTGACATCGCCAGCTATTTCCTAAAATTCCAACCCCATCATAGTTACATAGTTAGTCAGGTTGAAAAAAGTCCATCTGGCTCAACCAATAAAAAAAAAAAAAAAAAAAAACAGTAAAGAAATCCCAAACATACAATCCCATATACACAATCCTATACCCGCAGTTGATCCAGAGGAAGGCGAAAAAAACCCCCAGCAAAGCATGATCAAATTTGCTATAGCAGGGGAAAAAAATTTCTTTCCTGATCCCCCGATAGGTAATTGGATATTCCCTGGATCAACTTTACCTATAAATATTAGTACCCATTTATATTATGTATGTGACGTGAGTCACTTTGGTTGGGGGGCTTGTGGAACCCAGATTGCTTTAGGGAGGTTGGGAGACTCCTTGTCCAGCTTCCCTGGTGCCTCTTATGTGTAAGTCACCCTGTGTCTATTAGGGGCACAGGGTGATCAAGAACCCCAGTTGGGTCTGCACTAATCAGACTCGCTGTACAACCACACCGGACTCAGCCTTTCGTGTTACCCGGTTATCCTGGGTTCTATATGTGTGGTTTGTGTTGAAAGAGTGAGGGGCTCTTTCACTTCGGACAATAATATTTCTGAACAGTGCCCCTCAGGAAATATATGAAGATATATTGCAGATACAGTATCTAGGATTTAGCAAAAGTGCTTTACACCCTTGCTAGTGGGGTAGGAGTTTGTTAATATTGAATACCTGCATTCCATTGTTCTTTCGTTCCTGTCTGCCTTGAGTAAGCTTATTATGGGATGTGTATGTTTGTGTGGATTGACTAAGGGGGAGGGGTTGTCCCAGAAGTGGTTATCTCCTTGTGCTTTGTGTTTGAATAAACAGTTTGATTCTGGTTTGACTCCAAAACTTCTACTGTCTAGTTCTTGGGGTAACTATAGCCAGATTCACGGATCCAATGTTCCAGAGCTTAGGAAGCAGGTTCTTGGCGGAGATTACCCAGTCAGGGTGGCCGGATTCCGTCACAATGTACACCCAGGAAAGTATCCAGGACTTTTTCAAAGCAATCTAGTGAGCTACCCAGAACCCCCTCTGGAGAGAATAAAGGAGGGGAAGGTGAAATCTGCCAGATGCAGAGTCACCAGTAAGAAGGTTGAATGTGAACACACGGAGAATATGAAACGCAGCTTTATTAGATCAATAATAAAAAACAACAAACTGACCACCAAGGCCTGTAATTGCAGCCCAGACTAATTAAAACCAGATAACATTTTCTAATCAGGGGGGAGATAATCAGTAGCTGCTCATGCATTACTCAAAACCATGCAGGCAACATTCATTCGGAAAGGATAGGTAATAGTACCAAATAATGGAATGTAAGTGCTGAGTAGAAGTCTATTAATTCATCTTCAAACCGTATGAGAATGTCATAAGGAATGCATGGTTCATGTGCGGTTACGGGTGTAGAGGAGGCTATAGGCTTCAAATTGAGGCAACAGTGTATCTAAATCATCAATAAGTTAGTGTCGGAGGTATCACTCGGCATACAAACAATCAGCTGTATCAAGAATGTAGGCTGATCGTGCAGTCCTGAATGAAGGAGTCCAAATAAAGAAATACTGACTCACTCTCCGATGAAGTTAGCGTGGTAGGCTAATGAAACATGTCAGCACCCGGTCATCCTTACTGACATTTCTTGGGGTGGTAATCAGCCTACATGCACCCTGCAACTACCTGTGGCTATACGGGTTGAGGTGGCTTCCTGAAGCCGGTGTAGTGATATCGACATCTATTGCAGCAATTCACAGCATGGTCCGAAGTACCTTCATACATGCACAGAGCGGTGAGTGGATATCGGCATCTCTTATATGAACTCTCTCACCCAGGACTGAGCAATTGGCTTGTTTAACTGCTTTAATCTTAGCCATGGACAGCTTAAATGCCATATGATATCCCAGACACCCCTGAATTGAAGCCAGTGCACACTGGTATATCTTGCAGCAATCTACAGCACGGATGGATGTCCTTTACATGTTTACAGAGTGATGAGTGGATGTCGGCATCACTTTTTTTGGACTTCTTCATTCAGGACTGCATGACCAGTCTACTTTCCTGATACAGCTGATTGTTTGTATCCCGAGTGATACCTCTGACACTTACTAACTTATCGATGATTTAGATACACTGTTGCCTCAATGTGAAGCCTCCTCTACACCTGTAACCGCACATGAACCATGCATTCCTTATGACATTCTCATACGGATTGAAGATGAATTAATGGACTTCTACTCGGTACTTACATTCCATTATTTGGTACTATTACCTATCCTTTCCGAATGCATGCTGCCTGCATGGTTTTGGGTAATGCATGAGCAACTGCTGATTATCTTCCCCCTGATTAGACAACGTTGTCTGGTTTTAATTGTCTGGGCTGCAATTACAGCCCTTGGTGGTCAGTTTGTTGTTTTTATCATTGATCTAATAAAGCTACGTTTCATATTCTCTGTGTGTTCACATTCAACCATCTTACTGGTGACTCTGCATCTTGCAGATTTCACCCCCCCCCCTTTTTCATATTAATTTCTTGGTTGGTGACTGCCCAGCTTTTTGCTGAGATAGGAGAGACTGTAGCGCAGGTCATTTGACCGTCCCTGTTATATCATGGTGTTACATTAGTGGTGATCCGTGGCATTCCCTCTCCCTTTCTTTTGTCTGGAGGGAGTCTATTCCACATTTTCACAGCTCTTACGGTAAAGAAACCTTTCCGTATTTGGAGACTAAAGCCCCGTACACACGTCCCGAATGTCGGCCGTCTTTTGTCCGGTGCTGTCCTGTCGCCTGAAAACTGCAAAAGACTGCACATGAATTTTGTCGGCCAACAACAGCCGACTGCAGAAGTGATGTCATGTGATGGTTAACTTTCCGTGTGTTTTTTCTTTTCTGAGCATGCCCAGTCTTGCTAATCGGCTGTTTGTCGGCCGAATTCTGTACTGACTGGCAAACAATCGGCCGTTCTGGTGTTGGCCAACAAAAATTTTAATGCCTGCACAACAGATTCTGTTCGGCCGAAAAGTCGCAGTCGGTTGTCGGAAGCATCATACTAACAAGCCGACAATTGGCCGATCGGTCGGCGGCCGAATATTTATGGCCGACAATCGCTACGTGTGTACGGGGCTTAAATCTGTTTTCCTCTAGATGTAAAGAGTGCCCCCTTGTCCTCTGTGCTGACCTTAAAGTGAATAACTCAACACCAAGTTCACTATATGGACCCCTTATGTATTTATACATGTTGATCATATCCCCCCCTTAATCTCCTCTTTTCAAGACAGAAAAAAATTCAGTTCCTCCCATTTTTCCTCATAGCTGAGCTCCTCCATGCCTCTTATCAGTTTGGTTGCCCTTCTCTGCACTTTCTCCAGTTCCCCGATATCCTTTTCAAGAACTGGTGCTCAAAAAGTAACTGCATATTCCAGATGAGGTCTTACTAATGATTTGTATAGGGACAAAATTATGTCTCCCTCTCTGGAGTCCACACCTCTGTTAATACAAGAAAGGACTTTGCTTGCTTTGGAAACCGCAGCTTGACATTGAATGCTATTGTTAAGCTTAGGATCTACCAGAACATCCAGATCCTTCTCCGTTATGGATTCCCCCAGTTCTACTCCCCCTAGTATGTATGATGCATGCATATTCTTAGGCCCCAAGTGCATAACTTTACATTTATTAACATTAAACCTCATTTGCCACATAGTTGCCCAATGAAACAGTGCATTGAGGTCAGCTTGTAAGTTGGAGACATCCTGTAAGGAAGTTATTCCACTGCAAAGCTTCGTGTAATCTGCAAAGACTGAAATGGTACTTTCCTAGACCCTTTATCATTTATAAAGATATGAAAAAGTAAGGGTCCCAACACTGAACCTTGGGGTACACCACTGATAACCTTAGACCATTCAGAGTAAGAATCATTAACCACTACTCTCTGAAATCTATCTTTTAGCCAATTTTCTATCCATCTACAAACTGATCTTTCCAAGCCAGTAGACTTTACCTTACACATTAGCCGTGTGTGGGGAACTGTGTCGAACGCTTTTGCCAAATCCAAGTATGCTACCTCCACAGCCACCCCTTTGTCCAAGGTTTTACTTACCTCCTCATAAAAAGAAATCAGGTTTGTTTGAAAACTTCTGTCTTTCATGAATCCATGCTGTCTGTTGCTTGAAATATTTTTTTCCCAGCAAGAACTCATCTATGTGGTCTTTTATTAAACTCTCCAGTATCTTCCTGACTATAGAAGTTAAACTAACAGGTCTATAGTTACTTGGCAAAGACTTTGGTCCCTTTTTAAATATAGGCACCACATTGGCCCTACACCAATCCAGTGGTACTATTCCAGTCCTTAACTTTGAAATTACAGCGTTCATATATTTTAGGATGCGTGGGTGGATGCCATCTGGTCCAGGCGCTTTATCCACTCATCACTTGCAGTTTAAAACATGTTCTCTCATTGCTGCTTCCCTGAACGTCTGGCTTTCATAGGAATTAGTTAACAGTGGACAGTGCAGTTTCTAGCCAGTCTGTTAGCTAGGAGAGGGCAGGAGGAGAAAGGGAATGCCTTGCCATCCTAGGCTTCAGGGCTGGGTTTTTCTATCAAAGCACACAGTGCAGAGAGACATCTCTAGTCCATACATACAAGGGTGACTCCATAGGATGCTGTAAGTGAAAGGAGCCACCTTGAAACAGGAAGCCTGGGACAGTGGTCATGGCACCAGTCTAAACTAGAACACAAGCAAGGATTAAAAGGTAAAGAAGCTACACAGCCAGTAAGTGATTACACCAGCTGATGAAAGTGCCCAGGGTTAAATATCACGTTTGGCACATCTGAGTGGCTGCACTTCATACCTGTCAGCAGTTTTTCATTTCTTAATGCAACAGTCTCTATAAGGCTATGTTTAGGATTTAGGTTATCACCTCTGCTGAAAAACTCTTCAGAACGTACATGGCCAGTGAGAGAGTGACACATACATGCAGAAGAGTGTGTCACCTTGCTGCTTTGTCCTTTATAGTGACCTAGCCACAGGCGAGTTCTCACAGATGTGACATTGGTCTAGGGGTGGTCATAGACTTCTGAAACGTGGCCAGATGTCCATACATTATCTGTCTGCCAAGAGGCATTCCTGTCATGTGACAATTCAACAGATAGAAATGTTTGACTTGGTTGAATGTTCTTAGTCTTGAGAATTAAGAGAGCTAGGAGGGTAAAGGAGGAGAGGACTTTTTGAATTAGCTGAATGCTCCTAGTCTTGAGAGCCGAGAGAGGGGAGGGTAAAGGGAAAGAAGAATGTTTGACTTGGTTGAATGTTTCAAGTCTTGAGAATTGAGAGAGAGGGGTGTAACGAAGAAGATGAATGTTTGGGTTTATTAAATGTTGCTAGTCTTGAGAATTGAGAGAGCGGAAGGTAAAGGCAACAATGAATGTTTGAGTTTGTTAAACGTTTTAGTTTTGAAGATTGAGAGAGAAGAAGGTAAATGAGGAGAAAAACATTTGACTTGGTTGAATTTTCTTAGTCTTGAGAACTGAGAGAGGGGAGGGTAAAGGGAGTGAAGAGTGTTTGACTTAGTTGAATGGTCTAAGTCTTGGGATGTGAGAGAGAGGGGGTAAATGAGGAGAAAATGCTTGAGTTGATGAAATATTCCTAGTCTGGAGAATGAAGAGAGAGGTGGGTAAAGAAGAAGAGGAATGTTTGACTTGGTTGAGTGTTCCTAGTCTTGAGACCTGAGAGAGGAGTATAAAGGAGTAGAGGAATATTTGAATTGGTTAAATGTTTTTAGTCTTGGCAATTGGGAGAGAGGAAGGTAAAGGAAGAGAGGAATAAATGTCAAAAAGGGAAGTGATTGGCGCTGCCAGGAAAGTAGGTTAATGGGAAATCTGGGTTAGGCTCCTATAGTTCAAGACCAAGTTCAACACATGCAAATGCACATAGAATGTATGTGGGAATGAGAACTATATAAGTAATAGGATATAAAAACACAATGGGTGTGTAATATGTGTGTAAAATTAACACTATGTGCTGATACCAAATCAATAAATAAATAAATGTGTTCAATACCTAAAAAGCTTATTGAGACTCAACATAAATATGCAAATATATGTAAATGTAGGTATAAAAATATAAAAGCATATAAAGATAGTATTAATAAATTATGGTGATATAGAGAGTTAGTGTGCAAAGGTGCTAAAAAATAAATATAGTGCATTAATCAAACTAAATAAGGTGCATTCCGAATAGTCATAACCATCTATTCAATAAAGTGCAACTGCATACTCATAAGCAATGAAAATAAATAAGTGGGTGAACTATGTGCATCCCACACTGGTGACAATATAAACACTAGTAAATAAATAAGTGCAGCCGTGCAAATAACTATATAAATTATGAAAGTGAGAACCATATAAATTCAAAGGCTCAAAAAGCAGGTTCCGTGTATTTTAAAATTGTCCAGAGCTGGTACAGAAATCATAAAGTTCTATAGTCCATATAAGGATGGAGTAAGGTGCTCTTTTTTTCTATGAAGCCGGGAGTGCAGTGAGTGGTTGGAAGATAGGGTGCTCCCCCTCTCCTGGGGTCCTGTGCTTACCGGATGTCCGTACCCCTACAGGGGTAAATGGCGGGTCGATAACAGGGATCACTCCCATACACCGGCAATCTGGTTCCGTCCTATCCTTCCTATTACCACTCGTATCCACTCCTTGCTCCGGTACACATAGGGGTTAAAGCATCAGGGAGAGAGCTCCAGTACAATTCCCGGGTATATGAAAAAGGGGAAAAACAGAAGCCTCCGATAGTGCAGGATTGCCTTTAAAACTTTTATTTAGATTCCAAAAAAGACATGTACTCACATAAAATCAACATGCAGCGCATCCGTATGGCATAGGATCCGCAACTACCTCGTTCGCGGTGCTCGCCTGGGATCAGCGTGCGTCCCAACCGCCGGATATGCGTTCCTAGCCTCGGGATCGTTCAGACGGAAGTGATGTGGTCACGTTCTCGACGCGTTTCGTCACACTGACGTCATCTGGAGAAGCTTCTCCAAATGCTAGGTGCAAATGCTAACCAATACACCACTGTGCAGCCCCTCTTGGTTTACAATTCGTACTCTGAAGAATTAAGAGATAGGAGGGTTAAGGAGGAGAGGTTTTTTTTTTATCGTTATTTAACAATTTTTAGTAAGAACTTAGAAAAACAGAGGCCATTAGGACATAGGATGTGATGGCAATACAGTTGGCAACGCAGAGCCCCAATATTAAAGGTAACAAAATAAGTAAAGGTATACATACAGGCATTAATCCCCGCACATAAAAGCAATGGCACAGTATGTACGGGCAGAGTATGCCAGCCAACTAAAAGATAACGCAACTTAACCAACAGAAAAACCACACTCACACAATCCAGACACACAAAAAAAGAAAAAGAAAAAAAAAAATAACACCCTCACTCATTGCTCTCTCTCTGTAGTAATACACTATTATCCTCCAGACCATTAAAAGAGGATTGGGTGGTAACCAGACCCACCATCTGAGAGGCTGAAATATCCAGCCAAGGCTGACATATTTTAGTAAATTTCTTAGGACAAGCATGACCCGTGTAAATAATTTTGTAATAAAGTCCCATTCCAGGGGAATTTTTTCCATTTTCCATATTCAGGGATGTTGGCAATACCCATTCCAACCACTGGATCCGAATATATTTTTTCTAATTTTGTAAAGTAGTAACGCCTGGTTCACCATGCGACAGACATATTGTAAAGTAGGTGAAACAGGTTTTTTTCCAATGGAGCAAAAGTGCTTTTTTAATATATAAAAGGAGAGGAATGTTTGACTTGGTTGAATGTTCCTAGCCTTGAGATTTGAGAGAGAGGAGTATAAAGGGAAGATGAATATCTGAATTGGTTAAATGTTTCTAGTCTTGAGAATTTAGAGAGAGGAAGGTAAATGAGGAGAGGAATGTTTGACTTGGTTGAATGTTCCTAGCCTTGAGATAGAGGTGGGTAAAGGAAGAGAGGAATGTTTGACTTGGTTGAAAGTTGCTAGTTTTGAGAGTTGAGTGAGAGGAAGGTAAAATAGGGGAGAAATGTTTGACTTGGCTGAACGTTTTTAGTCTTGAGAAATAGAGGTAGGCAAAGGGAAAGAGTAATGTTTGACTTGGTTGAATGTTCCTAGTCTTGAGAATTGAGAGGGATAGCGTAAAGGTGATGAGGAATGTTTGAGTTGATTAAATGTTCTTGCGAGTCGAGAGAGCGGAAGGTAAATGAGGAAAATAACGTTTGACTTGGTTTATGTTCTTAGTCTTGAGAATTCAGTGAGAGAAGGTTAACAGAGGAGAGGAATGTATGATTGGTTGAATGTTCTAAAGGCCCGTACACACGTACCGATCGTCGTCATACAAACGTCGGCGGACGAAAGATCTGCCGATTGTACGCTTGTTAGTATGGTGCCTCCGACAGCTGTCTGCGCACATTCTGCGGACAAGAGTCTTTCTTGCAAACATAAAAATTTTTGTATGCCGACACCAGAACGGACGATTGTTCGCCAGTCAGTACAGAAATCAGCCGACAGACCGCAGATTTGCAAGACTGGGCATGCTCAGAAAAGAAAAAACACAGGGAAAGTTAACCATTACATGACATCACTTCTGCAGTCAGCTGAAGTCGGCGGACAAAATTCTTGTGCTGTCTTTGCACTTTTCAACAGACATCGACATCCCGGGGAGAAAAGACGAACGTTTGTATGACGACGATCGGTACGTGTGTACGGGGCTTTAGTCATGGAATGTGAGAGAGAGGAGGGTAAAGATGGAGAAAATATTTGACGTGGTTAAACATTCCTTGTCTGGAGAATTAGGAGAGAGGAGGGTAAAGGAGGAGAGGCCCTCATTCACACTGAACATGGCTTTCATGCACAGATGTCTATTGAAGTTGCACCCGAAATCAGCAAGTGCAGGAACTACTTTTGCAAATCGGTGCAGCGTTATGGCAAAGACGGCGTCGCACTAATTGGAATGATGCCATTGCCGGCAATAGGCTGCGACTTGTCATGCGATTTGACCTTTAAAATTGCATGACAAATTGCTTCAATGTGAACGAGGGCCAAAGGAGAAGAGGAATATTTAATTAAAATTGTTAAAAAAGTCTTGAGCATTGAGAGAGAGGAAGGTAAAGGAGGAGTCTAATATTCAACATAGTTGAATGTTCTTGGTTTTGAGAGTAAGAGGAAGGTAAAAAAGGAGATGAGTGTTTGCTTTGTTTGAATGTTTAAAGTCTTGAGAAATAGAGGTAGACAGAGGAAAGAAAGCAATGCTTGACTTGGTTGAATGTTCCTAGTCTTGAGAATTGAGAGAGATAAAGGTAAAGGTGAAGAGGAACGTTTGAGTTGGTTAAATGCTCTTAGTCTTGAGAACTGAGAGAGAAGATGGTAAATGAGGACAGATGTTTGACTTGGTTGAATGTTCCTAGTCTTGAGAATTGAGATAGGGGAGAGGGGCAGTAGGAAATTCTGCCAATACTTATCTCAGGGGGAAGAGTATTCTAACCAGCCAATTATTCCCCAGAGAGTGGAGATCAAGGTGAAAGGCCCCTCATATATGTGAGATCTTCAAAAAAATCCTGACTGGGCAACTGTTATCTCATCTCGTGTCTATGGGTAGCCCAAGATTCATAAAAGCAAATATCTGATTGCCATTTGATAAAGCACATTTATTTGTACTTTGTTATTATATTAACCACTTGCCGACCGCCGCAAGTACATATACTGCAGCGGTCAGCCCCGGCCAGGCAAAGTGACGTACCGGTAGGTCACTAGCCTGTCACTGGCTTGTGAGCCAATAGCGGGCGAGCCCCGGCTCGTTCCCTAACAAGGCAATGCGTGTGACCGGCGGAGCCGATGTCCGCCAGTCACTCGCGATCGTTCGCCGGGAAGGGAGAAAGGCAGGCGGCTAATGTAAACAAGCCGCCTGTCATTCTCCCCTGTTGTAAAAATGGAGATCAGACGGTTCTACTATGTAGGACCGTTGATCTCTGTTTTTACACTAGTAGCCATGTCCAATCACAGTTAGAAACACGCCCCTAGGACACACTTAGCCCCTCCCTCTCCAATACAGTTAACCCCTTCCCTGCCAGTGTAATTTTTACAGTAACAGTGCATATATATTGAACTGATTACTGCAGTAATATCACTGGTAACCCCAAAAGTGTCAAAAATGTCAGTCAAGGGTCCGATCAGTCCGCCGCAATGTCGCAGTACCGCAAAAAAATCGCAGATCGCTGCCATTACTCGTTAAAAAAAAACACCAAAAATGACAGAAATCTTTCCCTTTGTTAGTAAACGCGATAACTTTTGCGCAAACCAATCAAAATACGCTTTTTGCGATTTTTTTTACCAAACATATGTAGCATAAAACAAATTGGCCGAAAATGTTAAAAAATTTAGATTTTTACATTTTTTGGGGGGGAATTTCATATAAAAAAATGTGAAAAATATTGTTATTTTTGCAAAATTGACGCTCTTTTTTTGTTTATAGCGCATGATCAAAAAATCGCACAGGTGATCAAATACCACCAAAAGAAAGCTCTGTTTGTGGGAAAAAAAGGACGTCAAATTCGTTTAGGTACAGCGTCGCACAACAGCGCAATTGTCCGTTAAAGTCACGCAGTAAAAAATCGCAAAAAAAACCCTGGTCAGGAAAGGGGTAAAATCTTCTGGGGCTTAAGTGGTTAATGTAATCTATAAAGTATTGGTGTCTGGTCCCTGAGGATCACAGTATACAAGCCGGGGCAGAATGCCACTGAAACAGTAATGATAGAGACACTCAGCAGAAATCTGGACTAGGGTTGAGCGGACACCTAGATGTCCGTGTTCGACGGGTTCGGCCGAACTTTAAAAAAAAGTCCGGGTCCGTGTCCCGGACTTTTACCGAACTTTTCCCGGACACCGAACCCCATTGAAGTCAATGGGGACCCGAACTTTAAGGCACTAAAATGGCTCTAAAACACCAAAGGAAAGGGCTAGAGTGCTGCAAATGGCAGCAAAACGTAATTAAGAGCATGGCAAGTGCTCTGCAAACAAATGTGGATAGGGAAATAACTTAAAACAACAAAAAAAAACAGAAAAATAAAACAATGTTCTTCTTCATCTCTGAAGGACGAGGCCCATATGGAGTAGGAGGGAGGTTGAGGTGGTGGTGGATGTGGCGGTGACATAGGCGTGCGCACAGGGTGTGCTGGGTGTGCCTGGGCACACCCTAATCACCTAGGGCACATAGCATTGCCAGTGAGGAGATGGGAAAGATCTCCCTGGGACCTGCTCTGCTCTATTTCTCCTTGCCTACAGGTACATGGCCCCGATACATTACTCTCCCTGCTGGCAAACACATGCATGTGTATTTCAACTTTGGGGTGCACACCTTAATGCAATAGGCTGCGCACACCTATGGGCGGTGTAGGTGGAAGCGGCGGTGGAGGAGGACCAGGGCCGGATTAACAGCATCATGGGCTTGGTGCTGAGGATTTTGAAGGGCCTTAAGGGCCGTGCCTTGCCATGCACCCAGAGGAGGAAGGGTGCAGCCATGCATGCCTAATTCAACATGGGATGCTGTCTCTGAAGCCCATAAACACATCCATGCATCGCCAACTGTCCCTCCTTGTCCGGCCTTCACGCTGTGTGGGGAGGTTCTGAGGGTGCTGCCTGGGGAAGCGAGCATAGAAGCCAGACTTCTGTGTTTACAAGTGACAGAAGAGCGGTAACAGTGAATATGGCCAACCCGGGGCCTATATAAAAGGTAGGGGCCTGGAGCTGCAGCTCCAATAGCCCCTACATTAATCTGGCCCTGAGGAGGAGGACGAGGTAGCCAACACTGCTTCTTTTCAAAAATTTTAAATGAGGGTACACCCCAAAAGAGTGAGAAAGAGCAAAAATGGAACAATGGGTGGGTAAGGTCGGTATCCATTGCTATTCTGCATAAGGTACGGAAAAGTCCCGTGGGATCCATGCCTGGTTCATTTTAATGAACGTGAGCTTGTCCACATTGTCTCTGGACAGGCGGCTGCGCTTGTCTGTTATAACGCCCCCAGCCGTGCTAAATACCCGTTCAGATAATACACTGGCTGCAGGGCACGCCAGCACCTCCAAGGCGTAAAGGGCAAGCTCAGGCCATGTGCCCAATTTGGAGACCCAGAAGTTGAAGGGGGCAGACCCGTCATTCACTACATGTAGGCGTGTGCACACATACTGCTCCACCATGTTGGTAAAATGCTGCCTCCTGCTAAGACGTTCCATCTGAGCTGCTGGTGCTGCTGTTTGTTGTGGCGTGCTGACAAAGCTTTTCCACATTTCGGCCATGCTAACCCTGCCTTCTGAGGTGCTGGCGGTGCCCTGGTTGCGTTGGCGACCTCCTCCTCCTCCTCCTCTGCCTTGTGCTTCCACTGTGGCCCCGCTGTCAGATGGGAATGCCAGCAGCATGGCGTCTACCAGCGTGCGCTTGTACTCGCGCATCTTGCGATCGCGCTCCAGTGAGTGAATTAAGGACGGTACGTTGTCCTTGTAACGGGGATCCAGCAGCGTGGCCACCCAGTAATCAGCACAAGTTAGAATGTGGGCAACTCGGCGGTCGTTGTGGAGACACTGCAGCATGTAATCGCTCATGTGTGCCAGGCTGCCCAGAGGCAACGAAAGGCTGTCCTCTGTGGGAGGTGTATGGTCCGTGTCCTCTGTATCCCCCCAGCCACGCACCAGTGATGGCCATGAGCTGGCCTGGGTGCCACCCTGCTGTGAACATGGTTCCATCTCCTCCTCCAGCTCCTCCTCCTCCTCATCCTCCTCATCCTCCAGAACTGTGCCCCTGCTGGACAATTGCGTCCCTGGCGTTTGCGTGTGCAGGAACCCACCCTCGGAGCCCCTTGCGAATGACTGCCCTGAAAGCCTTGGAAATGTTACCTCTTCATCCTCCTCCTCCTCCTCATCCTGTGCCACATCCTCTTCCATCATCGCCCGAATTGTTTTTTCAAGGAGGCATAGAAGTGGGATAGTTAAGCTGAGAACGGCGTCATTGCCACTGGCCATGTTGGTGGAGTACTCAAAACAGCGCAACAAGGCACACAGGTCTCGCATGGAGGCCCAGTTATTGGTGGTGAAGTGGTGCTGTTCCGCAGAGCGACTCACGCGTGCGTGCTGCAGCTGAAACTCCACTATGGCCTGCTGCTGCTCGCACAGTCTTTCCAGCATGTGCAAGGTGGAGTTCCACCTTGTGGGCACGTCACATATGAGGCGGTGAGCGGGAAGGCCGAAGTTACGCTGCAGCGCTGCCAGGCGAGCAGCAGCAGGGTGAGAACGCCGAAAGTGCGCACAAACGGCCCGCACTTTCTGCAGCAGCTCTGACATATCGGGGTAGTTTTTAAGGAACCTCTGCACCACCAAATTCAGCACATGCGCCAGGCAAGGGATGTGCGTCAAACCGGCTAGGCCCAGAGCTGCTATGAGATTTCGCCCGTTATCGCACACCACCAGGCCGGGCTTGAGGCTCGCTGGCAGCAACCACTCATTTGTCTGCTGTTCCATGCTCCTCCACAACTCCTGCGCGGTGTGTGGTTTGTCCCCCAAACAGGCAAGTTGTAAAACTGCCTGCTGTCGTTTACCCCTGGCCGTGCTGAAGTTGGTGGTGAAGGTGTTACGCTGTCCGGATGAGGAGGCGGTAGAGGATGAGGAAGCGGAGTAGGAGGAGTTAGGAACAGGAGGCAAACTGAAGCGCCCTGCAATCCTCGGTGGTGGAAGGACATGCGCCAAATTGCTATCCGCCTCAGGCCCATCCGCCACTGCATTTACCCAGTGTGCCGTTAGGGAGATATAACGCCCCTGACCGTGCTTACTGGTCCACGTATCCGTAGTTAGGTGGACCTTGGCACAGATGGCGTTGCGCAGTGCACACCTGATATTTTCCCCCACTTGGTTGTGCAGGGAAGGGATGGCTTGCCTGGAAAAGTAGTGGCGGCTGGGCACGACGTACTGTGGGACAGCCACCGACATAAGGTTTTTAAAACTGTGCGTCTCCACCAGACGGAATGACAGCATTTCAAAGGCCAATAATTTTGAAATGCTGGCATTCAGGGCCAGGGATCGCGGGTGGGTAGGGGGGTACTTCCTCTTCCTCTCAAGTGTTTGGGAGATGGAAAGCTGAACGCTTCCACGGGACATTGTGGAGATGGTTGTTGGTGACCCAGGTGGTGGTGTTGCTGACAGATCGTCTGTTTGCGGGGTGGCAGGTGCCGGTATCACTACAGATGTGGCTGGAGCGGCCGAGACTGCAGCAGAAGAGGAAGCAGGATGAGCCAGAGACGTTTCTTGGTTTTGAAGGTGTGTACTCCACTGCAGCTCGTGCTTTGCACTTAGATGCCTGATCATGCAGGTTGTGCTCAGGTTGAGAAGGTTTATGCCTCGCTTCAAGCTCTGATTGCACAGGGTGCAAACCACTCGTGTCCTGTCATCAGCACATTTTCTAAAGAACTTCCACGCTAGAGAACTCCTTTGAGCTGACTTTGGTGCGCTCGTTCCCTTGCTGCGTTGGGCAGTAGCGGGCGTAGTGTCTAGGGCACGGCCGCTCCGCTTCTGCACCCTGCTCCCTCTTCTGCTGTGCTGGTGGCTCTGTGCGACCACCGCCTCTTCCTCCAAACTACTCAGGTCACCTGCATGACGTTCATTCCATGTGGGGTCGAGGACCTCATCGTCCTCCACATCATCTTCCACCCAGTCTTCACCCCTGCCCTCCTTGTCGGTCTCCACAATGCTGAACGCCGCAGCAGTTGGCACCTGCGTTTCGTCATCATCGGAGACGTGCTGCGATGATCCTTGCATGTACTCATCTTGAGAAATAAGTGGTTGGGCATCGCTGCACTCAATCTCTTCCACTTCTGGGGCAGGGCTAGGTGGATGGCCCTGGGAAACCCTGCTGACAGAGTCCTCAAAAAGAATAAGAGACTGCTGTATGGCTTGGGGCTCAGACTGCTGGCCTGATTTGCAAGGGGGTGAGGTGAAAGACGGTTGGACATTGGCTGCAGGTGCCAACTCTGACCTTTCTGCAGTAGACTGGGTGGGAGACAATGTGAAGGAACTGGAGGCACTGTCAGCAGCAAACCAATCTACTATCGCCTCAACTTGTTCTGGCCTCATCACTTCTAGGGGCGTTTGATGCCCTACCAAATACTGATGCAGGTTCTGTCGCCTACTCACACTTGAGGAAGGTGTTTCACTTGTGCGTGTAGCTGGCACAGATCGACCACGTCCTCTCCTTGCAACAGGAGCTCTACCAGCAGCACCACGACCCAGGCCACGGCCCTTATTTGACGGTCTCCTCATATTTCTGTAATTTAAGATCTTGCCCTAGAAAGGTTTTTATTGAATAGCGGAATAGGAAATATGATCCAAAAAAGTGTATGTATCTCGCACGTACAAAACCACACTAGGCCCCAATTACTATTGTTTCTACCCCTAAAAGGATGGATGAGGAGTAGGAGGAGTATGGAACAGACAGCACCCTCAAATCTTCAGAAGTATGAGATGAACCCCAAAAACTTGGAAAGGTGGATCTCACACGTACCGACACAGACTATCCCGCAATTCAATTGATCCTCAAAGGTTTTTATTGAATAGCGGAATAGGAAATATGATCAAAAAAAGTGTATGTATCTCGCACGTACACAACCACACTAGGCCCCAATTACTATTGTTTGTACCCCTAAAAGGATGGATGAGGAGTAGGAGGAGGAGTATGGAACAGGCAGCACCCTCAAATCTTCAGAAGTATGAGATGAACCCCAAAAACTTGGAAAGGTGGATCTCACACGTACCGACACAGACTATCCCGCAATTCAATTGATCCTCAAAGGTTTTTATTGAATAGCGGAATAGGAAATATGATCAAAAAAAGTGTATGTATCTCGCACGTACACAACCACACTAGGCCCCAATTACTATTGTTTGTACCCCTAAAAGGATGGTTGAGCAGTAGGAGCAGGAGTATGGAACAGGCAGCACCCTCAAATCTTCAGAAGTATGAGATGAACCCCAACAACTTGGAAAGGTGGATCTCACACGTACCGACACAGACTATCTCGCAATTGAATTGATCCCCAAAGGTTTTAATTGAATAGCGGAATAGAAAATATGATCAAAAAGAAAGTGTATGTATCTCGCACGTACACCACCACACTAGGCCCCAACTACTATTGTTTGTACCCCTAAAAGGATGGTTGAGCAGTAGGAGGAGGAGTATGGAACAGGCAGCACCCTCAAATCTTCAGAAGTATGAGATGAACCCCAAAAACTTGGAAAGGTGGATCTCTCTCACACGTACCAACACAGACTATCCCCCAATTTAACTGATCCCCAAAGGTTTTTGATTAAATAGCGGAATAGAAAATATGATCCAAAAAAAGTGTATGTATATCACACGTACACAACCACACTAGGCCCCAATTACTATTGTTTGTACCCCTAAAAGGCTAGATGAGGAGTAGGGGGGGTATGGAACAGGCAGCACCCTCAAACCTTCAGAAGTATGAGATGAACCCCAACAACTTGGAAAGGTGGATCTCTCTCACACGTACCAACACAGACTATCCCCCAATTTAACTGATCCCCAAAGGTTTTTGATTAAATAGCGGAATAGAAAATATGATCCAAAAAAAGTGTATGTATATCACACGTACACAACCACACTAGGCCCCAATTACTATTGTTTGTACCCCTAAAAGGCTAGATGAGGAGTAGGGGGAGTATGGAACAGGCAGCACCCTCAAACCTTCAGAAGTATGAGATGAACCCCAACAACTTGGAAAGGTGGATCTCTCTCACACGTACCAACACAGACTATCCCCCAATTTAACTGATCCCCAAAGGTTTTTGATTAAATAGCGGAATAGAAAATATGATCCAAAAAAAGTGTATGTATATCACACGTACACAACCACACTAGGCCCCAATTACTATTGTTTGTACCCCTAAAAGGCTAGGAGTAGGGGGAGTATGGAACAGGCAGCACCCTCAAACCTTCAGAAGTATGAGATGAACCCCAACAACTTGGAAAGGTGGATCTCTCTCACACGTACCAACACAGACTATCCCCCAATTTAACTGATCCCCAAAGGTTTTTGATTAAATAGCGGAATAGAAAATATGATCCAAAAAAAGTGTATGTATATCACACGTACACAACCACACTAGGCCCCAATTACTATTGTTTGTACCCCTAAAAGGCTAGATGAGGAGTAGGGGGGGTATGGAACAGGCAGCACCCTCAAACCTTCAGAAGTATGAGATGAACCCCAACAACTTGGAAAGGTGGATCTCTCTCACACGTACCAACACAGACTATCCCCCAATTTAACTGATCCCCAAAGGTTTTTGATTAAATAGCGGAATAGAAAATATGATCCAAAAAAAGTGTATGTATATCACACGTACACAACCACACTAGGCCCCAATTACTATTGTTTGTACCCCTAAAAGGCTAGATGAGGAGTAGGGGGGGTATGGAACAGGCAGCACCCTCAAACCTTCAGAAGTATGAGATGAACCCCAACAACTTGGAAAGGTGGATCTCTCTCACACGTACCAACACAGACTATCCCCCAATTTAACTGATCCCCAAAGGTTTTTGATTAAATAGCGGAATAGAAAATATGATCCAAAAAAAGTGTATGTATATCACACGTACACAACCACACTGGGCCCCAATTACTATTGTTTGTACCCCTAAAAGGCTAGATGAGGAGTAGGGGGAGTATGGAACAGGCAGCACCCTCAAACCTTCAGAAGTATGAGATGAACCCCAACAACTTGGAAAGGTGGATCTCTCTCACACGTACCAACACAGACTATCCCCCAATTTAACTGATCCCCAAAGGTTTTTGATTAAATAGCGGAATAGAAAATATGATCCAAAAAAAGTGTATGTATATCACACGTACACAACCACACTGGGCCCCAATTACTATTGTTTGTACCCCTAAAAGGCTAGATGAGGAGTAGGGGGAGTATGGAACAGGCAGCACCCTCAAACCTTCAGAAGTATGAGATGAACCCCAACAACTTGGAAAGGTGGATCTCTCTCACACGTACCAACACAGACTATCCCCCAATTTAACTGATCCCCAAAGGTTTTTGATTAAATAGCGGAATAGAAAATATGATCCAAAAAAAGTGTATGTATATCACACGTACACAACCACACTAGGCCCCAATTACTATTGTTTGTACCCCTAAAAGGCTAGATGAGGAGTAGGGGGGGTATGGAACAGGCAGCACCCTCAAACCTTCAGAAGTATGAGATGAACCCCAACAACTTGGAAAGGTGGATCTCTCTCACACGTACCAACACAGACTATCCCCCAATTTAACTGATCCCCAAAGGTTTTTGATTAAATAGCGGAATAGAAAATATGATCCAAAAAAAGTGTATGTATATCACACGTACACAACCACACTAGGCCCCAATTACTATTGTTTGTACCCCTAAAAGGCTAGGAGTAGGGGGAGTATGGAACAGGCAGCACCCTCAAACCTTCAGAAGTATGAGATGAACCCCAACAACTTGGAAAGGTGGATCTCTCTCACACGTACCAACACAGACTATCCCCCAATTTAACTGATCCCCAAAGGTTTTTGATTAAATAGCGGAATAGAAAATATGATCCAAAAAAAGTGTATGTATATCACACGTACACAACCACACTAGGCCCCAATTACTATTGTTTGTACCCCTAAAAGGCTAGATGAGGAGTAGGGGGAGTATGGAACAGGCAGCACCCTCAAATCTTCAGAAGTATGAGATTGTGTTCACTGTACCCCACAAAGATTGAGTTCACTGCACCCCACAATGATTGTGTTCACTGCACCCCACAAAGATTGTGTTCACTGCACCTCACAAAGATTGTGTTCACTGTACCCCCCAAAGATTGTGTTCACTGCACCCCACAAAGATTCTGTTCACTGTACCCCACAAAGATTGTGTTCACTGCACCCTAAAAGGATGTTGTTCACTGCACCCCACAAAGATTGTGTTCACTGCACCCTAAAAGGATGTTGTTCACTGCACCCCAAAAAGATTGTGTTCACTGTACCCCCCCAAAGATTGTGTTCACTGCACCCCACAAAGATTGTGTTCACTGCACCCCAAAAAGATTGTGTTCACTGTACCCCCCAAAGATTGTGTTCACTGCACCCCAAAAAGATTGTGTTCACTGTACCCCCCAAAGATTGTGTTCACTGCACCCCACAAAGATTCTGTTCACTGTACCCCACAAAGATTGTGTTCACTGCACCCCAAAAAGATTGTGTTCACTGTACCCCCCCAAAGATTGTGTTCACTGCACCCCACAAAGATTCTGTTCACTGCACCCCACAAAGGATTTTGTTCACTGCACCCCAAAAAGATTGTGTTCACTGCACCCCAAAAAGGATTTTGATCACTGCACCCCAAAAAGGATGTTGTTCACTGCACCCCAAAAATGATTTTGTTCACTCCACCCCAAAAAGATTGTGTTCACTGCACCCCACAAAGATTGTGTTCACTGCACCCCAAAAAGATTGTGTTCACTGTACCCCCCAAAGATTGTGTTCACTGCACCCCACAAAGATTCTGTTCACTGTACCCCACAAAGATTGTGTTTACTGCACCCCAAAAAGATTGTGTTCACTGCACCCCAAAAAGGATGTTGTTCACTGCACCCCAAAAAGGATGTTGTTCACTCCACCCCAAAAAGATTGTGTTCACTGCACCCCACAAAGATTGTGTTCACTGCACCCCAAAAAGATTGTGTTCACTGCACCCCAAAAATGATTTTGTTCACTGCACCCCAAAAAGGATTTTGTTCACTGCACCCCAAAAAGGATGTTGTTCACTCCACCCCAAAAAGATTGTGTTCACTGCACCCCAAAAAGATTGTGTTCACTGCACCCCACAAAGGATTTTGTTCACTGCACCCCAAAAAGATTGTGTTCACTGCACCCCAAAAAGGATGTTGTTCACTGCACCCCAAAAAGGATTTTGTTCACTGCACCCCAAAAAGATTGTGTTCACTGCACCCCACAAAGGATTTTGTTCACTGCACCCCACAAAGATTGTGTTCACTGCACACCAAAAAGGATTGTGTTCACTGCACCCCAAAAAGATTTTGTTCACTGCACCCCAAAAAGATTGTGTTCACTGCAGCCCAAAAAGATTGTGTTCACTGCAGCCCAAAAAGATTGTGTTCACTGCAGCCCAAAAAGATTGTGTTCACTGCAGCCCAAAAAGATTGTGTTCACTGCAGCTCACACACAGAAAAATGGATGTGGATCACTGACACCTGCCTATCTCCAATCCCACACCACACAGCAATATCGATTGTAGTTTGTAGAACACAGTTTCCCTAAAATTCAGCAGACTCTGTCCCTAACGGGATTGAGAAGAGATCGTAGATCAGGATTGAGTGCAGATTCACCCCACCCCCCACACAGCAATATCGATTGTAGTTTGTAGAAGACACTGACCCTATAATTCAGCAGACTCTATCCCTAAAATGCCTACAACTCGCCCTGCCTAAACACTCCGACCTGTCCCTCAATTCTATCCGGACACAAATGGTTTTTTCCTGCCTATCTTTCCCTAATCAGCAGCCAGCACATTGATGTGTGCTCTGTCCCTTAGCTAAGCAGCAGAATGACGCTGCTGCGGCGGCTGCCTCGAACTTATAAAGACTTGGTCACATGCTTCAGACGGCCAATCACAGCTACTAAGACATTTGCAGGCATGGCTGGGATGGCTTAAGGCACACCAGTTAAACGATTGTTGATTGGCTGTTGAAAGCCCGCCATGAAAAGAGCGCCAAAGCATGCAAAGCCCGGAAATAAAACGACCGAACACGGATTTTTACCCGAACATACAGTAAAGTGTCCGTGTCCGTGTTCGGGTAAAAAAAATCCAATTATTCGGTACGAACACGAATAATACAGTCCGTGTTCACTCAACACTAATCTGGACTATTAGCAGATTACCTGGTATGACCTTGCAGTTTATGAGCTCTAAATATCCATTATCCCAAGAACCACTGTTTATCCAACGTCATGATCTGGAAATGTCAGATGTTTACAGCAAAGGGTTTACCAAGCTTTGCAAGTGTTCATACAGAATGTGTGAACTACTCTTATACTTAGCTTTCCCCTACAAGAGGTCAAGGGCCACTTTAGACACCCAACAGGCAGGAAGAAAAAAATTGCTACTTGTTAATCCAATAAAAAGGAGCAGGGGGGTTTGGCTTTTAAAATATCTCTTGATTACTCGCTCAAGATCTCACAAATCTGTATTGTAATGCAAAATTAAAATCCTGTCTATTGCACTTAAAGCATAGCCACCCTTGTTCTTTTTCACCAATCAAGACACCTCATTTTCTACTTGCCTTATCCCTATTCTCAATCACTTACTGTGTTTTAAATGGCCACTTAATCTATAAATTCATACTCCAGTTATAGCAATCATTCCATGTATAGATACTCTTCATTCCTCACATCACTTTGTTCTATGCAACAAAAAATGGAGCAACTTGGTTTAAATCTGAATTACAATAAGATATAAAAGATATAAAAGATACGGTAGCTCTGTATTCATGATTGAATCAAGTTTTTAAAGCGGAATTCCACCCAAAAGTGGAACTTCCGCTTTAGGTAGTGCTAACCCCCTGACATGCCACATTTGGCATGTCATTTTTTGGGGGGGGGAGCGGGTACCTAGTTTTGACAGGTACCCTCTCCCACTTCCGCTCGGAGCGCTGCGGCGCCCTGAGCGGCAGTTCTCCTCTCCCCCTCCCTCCCTGCAATCGTCTGGGACATGTCAGAGGTCCCAGAAGATTGCCGGCCAATCACGACGCGTAGCACAACTCACGCATGCACAGTGCGTACCCGGCTGTGAAGACGCAAACTGTCACAGCCGGGTGCCCACACCAGTGATGCCGGCGTCGAAGAGCAGAGAGGGAGAAGAGCGAGGCTTCGGGCGGCTGCATCGCTGGACCGTTGGACAGGTGAGTGTGTTAGTCTGGAACTCCGCTTTAAATGCAAGCAGGGCCCTCTGATTCCAACTGTATTAAAATGTATTGTATTTGTACTGTCCACCTTCAAGTTGTAAAGCGCTGCGTAAACTGTCGGCGCTATATAAATCCTATATAATAATAATAAGTACCTGAATTTGACTTGGAGTCATTCTTTTGCAGTCCCTGTCCAGCAGAGCTAAAAATGTGAGTAGGAGAAACAGCACAAGGAGCTAATAAAGCTGGCCATAGATGACTCAGCAGGCTGATCGGAAAAAAAACGATTCCACCATCCACACAGGCGAGGTAGATGGGGGAATCCTCCCCACAGCGCTATTGTATTCTGACAGGGGAGACTCCTCCAATGTCAGAATACACTGATCAGTGCTGCAGCCGATTGGTCTGAAGTGCTCTGCAGACTCAAGAAAAAAAAAAAAAATGTACAGTTTTGTACCTGCAAAAATATGTGCATTCATTATTTTAAAGGTGAACTTTATTGCAGAACTACGCTGTATCTGAGCACTATAAACCATAAACGCTATTTAATTCATTTTTAATATTTAAATCAAATGCCCCCCATCCTTCCATGTCTCCATGCTTTATTTTGTTGAGAAATCACTTTGAAAAACTCCCTTCTAACATTTCTGGCTGCAGTCATCTTGAGCATGGGCAGATGGTTCATGTAGCATTTACTTCCTGGAATCCATCTGCCCTTATAAAATTTCTACTTCTGGATGATAATTTTCCTAGCACGTGTGCGTTACAGTAACTTCAATTTTTCCCCACTGAGGACCAAATTCACTGTTACGATTCTGTTCTTTCAGATAAGGCACAATAAAACTTTTCCATCGTTCTTTAATTTTTTAGCTCTTTACAATCAAAAATGATCGTTAGTTGGTCCCATTCACACTTGACGATTTTGAATCACCACGATTCTGCCTATGATCCCCAATTCCACAGCAATCCCTGCAAAATGCACAGATTTGGGTACCATTAATTCTAAATGGTACCCCAAACTCAGTGTGATTTGGCTGTGATTGTCATGTGGCAATAGCAGCAAAATGCTCCTTTAAGAAAATCACGTGAAGCTTGTCACTCAAGAAGGAGCAGGAGCTTATTTTGGGGCGACCAACAAGCATAGGGCAGCCTATTGAAGTGAATGGGCTGTCCTATGCATGACTCGTGGAATCATATGAAAATCGGCTACACAAAATTATGCCCGGGAACGTGAGTTCCCACTACATAAAGTGTAAATGAGGCCTTAGAAAATCAAACCAAAATTTAACAGTGCATGCTGAACCCTCACTTCTGTCTGGAAAAATGTTGTCAGCAAGATAGAAAGTAAAGGGAATTCAAGCTGCACAATTGGCCCGCTTACATACTCGCAAAACACAGATTCATGGATGTTCATAGAATGCATGGCCAGGGCCGCTGATAGGGGGGGACCACCAGCCCTCTTATAGGGGGCCCGAGCACACAGGGGGGCCACACAGAGAGGGGGATTAGTGATGGACAACAAATACAGAAATCTTCTTCCAGCACCTGAATTTGATCTCTGTTCCTCTCCCTGCTATCAGCTTTCATCTGCTGAGAAAGAGACAGTTGTCCCTCACTAATCCCCCTTTCTGTGTGGCCCCCCTCCCAGCACTGGCTTTAATGTTATCTCTGCTCAGGAGTTTATTTGTCACTTTGTTTCTCTCCCTCTGTCTCTCTGATCTAGGAGCTCCAACTGCCAAGCCTGTATATTTTTTTCCATCTCATCTTCATTTTTATTTATTAATATAGTTTTTGTTTTAGATTTAGCAGGAATTATGCAAATTATGTTATATTTGTGTCTGCTAATAGTGATTTTGTTGTAATTTTAGCTAAATATATCTTTAATATTTTCTTGGAGGGGCCCTGCCAGGTAGTCTGTATGGGGCCCCGCAATTTCTAACAGCAGCCCTGTGCATGGCTACAAACCACAGACCCCAAAGCAAGGTGCATAAAGACATGGATGAGCGAGTTTGGGGTGGAGGAACTTTACTGGCCTGCACAGAGTCCTGACCTCAACCCGATAGAACACCTTTGGGATGAATTAGAGCGGAGACTACGTGCCAGGCCTTTTCGTCCAACAACAGTGCCTGACCTCAAAAATACGCTTCTGGTCAAACATTTTCATAGACACACTCCTAAACCTTGTGGACAGCCTTCCCAGAAGAGTTGAAGCTGTTATAGCTGCAATGGGTGGGTCAACTCAATATTGAACCCTATGGACTAAGACTGGGATTCCATTAAAGTTCAAGTGCCTGTAAAGGCAGGCGTCCCAATACTTTTGGTAATACCGTGTATGTGTTAAAGCCCACCTGCCATAATATATGTTATTCCGGCAGAAAAAACTTCAAAAGAAACATTTTTAAGAACTTGTAATAGGAAAGTTTCCAGTCACAAAGGAAAAGGTCTCCTAGTCAGAAAGAATTCGCACAAATTACCCGGCATGCGTCATCATGAAAAATAATACATAGGATATAAAGAATCTTCCAGGTTATTGATCTGCGCCAATATCTCAGACAATTTTGCAACCTCATGTAAAATGTGATGTAAAAATCAAGAGGTTTTTTAGAATGACGTGACTAATTAATTATCTATACTATGCTTCCGTTCCAGCTGGCTTAATCCCCATCAGCCACAATAATTTATTAACGGAGGGATGAGAATAGACATGAATCAGTTTAATGTGCTATAAGTAGGGCGTAACCATGGAAACGGGATGCAGAATTTCTATTTTATCTTTGTTTGTGTACGGTGCAATTCCCACCTAACCTTGGGAAGTCATGAAGGAGATAAGTAAGTCTACGGATCTCAAATAACTGCAGACTCTGCAAATCTTATCATCGAGGGCGTCATAAATTTAATTTCCGTGTGTGTAAAGTGCACCTGTCATCTGGTATGCTGTCAGTGTGTTGAAATATAGAAGGCGAAGAAGGAAACTCTTTGAGGGTTTAGACTCTAAACAAAAAATTGTGGCATAGCTTTTTGTCACTCTAAACTTTGAAGTGATGGAATGCTATGCCACAATTTTTTTGTACATTGAGAGAATTCAATAAAGCCCGAATGATACCTTTCTGGTGGTATGGTCCTTTAACCTCCCTGGTGTTATATTTTTTTAGGATTTTAGGTACTGAAAGCAGTACAATTAATTTGCATGTAATTCTTAAGGACGAGCAGCCCAAACCAACTATTTACATATGATATTTTTTTTACTGTGCGTTCTTCTTTATAAGATCTCGGGTATGATAAAGTTTGAAACACAAAATCATAAATTATATAATAAATTATATAATAATAAGTTAAAGTATGTATGTATGTATATATATATATATATATATATATATATATATATATATATATATATATACGTATATATATATATATATATATATATATATATACGTATATATATATATATATATATATATATATATATATATATATATACGTATATATATATATATATATATATATATATATATATATATATATATATATAGATATATAGATATATATATATATACACCTATGTATATATATATATATATATATACACCTATATATATATATATACACATACATACATATATATATATAAAATGTACAGTAAAACTGCAGGAAAGGGCACTGGGGGGCAAACTAATGTGAACTTATTTCATTTTGCAATGTATCAGTGTGTTTGGTGTGTTTTACTTTTGAATTTGCCGCCGGTTCCACCCCTGCGAGCGCCACGTCGCAGGAGACGGAAGCCGGGGCACACAGAGCATCAGGAGGAAGATCCGCCGCCACACACCTCGGGGATACATCGCTGGATCCCGGTGACAAGGTAAGTAACCCCTCTACCAGGATTCAGCGATCTTCCTAGCGGTACCCCGAGTGTGGCTCGGGGTTACCGCTTTTGGCACTGAAATTTAACCCCGAGCCACACTCGGGAATACTGCTAGGAAGGTTAAAGTTGCCTGCTCCAGAATAAAAATTACCCAACACCCCATTCAGTAGTTTTACCGGCAGGTGTGGCAGATTCAAGAAGTTCCTAATAGTCCCACTTAACCGCTTGCCAACCAGCGACCATAGTTTCACTGCAGCAGGTCGGCTCTGATCCACGAAACGATGCACCTGTACACCGCTTTGCAGGACTGCTAGCAGGGCACGCGCGCAAAGCCGGAGGTGCGTGCCTGTACGCCACAGGGGAAGCTAATCAGCGCACCGCGATCACTCCTCGTAGAGATGAAACGGCGGTCTGCCGTTGTAAACACGGCAGACCCCTGTTCTGTCAGTTATGAACACAGGGATCCTCCTTTTTAAGAACACGGGTCTGTGTGTTCACGGCAGCAAGCCCATCCCCCTCACAGTTAGAAAGCACCCCCTAAGGACATTTTTAACCCTTTCTTCGCCCCTGATGTTAACCCCTTCCCTGCCAGTGTCATTAGTACAGTAACAATGCATATTTTTAGCACTGATTACTGTAGTAATGTCACTGGTCCCCCCAAAAGTGTCAGAAATGTCAGTTAGGTGTCTGATCTGTCCGCCGCAATGTCGCAGTCCCACTAAAATGGCAGATTGCCGCCATTACTAGTAAAAAAATAAATAAAATAAAAATGACAAATCTTTCCCCTAGTTTGTAGATGCGATAACTTTTGCGCAAACCAATCAATATACTAACGAGCAGGGGCCTCTAGTTCCTCCTGTTTTGAACTGTATTGTAACTGTATTGTCTTCCTTCACATTGTAAAGCGCTGCGCAAACTGTTGGCGCTATATAAATCCTGTATAATAATAATATAATAATAATATATTCTTATTGGGATTTTATTTACCATAAATATGTAGCAGAATACAAATTGGCCTAAAATGATGATTTTTTTTTTAATGGGAATGTTATATAGCAGAAAGTAAGAAATATTGTTTTTTTTTTTCAGAATTGTCGCTCTTTTTTTTGTTTATAACGAAAAAAATAAAAATCGCACAGGTGATCAAATACCACCAAAAGAAAGCTCTGTTTGTGGGAAAAAAGGACATCAATTTTATTAGGGTACAGCGTCGCACGACTGCGCAATTGTCAGTTAAAGCAACACAGTGCCGAATCGCAAAAAATGGCCTGGTCATTAAGGGGGCAAATCCTTCCAGTCCAGAAGTAGTTAGGCAAAGTGGCGCTATTATTGTATCAAAAAAATATTTCCAATTCATAGATAGCACAACTGAAGGTAATAAGGATGAACTCTAAGTTGGTACTGCACCTCTTCAGACGTGGTGGCTGCTTTTTTTTCTTTTTTGAAGGCTTTTTTTCCTTTATTTGCATGTGGTGATCGGACCAGTAAGTCTGTTATCTTTTTACTTCCTTTAGGCGTCTTTCATATATGCGGACCGTTCACATCCGCCTGTCAGTTTTTCAGGTGGATCTGAACGGATGTCCAATGCATCCTTATGGGGCAGCGGATGTTATTGCCATAAAAAGTGTATGGGGACCTGGGTACTGCCCTGGGGGACATGTATCAATGCAAAAAAAAATTTTTTTAAATTATCGTTTTTAAAGTAACAGTGATTTAATGATGCTTGAAGTAAAACAATAAAAGTGAAAAATTCCTTTAAATATTGTGCCTGGAGGGTCCTCTTAATGTGCCCGTAAAGTGGCGCATCTGTACAATGTGTGGAGCCTGCTGCAGCAATACTGATATTTCTAAAGGAAAAAATGTCATTTAAACTTGCAAAAAATGAAAAAAAAAAAAAAAAAAACGACGGGGGGTCCCGCAAAATCCATACCAGACCCTTATCTGAGCATGCCAGGTCCCCTCCTGAACCATACCAGGCCACATGCCCTCAACATGGGCGGATGGGTGCTCTGCCCCCTCACCCTAAAGCTCCTTATAATCATGTTAATGGGGACAAGGGCCTCTTCCCGACAACCCTGGGCTGTGGTTGTGGGGGTCTGCGGGTGGGGGGCTTGTGGGAATCTGGAAGCCCATTTAACAAAGTGGGCCCCCAGATCCCCTCCTATGTGAATGGGTATCAGGTACAGTAAGGAGATAGTCAGGTAGATTGGGGTAGGGAGTTCCATAGGATGGGAGAAGCTCAGTCCTGGAGGCGAGCATGGGAGGAGGTGATGAGTGAGCTAGAGAGCAGGAGGTCCTGGGAGAAGCGGAGAGGATGATTTGGGTGATATTTAGGGATGAGGTTAGTGATTCAGCTCGGGGATGGCATTGTAAGTTGTTATTAGTATTTTGAATTGTGTTTGTTGGGTGAGTGGAAGTCAGTGGGGGGATTGGCAGAGAGGGGTAGCAGACACTGAATAGTTGGTAAGGTGGATATGTCTGGCAGCAGTAGGGATGGGCTTGACTCGAACATCAGCTGTTCATGTGTTCGCAGAATACACAAACAAATGGGGCGCCCACCGATGAGCGCCCCATAATGCACTGCGCTGTTGCAGTGCATTGATTACTAATGATTGGCCAAAGCATGCACCTGATCTGTATGCTTTGGCTTATCACAGCACAATGTCCTGTCAGAGCCATGATCGGCCTCAGAGCCAACCTCTGCTTACACAGCAGCCATGTACTGTATAGTGTGTTACAATGGAGATTAGGCAGGCAGTTAGTGAATAGTGAGCTCAGTCAGTTTAGTGCAGTCAGGGCAGGGCTCGAGTCCCGCAGGAACGCATGGGAATGGCATTCCTTGCATTTTTTCCACAACAGGAACGCCATTCCCTTTAGTAGCTGCTTCCTGGTGCCACCCCCCCCAACAGAATCTGAAGAGGCCACTTGGCTCACGCACTCGCCCAGGAGACTGCCATCTGACGTCACGGCTCCATCAGTTGATGTTGTGGGCCCTTGGTGGGTGGGGCTATGTCTTGTTATTGGGAGTTTTGGATACAGTTTGGGAATTCCCCAGGGTCCTTGTTTAGTTCCTAATTGCTCTTTAGTGTTGCACTAATACAATATTTTACCTGTAGATTTTTGGTATTTGTGTATGATTTTATTATATGTTCTGTGATTTCCAGCATATTATTGTTGTGTTTTACTTCTTCATTATAGATCACACCCCTCACGAATATTACTCCTGAAGAAGAGACATGTAGAGTGTAAGAAACGAGATTGGAATTTGATTGATTGAGGCCCCCAGGTTGGAGGATACCCCACTCATTATCCAATCTCTATCTGAGGAAGTGTGATTCACTTTCCTATTGTGTGTTGCCCATGTGTATGGGCTAATTTTAACTTGTAACTGTTAATAAAACATTTTTGTATATATATTTTCTTAAACCTTTGTGTTGTGTAGTTCATACCGTACCATGAAAGTCCTAAGTGCCTCAATCCCGTGTTCTGTCTTGCATTTGATATTATAAGACGTAGGTACAATCATCCATTTTATGTATGTAGCACACATCACTTTCTAATTAACCAGTCACTTAAAGAAGTCTAAATGACCAGACCATTTGGCCACACTACCACCCTGAATACAAAGTACTGTACAATACACATTATTACACTTATAAACCTACCACAATGATTCCATAACAAGGTACATTGGTCACAATATCAATCACCTCTGCAAAAGATGATCAGACAGACAGAAACAATAGGTGACTTAATTAACACAATTAACAATTGTTGAAAGACACAACCTTGGGTATTCTGTTCACTGGACACGTCATCAGAAGACAATGTCCCAGCAGTCTGATACAGTGGAATTAATTTATCTTCACAGATCTCCTGAGGATTATGGTTAATAAATATTTCTGTCCCAAGTGAAGATACCTCTCCAACCCAGTCTGCAGGAGGGCCACCATAATTTCTCTGACCATTAGCCTGTACAAGACTAATATTACATCTTTCCATACACTTCAGAAGGGAAGCTTTATTGTCCTTATTCAGAGAAGTAATCCAACCCTCGCATTAACCGTCCATTACGTGGCTGTATATCATTGGAGAATGATCTGTTCTCTCCATGGGCCATAATCAATGGGTAGGCCCTAGTCCTCTCCAAAAGTCCCTGTCCTGGCTGGATCTGTCACTGGTCAAATTCAGATATTTACACTGGTTGCCTTCAAAAATACACCTAATGATTGTTTTAATAAACACATATCTGTACTGAATTAGGTTTTTTTTTTTTTTTTACCTGCCTGGAGTTTAGCTTTAAAGGTTAAGGGTCCCAGGCTTCTGTCCAGGATACCACCTTCCACCTTTCCTTATTATAATTCATCCTTGGTTTTATCTTTACTGGCAGCTATGTTTTTTCTTAAGAGAGAACACTAACCAAGTTTGTTGTGTAGTGTGCTCGAGCACAATTGTCCCCCCTCCCTTCTCTCACATTGTCCTGTAGCTGAGAACGCTTATGTCATCTGTATCTATGTTATTGATGGGGCACAAATGGATCTAATCTGCTCTAGAAATGTGCAGAACGAAAAAATTGTTTTGTTTTCTTTCATTTTGATTTGTTATTACATAAATCAGTTTAGATCAATTAATTTTAATTAATTCGTTTCGGAATTCTTTTCATTTATTTGAGTTCGAATAAATTCAAATTTTCCGAATTCGGTCAAATTGAACTCAGTTTGTCCGAATTCAGAAAACTTGAATAAATTAGAATTCTATTCGAAATCAAATTTATTCTATTTGAAATTTGAATTTTGGAAGATGGTTATATTTTTCTATTCCATTTTATTCTATTAATATTTTCTATTTTTTTCTATTCTATTCTTGTATGTTCTTTTCTATTACTTTCTATTCTATTCAAATTCATTCTATTAGAAATTCGAATTTTCTATATTGTTATATGCTTTCTATTTTATTCCATTCCATTATTTTCTATTCTATTCAAATTTAGTCTATTTGAAACTTGAATTTGAAAAGATGGGTATATTTTTTCTATTTTATTCTATTCTATTCTTTTTTTAAATTATATTTTATTCTGTTCCTTTATTTTATATTTTATATTGTTGTTTTACTTTATTTTATTCTATTCTTTTAATTTCTATTCTATTTTCTATCCTATCCTTTTATTTTCTATTCTATTTTTTCTATTCTTTTATTTTTTTATTTTTTTTTATTATATTTACTATTTTTTTTTACTTATTTTTTTTTTTCCAAACAAGTTTATTTCAATTAGCAAATCAGAGAATACAAGGTTTGGCAACATTTTTGAAATGGCAATATAAAGTAAGACAATTACATATTGACATGTTGAACAGTTCAAAATACTTGTAAAGGAATAAAGGAAAAGAAGATATGGAAGCGAATTGCCAGTTGGAACATAGTAATGGAGTAAACAATGGGCTTTTCAACAAGCCCGAAAGAAGTTAGCATATGAAGAATATATAGCCCATGACTGCAAACTAATTCGAGCAGATTGTATATTACATTAAGGAGGAATTAATTGAGAGATGATTATCATTAAGTACCATATTGTTAGAGCGTGTGAATGACTATTCTTTTATTTTATATTCTGTTCTGTATTACTCTATTCTTTTCTATTATTTTATTTTATTTTCTATTATTTCCAATTCTAATATATTATTTTCTATTCTTTTTTTTTATTTTCTATTCTCTTCTAAAATTCGAATTTGATTAAAAACTATTCAAATTCGGTTCGAAAACGAATCAAATTTGATTAAAAAACAATTTGAATTAGGATTTCATCCAAATTTTTGTTTCGTTATTTTAGATTTGTTTAAATTTTTTACTATTGCAATTCGGAAATGTGGACACATCTGAATCTCCGAATAACAAAAAAATTGTCCGAATATAGATTCGGAACTAAATGAACCGCATATGTCTAATCTGTTCTAGTGTTCGGGTTCTGTTAGCAATCAGATACATACAGTGCCCAAGTATAATTGAACCATGCTCCAGATGAATTATTTTAAACAGAGTGATCATAATAGCCAAACAAACTGGACTGTTGGGGTCAAATATGCTTGGGCACAGTATTTAAAGTGGCACTAAACCAAATTCTAATTCTCCAAAAAAAAAAATCCATACACAGCTACTATTTAATGGCCATGGAATCTATTTTTCCATTAAATTAAATTGAACTTTTTTTAAAAATAAGAATACATACTTGAATGTGATATATATATATATATATATATATATATATATATATATTTTTTTTTTTTTTCTTTTTTTAAACCAGAGTTTGGTGTTACTTTGATATGAGCAGTAAAAAACCGCTTAACTGCTTTCAATGTGACTTTCAGGATGTTTTGCAGCTGTAACATCACTGATTGTAAGACACTGCATAGCAGTCTTCCGAAATGTATTTTGTAGCCTATTTTACATACAATAATGCAAATTTGTTTTGTTATTATTGTATGATCTGCTGTTTGAAAACAAGCTTTGACATATTCAAATGACACAAGTGCATGTCATTGGCAAAGGAACCAATGTTACAAGTCTGCCATCTAGTGTTCACATGAGGAAATGTGACTTACTTGAAAGGCTCAACTTAAGCTTATCTTAAACTTATCTTTCTTTTTACATTATTTTATCCACTTTTCGAGATTTCCTATCACATCACGTTCTGGGAGAAATTGAGAGAAATTCTCCCCAGTAAGGACGCAGGTGACAGCAAACTTTCACATGGGTTCTAACCCTTCCCCCTAAACAAAGTAAACATTCTGGCTGGAGTTGGGCTTTCAAGGAAACCTGAACTGTACTGAAATGTGGCAAATACCATTGCTGATCTCCATCTGAAAAGGTTAACTGCTTGGATCTCTTAAGAATTAATACTTTAACCATTTGTCCTCCGAAACATTTAACCCCTTAATGACTAGACCATTTTTTTGCGATACGGCACTGCGTTACTTTAACGGACAATTGCGCGGTCGTACGACGCTGTACCCAAGTGAAATTTATGTCCTTTTTTCCCTACAAATAGAGCTTTCTTTTGGTGGTATTTGATCACTTCTGCATTTTTATTTTTTGCACTATAAACAAAAAAAGACTGACAATTTAAAAAAAAAAAAAAACAATATTTTTCACTTTCTGCTATAAAACATATCCAATATAAAAATTTTAAAAATCCAATTTCTTCATCAATCTAGGCCAATATGTACTCTGCTATATATTTTTGGTAAATAAAATCCCAATAACAGTATATTTATTGGTTTGCGCAAAAGTTACAGTGTCTAAAAACTATGGGATATATTTATGGAATTTTTATTTATTCATTTTTTTTTTTTTTACCAGTAATGGTGGCGATCAGCGACTTATAGCGGGACTGAGATATTTAGGTGGACGAATTGGAAACTAACTGACACTTTTGACCTTTTTTTAGGACTGATGACACTAATACAGTGATCAGGGATAAAAAATATGCACTGTCACTGTACTAATGACTCTGGCTGGGAAGGGGTTAACATTGTGGTGATCAAAGGATCAATGCCTTCCCTGCTGCCAGAATGGTGATCTACCATGTTTTTGCCATTCTGACTCTGCCTAATGACTGGCGGGTGCCAGTGGACATAGATTCTATGATACCCGCAGATCAGCTCCCGCTGTATATAATCACAGAGGGAGCGGGTCGCCAGCGGTGAGCACCCTAGACCCGGAAGCAATGCTGTGTCACCTAGAGCCCAGGGCACACATGCCAAACTGTGCCCCCCCCCCCAAGATGTATGAGCATTGTGTGTCAGCAAATCCCCCCCCCCCCCATAAAAAAGGGGACCAATTTTCATTCTTCATGCCTACCCCTAAGCATAAATTCTCCTCCTCGCACAAATTCCCCCCAGCTGAACTCACTTCCCAGCACAATTCTTCGCTCCCCCAAATCCCCCCAGCACAAATGCACCACCTCAAAAGGAAATCACCCCTCTTAGCATCAATCTAGGCCAATATGTATTCCGCTACATATTTTTGGTAAATAAAATCCCAATAACAGAATATTTACATTGTGGTGATCAAAGGATCAATGCCTTCCCTGCTGCCAGAATGGTGATCTACCTTGTTTTTGCCATTCTGACTCTGCCTAATGACTGGCGGGTGCCAGTGGACATAGAGTCTATGATACTCGCAGATCAGCTCCCGCTGTATATAATCACAGAGGGAATGGGTCGCCAGCGGTGAGCACCCCAGACTCGGAAGCAGTGCTGTGTCACCTAGAGCCGAGGGCAAACATGCCAAACTGTGCCCCCCCCCCCCAAGATGTATGAGCATTGTGTGTCAGCAAATCCCCCCCCCCCCATAAAAAAGGGGACCAATCTTCATTCTTCATGCCTACCCCTAAGCATAAATTCTCCTCCTAGCACAAATTCCCCCCAGCTGAACTCCCTTCCCAGCACAATTCTTTGCTCCCCCAAATCCCCCCCCAACACAAATGCACCCCCTCAAATGGAAATCACTCCTCTTAGCACAAATCCTCTTACCCCTCAAATTTCCCCTCTGAGTACACATCATCTCCCTCCCTCCAAAACCCCCCCATCCCTCCTCCTATCACGAATACCCCCCAATCATACATACTAGCCCAAACCCCCCCCCCCCCCTCAAAAATAAATCTTCCCCTCCTAGCACAATTTTCCTACCCCCTTTACCATATTACACTTCTAGCACAAACTCCCCATATCCCTGCTCCTAGCACAAATCCTCTTCTCCCATTCCCCCTCCCAACACAAAGAAGGGAATTTATCAAGACAGGATCTGGAGCAGATGTGCGTAGCAACCAGTCAGCATCTATCTTTCATTTTCAAAGCTTAATTGAACAAACAGAAGGTAGAAGCTGATTGGTTGGGCATGCAGATTCTATGTGCTCAAATCTTGATAAATCCCCCCAAAAGCCTCCTAAGTCACCACTCCTAGCACCCCCTCCCAAAATTTCCCCTCCTAGAACAGTTCTTATCTCCTGCTGCCCCCAAGTTCCCCCTCCAAACACAAATCCCCCCCCAAAGCTCATTGTGGCACTCCCCCCCCACCTCACATAATACCACAGTAGCCAGGGAAGCTACTCCTCCTGCCCACCCCTTGTCCCAGCCCTGCCTGGAAGTGCAGGATCGCGTACTAGGTAAGTGATCCTGCGCAGCAGAGCCGCCTTGCCGCCATATATGTAAATTATACGGTCAGCAAGCAGTTAAAATATAACTAAAGGGAAGACTTTTTCTTAGGTTTGGATGAAGTGGGAATGGATTAGAACAACTGTCAGGTTTTTATTGCTCTTTGTGTCCCTGTTAGGGAGATTAACCTTCTCGGTTTGTATTATGTTAGTATTAGGGTCATTTATGTGTAATAATCTTGAGTTTATTATTTAGGGAAAATAATGCAATATTTGCGTTTTTGTAGCTTGATCTTATTTATTTTTTTGTTCAGTTCAACCAGTGTTATTTATTCAATGCAATCTTTTATTAGGAAGGTCTGTTTATTAGAGCCGGTTCCCACTGGGGCGACTTGTCAGGTGACTTAGTCGCCTGACAAGTAGCGCTCCATTCAGTGCAATGGAACCGTTCTAATCAGAGCGACTCAAGTTGCTTCGACTTAGAAAAAGGTTCCTGCACTACTTGGGGGCGACTTTGGAGCGGCTTGCATTGACTTCTATTAAAGAAGTCGTTTGCAAGCCACGCTGAAGTCGCGCTGCACGGGGCGGCTTCAGAGTCAGGCGGCTTTCAAGCCGCCCCAGTGTGAACCGGCTCTTATAGTATAGTATTTAATTATTTTTTAATTTGTTTTATTTCCATTTATGTTATTGTATAGATTAATTTGCCGTCTTTAAACGGCCTCCCAGAGACAGGCTCCCCGCGCGTTCCCGCGAGCGCGCATCGGGGAAAATCTGTGTCGGCCGTGTCCCTTGGACACAGCCAATCACAGATCGTGATAAATGGCCAATCACAGCGGCCATTTACCACGTGATCAGCCCATCCAATGAGAGATGATCTCATATGTAAACATATGAGATTATCTCTCATCGCCAGCTCTCCTTCCTCACACAGAGACTGCAGTGTGAGGAAGGAGCAGAGCCGATAAGCCGTCGGGGACACAGAGGAATGTAATCAGGGCACTGATCACCAGTGCCCTGATTACACAAGGTAAATAAAACACACTAAGTGCCCACCATCAGTGCCCCCCATCAGTGCCCACAATCAGTGCCCATAGTGCTGCCAGTCAGTGCCTGCTCATCTAGGCACTGATGAGCACTGACTGGCAGCACTATGGGTACTGAATGTGGGCACTGATGGTGCTGCCCATCAGTGCCGCCCATCAGTGCTCATCAGTGCCACCCGTCAGTGTCCATCAGTGCCACCCGCCAGTGCCCATCAGTGCAGTCTATCAGTGCCCGTCAGTGCCGCCTCTCAGTGCCCAGCAGTGCCACCTCTCAGTGCCCAGCAGTGCCACCTCTCAGCGCTCATCAGTGCCGCCTATCAGTGCTCATCAGTGCCGCCTATCAGTGCCGCCTATCAGTGCTCATCAGTGTGGCATATTAGTACCTCCTCATCAGTGCCACCTCATCAGTGCCCCTAAGTGCCACCTCATCAGTGCCCATAAGTGCCACCTCATCAGTGCAGCCTATCAGTGCCCATCAGTGCCGCCTCATCAGCGCAAATCAGTGAAGGAGAAAAATGTATTTATTTTCAAAATTTACTCGCAGAAAATAAGAAAAACTTTTTTTTTTCAAAATTTTCTGTATTTTTTCTTTTTTTTTGTAAAAAATAAAAAACCCAGAGATTATTAAATACCACCAAAAGAAAGCTCTATTTGTGTGAAAAAAAGGACGAAAAATTCATATGGGTTCAGTGTTGCATGACCAAGCAATTGTCATTTAAAGTGTGAGAGCACTGAAAGCTAAAAATTGGTCTGGATGGGAAGGGGGTTTAAGTGCACAGAAGGCAAGTGGTTAATAATTTCCCTTTGAGATGAATAAAGTATTCTGAATCTAAATCTATTTGTTCTGCTTATTGTTATAACCAAAAATGTATGTGAAATAAAATCCCAAATTTTGGGTTGGCACTAGAACAGGAATAGAGGGAAAATCTCCTAGTGGGACCACTAGTTCTGGTGACACCCAGGGATTCCCTTACATCAGAGGGATTTTTTTTCTCACCTGTTGTGGTTATGGGACAGAAATCCCCCCAACGGAACACAAATGTTAAAAAAAAAAACTGGCAGTGGATTTAACCCTCCTTTACTCTATCCAAAATGAAAAATAAAGTTCTACTTTAAGTTCTGGCCTGGAACAAGCATGCAGGTCAGAGAAGACAGAACTCCTAATTTGAGTACTTGTTCCAAGTTCATGACTTAAATTAGTTCAGAAGTCATTGGATCATCAGGACAGCCAAGTATCTAGTGCAGGGTTTCTCAATCAGGGTTCCATGGAAAGCTAGGGTTCCTGCTGAGGTTGCTAGGGGTTCCTTGAGCAATGGGCAATTTCTGCCTCTCAGATAAGTTCCCAATGACACCATTGTTCCTTTTAGCTATCTAAGGGGCTAATTATTCCCAATGATGACAAGAGTAAAGCTGGATACACACTATCCAACTTTTGTTGGTAGATTTCCTTCAGATTTACCTTTTCTATGTAGTGCAAGGGCCTGCCAGATTGCATACAAATTAAAAGTGTTTAGGTTTGACCTCATATTATATGGTTTTGGTAAGTCTAAAAGAAAAAGTCTTCAGAAAATCTTATAGTGTGTATGGCCCATAAGGAGCATTCTTCCCACTGACTGTCACACTAATGTGTCATGAGTTGTAGATTTTTAATTTTCAGCAGGGGTTCCCCGAACCAGAAATTTATTTCAAGGGTTCCTCTGTGTTGAAAAGGTTGAGAAAGGCTGATCTAGTGTATTCAGAAGGAAACGTCAGCACTGGAGGCTTGCATACTTTTTCAGTACAGGTTTCCTTTTATAGAAAACTTTGAAGGCTACAATCCCTGATATCTCCTTCTGAAAAGACTAGTTCTCTGTCTGTCCGCTACCACCTCTAAATGATGAACAAAGAGGGCGCCACCATCTAAGTGTAGCCATTTATTAAAAGCAAAGATCCATACATGCATTCACTGCATTAGATGAAAGACAGGCATATCAATGTCCTTTATGCAGAGATTGTCTAGAAAGCAGAAAGGAGATGCAGAAATCAGCAGGTAGGTGACAGTTTTTTTTTATGATTTTAATAAATGGCGCCCTCTTTGTTTGTTCATTATCTGTGCACTAGAGTCACCCAAGACAGAGGAGCTGCAACCATCTGCCGAAGGCCTTTCCTTACTCATCACCAAACCTTCCCTTATCCAATAATGGACTTTATTTAAATTTGTTGGGACTCAAATAATTTGGATATTTTCTTCATATCCCTTATTGTCCATACAGACCTACTCTTATTTATAAAAAAAAGCTCAATGTTGCTCTGTATTTATCATGTTCTTTGTTTACCATCTCTAAATGACACTATCGCCACCAAATGACAGCTTATTTTACATTGTACACAAGCCAGCAGGGATCCTGGGTGACGCCATTGACCATATATGGTCATGACCATATTTGGTCAACGGCATTGTCTAGATTCCTCCGCACCGTATTGACATTCCAGCAGGCCTTGCAACTGGAGTAGCGGTTGGAGAGAATCATTGTGTTACAGGTCACCTTGTTGCCAAGCATTGCTTACGATTAACGGTGGAAATACCTCTAATAAAGGACTTTTTGAACGGTGTCTGTGTTTTTATTTATTACTAAATAAATTATAATTAAATATACATTTTATTAATTATATTTATTTAACCACTTGAACTCCGGAAGATTTACCCGCTTCATGACCAGACCATTTTTTGTGATACAACACTGCCTTATTTTTACTGACAATTGCGCAGACGTGCTACACTGTACCCAAATAAAATCAATCTCCTTTTTTCCCCACAAATAGAGCTTTCTTTTGGTGGTATTTGATCACCTCTACGGTTTTTCTTTTTTGCGCTATAAACAAAAAAAGACCAACAATTTTGGAAAAAAAAACACAATATTTTTTACTTTCTGCTATAAAACATATCCAATAAAAAAAATGAAAGAAAATAAAATGTCTTCATCAATTTAGGCCATTATGTATTCTGCTACATATTTTTGGTAAAAAAAATCCCGATAAGCGTATATTGATTGGTTTGCACAAAAGTTATAGCGTCTTCAAACTATGTTTTTTTTTTTTTTTTTTTACAAGTAATGGCGGTGATGGGCGACTTATAGCAGGACTGACACTGACACTGACTATACTGACAGTTGTGTACACAGGCAGGCTGCCATTCTGCCTGTGGCCCTGAAGCATTGACATTGAGTCCGTCGTACCTGCCAAACAGCTCCCCATGCTGCGTGTCACTGTACCCTGCCACCAGATGCAGCGTGTCACTGTGGCCTGCCACCAGATGCAGCTTGTCACTGTGGCCTGCCATCAGATGAAGTGTGTCACTGTGGCCTGCCACCAGATGCAGCTTGTCATTGTAGCCTGCCACCAGATGCAGCGTGTCACTGTAGCCTGCCACCAGATGCAGTGTGTCACTGTGGCCTTCCGCCAGATGCAGTGTGTCATTGTGGCCTGCCACCAGATGCAGCTTGCCATTGTGGCCTGCCACCAGATGCAGCTTGCCATTGTGGCCTGCCACCGGATGCAGGGTTTCACTGTAGCCTGCCACCAGATGCAGTGTGTCACTGTGGCCTGCTGCCAGATGCAGTGTGTCACTGTGGCCTGCCACCAGATGCAGTGTGTCACTGTGGTCTGGCACCAGATACAGCTTGTCATTGTAGCCTGCCACCAGATGCAGCGTGTCACTGTGGCCTGCCACCAGATGCAGCTTGTCACTGTAGCCTGCCACCAGGTGTAGTTTGTCACTGTAGCCTGCCACCAGATGCAGCGTGTCACTGTAGCCTGCCACCAGACGTGTGTCACTGTAGCCTGCCACCAAATGCATTGTATCAGTGTAGCCTGCCACCAGATGCAGCGTGTCACTGTGGCCTGCCACCAGATGGGCATCACTGTATCCTGCCACCAAATGCAGCGTGTCACTGTAGCCTGCCACCAGATGCAGCATGTCACTGTAGTCTGCCACCAGATGCAGCGTGTCACTATGGCCTGCCACCAGATGCTGTGTGTCACTGTAGTCTGCCACCAATCGACTCACACCAGGAGATGTACGCTTTCCACGTACAATGGTAGATCTTCCTGGAGGTAGACATCCTAGCCTTCAGCAGTGTCGGAATCACCAACCCAGGAAAACGTCTATCCTTCAGCACCTGGCTTTCAACAGCCGTGCCGTCAAAGCAACTGTAAAGCAGAATGGATGATTGGCCCTTAGGACAAGAGATCCTCCCTGAGAGGCAGTCTCCAAGGGAAGTTGGCTACCAGGTGCACCAGGTCGACATACCAAGACCGGCAAGGCCAGTCCGGGGCAACCAGAATGGCCACCAGTGTTCCACGTGGGGTTCTTCCATAATGGGGCCTTAGGAGAGACTGTGGTTCTTAAAGCGGAGTTCCACCCTGGGAAATTTTTTTTTTATAAAAATACCCCCGGGACAGTCAGGGCTAGTGCATTCCACAATGGCTAGCCTCTGATCTGTCCCGGGTTGCACTTACCTTTTAGAAGAAATACTTACCTTGAAAATGTATTGTCCAGCGCTGCCATCTCAGGTGTGGGCAGCTTGAAGCCAGCGCGATCCTCTTCTGTGTCCTCTTCCATCTTCTTCGGTCCCACGATGCACTGCACCGGCCCCGCTGTCACTTCCGGTGCCACAGCGTCATCCCTGCACAGCTTCTGGGCATGCCCAGAAGCTGTTTAGCAAGGTATGACGGCGCCTGCACCGGAACTGACGTCGGGGCCGGTGCAGGCGCATTGATTCCTGGGAGCGATGACGTTCAGCTCCCAGGAATCATTGCAAGCCTGGAAGTGACGAATCGCCGTGGCCGTCGAGGGGAGGAAGAGGAAGTAAGGTGAGTATATTTTCTTCTAAACAAGGTAAGTAAAAAATAAAAAAAATTGTGATTATCCATTGGTTTTTCAGGTGACCCGGAGCAAGAAGATGGAGGTAAGTGTAATTTTAGGGTGGAACTCCACTTTAAGTAGTGTTCACAGATAAGCCCTGCCTTCCAGGCCCTAAAGGTAGTCAACATAGAGGGCGTTAGATCAAAAGGAGCTTGAGGACCCTGGAATGGCAGGCACTTGAGGGCCTCCACTGAACCTACACTGCAGTCTCCAGGACCCAGCCACCCTTATTTAACAAAAGCTTACAAATTAGTCTTAAAGGCCAGAAAAAATGACAAGATTGGGATCCTATAGACTTCAATGGCGTTTGGCACTATGTTCAGGGTTCGTAGATTTTCCGCTGGGTTCAGTGGCTGTCCAGTGAACCAAACCTTTCTCCGTCCGTTCACTCATGTTTACTCAGCAACACTGAGAAACAAAAAAGAAGATTTCAAAAAAAGATGAAAATATATATTTTCTCTTGAAAAAATGGCAAGTAAAGCCCCGTACACACAGGCAGAATGTCGGGACACATTTGCCAGTTAAAAAAAAATGGCCAACATTCTGCCCATGTGCATGTTGGTCTGTCCGACAGATGGCCGGCTTCTGTTGGATGTGCATGCTGGAAAAAAAAACAGCATCTGACCGACTCCCAATCAGTGCTCTCAGCCAATGGCGGAGATCGCTGATTGGAGTGTTCTGGTGGGGGAGCTGTCCCTCTGTCAGAACACAACAGCTCAGCGGGGGAGATTGATGTACTAACCTTGTATGGTTAGTACAGAAGCTTTCTTTGAATGAAAAAAAATGAATAGTGTGTACCCGGCTTTAGGGTTTACATCTACTTACACCCTTCTAAGATGAAATTGCGATTTTTTTTTTTCAGTTCATTAAAGATAATGGGCTAATTGAACACTTATTTAGATGTCTATACAGTAAATGTTCTCACACATGATTTATGCAGTTTTTACCCAGGATTTGCACATTTTTCCTATTAAATCCAGTTAGAAAATCTTGGGTGAAAGTTGTGTAAAAACATTTTTAAATAAACTGCTAAGCTGTGTGCAAGCACCCCATAAAAATGAATAAGAAAGCGTTGGGCTATACAGACTCACCTGCACAGCTGAATTTGACAGGTGCGCTGGGATAGGTGCACAGACCTTGACTCAGAGCCTGTGCATCAAGGTCCGGAACTTCTCCCTGCGTACCTGTCAAACTCAGCTGTCTGTAAAGTTCCCATTCACTTCTATGGCTGCCTAAACACAGTTTAGTAATAGCAGAGAAAAGCAAACAACTCCTCTCCCTCTGTGAGGCTGAGCACCCATGTGAAAAAGCCCCCAATTTTTATTACATATAAAACTTTTTGTAAAGTTATTAGTTTGGATTTTGCCAACTTTGGGTTTACACTTTTTATGCTTTTGCTATGTGGTGATCACGTACCAGGAGTCTCCAATCCTTTCTACACAAAGGGTTAGTTTACTGTCCTTCAGACTTTAGGGGGGCTTGACTGTGGCCAGTGGGGAAAAAATGTTATTCTGGCAAAAGCGGGAGGGATAGTGCCCTGTCTTTGGTGTTATTGGGAGAAATAGTGCCCCATTGTTGGTGTCATTGAGAGAAATAGTGCCCCAATATTGGTGTCATTGGGAGAAATGGTGTCCCAATATTGGTGTCATTGGGAGAAATAGTGCCCCATTATTGGTGTCATTGGGAGAAATAGTGCCCCATTGTTGGTGTTTTTTGGAGAAATAGTGCCCCATTGTTGGTGGTATTGGGAGAAATAGTGCCCCATTGTTGGTGTCATTGGGGGAAATAGTGCCCCATTGGTGGTATTTGGAGAAATAGTGCCCCATTGTTGGTGGTATTGGGAGAAATAGGGCCCCATTGTTGGAGTCATTGGGGGAAATAGTGCCCCATTGTTGGTGGTATTGGGAGAAATAGTGCCCAATTGTTGGTGTTATTGGGGGAAATAGTGCCCCATTGTTGGTGGTATTGGGAGAAATAGTGCCCCATTCTTGGTTTCATTGGGGGAAATAGTGCCCCATTGTTGGTGTTATTGGGAGAAATAGTGCCCTATTGTTGGTGTCATTGGGAGAAATAGTGCCCCATTGTTGGTGGTATTGGGAGAAATAGTGCCCCATTGCTGGTGTCATTGGGAGAAATAGTGCCCCATTGTTGGTGGTATTGGGAGAAATAGGGCCCCATTGTTGATGTCATTGGGGGAAATAGTGCCCCATTGTTGGTGGTATTAGGAGAAATAGTGCCCCATTGTTGGTGTCATTGGGGGAAATAGTGCCCCATTGTTGGTGGTATTGGGAGAAATAGTGCCCCATTGTTGGTTACATTGGGAGAGATAGTGCCCCATTGGTGGTATTGGGAGAAATAGTGCCCCATTGTTGGTGTCAATGGGGGAAATAGTGCCCCGTTGTTTGTGGTATTGGGAGAAATAGTGCCCCATTCTTGGTGTCATTGGGGGAAATAGTGCCCCATTGTTGGTGGTATTGGGAGAAATAGTACCCCATTGTTGGTGTCATTGGGGGAAATAGTGCCCCATTGTTGGTGTTATTGGGAGAAATAGTGCCCCATTGTTGGTGTCATTGGGTGAAATAGTGCCCCATTGTTGTTGTCATTGGGAGAAATAGTGCCACATTGTTGGTGTCATTGGGAGAAATAGTGCCCCATTGTTGGTGTCATTAGGGGAAATAGTGCCCCATTGTTGGTGTTATTGGGAGAAATAGTGCCCCATTGTTGGTGTCATTGGGAGAAATATTGCCCCATTTTTGGTGGTATTGGGAGAAATAGTGCCCCATTGTTGGTGTCATTGGGGGAAATAGTGCCCCATTGTTGGTGTTATTGGGAGAAATAGTGCCCCATTGTTTTTGTCATTGGGAAAGATAGTGCCCCATTGGTGGTATCGGAAGAAATAGTGCCCAATTGTTGGTGTTATTGGGGGAAATAGTGCCCCATTGTTGGTGTTATTGGGAGAAATAGTGCTCCATTGTTGATGTCAGTGGCAGGAATTATGCTCCATTGTTGATGTCAGTGGGCAGAATGAAGTCCCATATCGGTGGGGTGAATAGTGCCCCAAGGGCCAAATAAAGGCAAGCAAAGGGCCGCATCTGGCCCCCAGGCTGCAGTTTGGAGACTCCTGATATAGAGAATCAGCATGTGCAGACAAAAACGTTTCTCTCTGGTATAAAGATTATACATTGAGTTTCGTCACACTAATAACTTCCTTCCTCCTATGTTTTTTCCATGCAGGTCAATTCCTGCCCTTGCATTGCTGGCCAGTAAATGAGTACGTGAACAGAGAGAAAATTAAATCTGCCCTTTATGAAGCAAAGTTATGGATTTAAAAATACTGTCTTGCTACTTGCTACAAAATCGATAAACTGCATTTACTGAGCACAGGAATTGCATTCTCCGTTTAAGTAAAATCCATTGCAGATCATTGTCTATGAAAGACCTTCAAGGTCCAATAGCATTTACAGTTATTCAACAATAAAATCAAAGAAAATGACTCTGATTTCAGTTAACTCTTACTTTAAGGGCAGTTTTCCATCAAACAACGAACACAATACTGCAGCGCGCATTACGGTCGGGGGGGGGGGGGGGGAGAGAACTTCCGTTCCGAATGCTTAGTACGGAAGTGGGAGCAGGTGCCCGTTAAATCGGGTACCTGCTCCCCCCCCCCCCGCTCCTCAAAAGTGCCAATTGTACAATAGGAGCGGGGGGCGAGTCCCTAAAGCAGAACTTCCCCTTTTGGGTGGAGTTCCACTTTAAGGGCACATTGACACCAGCAGCCTTGAAATGCATTAGGCAGCATGCCCATAGCAGTTTCAGGGCAAGAACAATGCAATTTGCCATATGTTCTATGACTTCAATTCACACAACGGTGCTGCATTTGGTGTGTGCTGAAAAAAGTAGGATGTGTTGCATGTTTGTATTTTTCGACGTGTTCAGGCATGCTATAATTTTTTTGCAATACAGCACATATGAATTAAAGTGATTGTAAACAATCACCTTGTTAAACAATCTATTCAGTTTAAAATAGAAATGAAAAAGCAAAACATTTTAGTATAGATATAGAAAAAACATTATACATGCCTTTTTTTCCCCTTTTTTTTTTAAAGAATGATCACATTCCCTCTGTTCTCAGCTGCATAAGAGCTGGGGGAGGAGAAGCAGCAGCACACTGAGCTTGCCACTGAATGGCTGCGCAGTGGGGGCGTGTCAGGACAAGCCTGATTATTGGAGGAGAGTACACTGAGTTCACATCATAGCCTCATTGACGCGATTGGCTCCCGCTGCTGTCAGCCAAAGGCAGTCAGCCAATCAGAAGAGATAGGGGGCGGGTCTGAATAGACTGAATAGACACGGAGCTGTGACCCGGTCCTACCCTGCCCCCCTCTCTTCTGATTGGCTGACTGACTTTGATTGACAGCAGCAGGAGCAAATCACACCCTACTGTCTCAGCCAATGAGGAGGGGAGTCCTGGGCAGCTGAGAAACTCCTGCAACATCGCTGGATAAAGATGGTCTAAGGTAAGTATTAGAGGGGCTGCTGCACACAGAAGGTTTTTTTTATCTTAATGCATAGAATGCATTAAGATAAAAAAAACCTTCTACCTTTACAATTCCTTTAAGGACAGCTGCACCTTTGTGATTTTGTCCTTTATCCACTTCCTGCCCAGCCCCAGCATCCCTTTAATTGGGTCTGTATGCCAAGGGGCGATTATCACTATGATTGGCTGTCACAGTAGTCACATGATAACATATCCTGTGGTCTACTGATCATTAGTAGGGACTGAGAGTGGTCTATGAAAGCTCAATCTCTGTTCTGGGAGTGCGCAATGAGTGCGCTCTTAGCACAGACATATTGTCTGCCCCATGACAGATACAGTATCTCACAAAACTGAGTAAACCCCTAACATTTTTGTAAATATTTTATTATACCTTTTCAAGTGACAACGCTGAAGAAATTACACTTTGCTACAATGTAAAGTAGTGAGTGTACAGCTTGTATAACAGTGTAAATTTGCTGTCCCCTCAAAATAACTCAACACACAGCCATTAATGTCGAAACCGCTGACAACAAAAGTAAGTACACCCCTAAGTGAAAATGTCCAAATGGGCCTAATTAGCCATTTTCCCTCCCCGGTGTCATGTGACTTAGTGTTATAAGGTCTCGTTTTAATGGAAAGCAGGTGTGTTAAATTTGGTGTTATCGTTCTCACTCTCTCATACTGGTCACTGGAAGTTCAACATGGCACCTCATGGCAAAGAACTCTCTGAGTATCTGAAAAAAGAACCATACAGCGGTTTAACAGGACAGGTTCTACTCACAAAAGGCCTCGTCGTGGTCAACCAAAGAAGTTGAGTGCACGTGCTCAGCGTTATATCCAGAGGTTGTCTTTGGGAAATAGACGTATGGGTGCTGCCAGCATTGCTGCAGAGGTTGAAGGGGTGGGAGGTCAGCCTGTCAGTGCTCAGACCATACGCCGCACACTGCATCAAATTGGTCTGTATGACTGTCGTCCCAGAAGGAAGCCTCTTCTAAAGATGATGCACGAAAAAGCCCGCAAACAAATTGCTAAAGACAAGCAGACTAAGGACATGGATTACTGGAACCATGTCCTGTGGTCTGATGAGACTAAGACAAATTATTTGGTTCAGAGGGTGTCAAGCGTGTGTGGCGGCAACCGGGTGAGGAGTACAAAGTCTTGCCTACAGTCAAGCATGGTGGTAGGAGTGTCATGGTCTGGGGCTGCATCCGTGCTGCCAGCACTGGGGTGCTACAGTTCATTGAGGGAACCATGAAGGCCAAGATGTACTGTGACATATTGAAGCAGAGCATGACCCTCTCCTTTCAGAGACTGGGCCGCAGGGCAGTATTCCAACATGATAACGCCCCCAAACACACATTCAAGATGACCACTGCCTTGCTAAAGAAGCTGAGGGTAAAGGTGATGGACGGGCCAAGCATGTCTCCAGACCTAAACCCTATTATGCATCTGTGGGGCATCCTCAAACTGAAGGTGGAGGAGCGCAAGGTCTCTAACATCCACCAGCTCTGTGATATCATCATGGAGGAGTGGAAGAGGACTCCAGTGGCAACCTGTGCATCTCTGGTGAACTCCATGCCCAAGAGGGTTAAGGCGGTGCTGGAAAATATTGGCGGCCACACAAAATATTGACACTTTGGGCCCAATTTGGACATTATCACTTAGGGGTGTACTCACTTTTGTTGCCAGCAGTTTAGACATTAATGGCTGTGTGTTGAGTTATTTTGAGGGGACAACAAATTTACACTGTTATACAAGCTGTACACTCACTACTTTACATTGTAGCAAAGTCTCATTTCTTCAGTGTTGTCACACGAAAAATATTTACAAAAATCAGTGGGGTGTACTCACTTTTTTGAGATACTGTATGTGCGGTGTGTGGGTGGTAAAGCCCACCCTCTTATGGCCGCACATATGTGTTACACTGGCGGCAACAGTTTTTTTTTTAAATTCCCCCAGCTCCCTGAGTGGGGAAAAATATTCTCATTCAGCCCCAATCCAGCGATCTTCACGGTGTGTCCTTTTCTTTCTATAGGGTCAGGTCATGGACACATCTCTCCTATGGGAAAGCTGTTCTGATTGCAGCATCCAGCTGTCATTTGGAGTACAGCTTTCTCATAGGAATGAATAGGGCTGCAGCGCACAGTATACCGCAATGCATAAATACAGTATAAGTGAGCTCTAAGTATTTGGATTTAGTTTCCCATTTATATAAGGCTATATATATAATCTGTTTTGTTACTGCCTCCGGTGAGTGTTGCTGTTCAGCAGATATAAGTATTGTGCATTGATTTGAGCTTTGTTAAAAGGAATCGGTTTCCCCATTAGAGGGCAGCAGCTGTACTATTAATTCTAACTAAACGGGCACGTTATCCTCGCTGGTGTCATTTAATTCCTAATGAAAAGATCTCAAGATTTAAAATTACATTTCGTGACTCTACAGTGAGTCGCAGCAATCATTGTATAAAGGTGACTCAGTGAACAATATGTGACACAAATGTCTGTAGTGAGTCTCTGTGGATTTCACATGTAAGCTCAAATTGTAACTTAACAGCTCCTGAAGCAACACAGACTAAATAAACTCATTACATCTGAACTCCAGGCTCCAGCCTTACCCTCAGGCTTGCACAGTTGTAAGGGGCTCCTCTCCTGTACTGACACTGCTTACCCTGATTTCACTGCACACTTAAACTCAGGGGAGGACTGGGCCAGGGGGCAATTGCCCCCCGGGCCACTTTGATGCCCCATAAAAAGGCTGCACCTCTTCTGCCACAGACATGCCTAAAGGATACCTAGTGAAGAGAAGTAAAAATCCCCCACCGCTGTGATATAAAGACAAGGACAGAGCGCAGCCCACCCCCCATCATGGATGGTGTAAACCAGGGGTCTTCAAACTATGACACTCCAGTTGTTCAGGAACTACAATTCCCATCATGCCTAAGCATCTCTGTGAATGTCAGAGTTTTGCAATGCCTCATGGGATGTGTAGTTCTGCAACAGCTGGAGGGCCGTAGTTCGAGGATCCCTGGTGTAAAATCTATCTGAGCAGACGGAAGCTACGGAAGACGCCCTGATTGGATGGCGAAACGCGTCTAGTGATTGGCTGAGCGTACCTTGACATCACTTCTGGCCGGTGGAACGCACGCTGCCGGAGCAGCGAACCACCGTGCCATGCTCTGTCTGCTTATCTGATATGTTTTGTAAGTAGATTTCTTCACCAAATAAATTGATAATTTGAACATACTTCACTATGGATGGCATCTTATTTTTCATGAGGGAACTCTGGATATAAGAATGGCTATCTCTAAGGATCTCTTCCACTGAGTGAATATCCGAGGCTGTGTTTCCTAAGGAGCTGTGATCACATACAAGGATATATGCACATTGCCAGTCTCATAACGTCTTGTGGTAAGTAGGGAACCACAGGGGGGCACTTGGCACTTTATATCAAGTGGAGCACAGAAGCACCTTTATTATTTATTATTATTTTTGCACTGAATGGACATTTTATTCATTTTTTGAAATTTGCACTGTATGGACATTTTACATACGGATATGGACTCATTGAATTTTTGATTGATTGCACAATTACTGTTGATATAATTTATTGCAGTTTGTTTGCACATATGCTTATTTGCACATTTCTAATTTGATCAAATAATAGTAGTAGTAGCAGCGCTGAACAATCTTTTCTCTTATCACTTTAAAGACACTACCACTTTAACTCTTCAGCAGCAGCTACATATATATTTATTTATTTAATTTATTAATTTTATGCACAATATATACCATAAGCGTGAGGTTATTTATCTTTGTGTATCTGAGCAGAGGCCGGTGTCATGCCCCACTGGAGACTCTCCCCCTCTGGCCAGCCCCGACCGAGCTGTCCCAGCTACCCCCAACCTACCACTGCTGGCCAGGTCGGGAAACCAGATTCGGCCGGTGAGTAGAGAGTACCTGGAGCTGGGAGGAGGCCGGAAAGAGAGAGTGAGAGGGGGCAGAGTCGCTGCACCATGGGCCTATGGTTTGTTTTGTTTTTTCACTTTGAAATCTTTATTAACCTCTTTACCGCTGCTCACTAGAGCTCCACTGCTGCAAAGTGGCTAGACCTACGTCGCCAGACATTCCCTTCTCTCGACGGCGCACGCGCGCCGCCGGAGGCTCGCTCCTGCTGTATTTAGTCACAGCGGGAGTCAGGCCAGGGGAGGAGCGGCGGTGATCACCACTGCTCTTCCCCGATCGTCGGGGAATGGAGTGTGGAGATCTGCCCGCTTGTGTAAACAAAGTGGGCGGATCTCCTAAGTGACAGCAGAGTCAGATTGCAGGGTTCAGCATAGCTGAACCTGCGATCTGTCCCTGTGTCACTCAGTCCCCTCCCCCCACACACATTAGTAAGCACCAGGCATACATTAACCCCTTGATCACCAAAAAAATTAACCCCTTCCCTGCCAGTGTCATTTTTACAGTAACAGTGCATATTTATAGCACTGATTACTGTAGTAATGTCACTGGTACCCCCAAAAGTGTCAAAAATGTCAGTCAAGGGTCTGATCTGTCCGCTGCAATGTTGCAGTCCCGCAAAAAAAAATCGCAGATCGCCGCCATTACTCGTTAAAAAAAAACACCAAAAATGCCAGAAATCTTTCCCTTAGTTAGTAAACGCAATAACTTTTGCGCAAACCAATCAAAATACACTTATTGCGATTTTTTTTTTCAAAAAATATGTAGCAGAAAACTAATTGGCCTAAAATGATAAAAAATTTTGATTTTTACATTTTTTTGGGGGGGAATTTCATATAAAAAAAATGTGAAAAATATTGTTCTTTTTTCAAAATTGTCGCTATTTTTTTGTTCATAGCGCAAAAAGTAAAAATCGCACAGGTGATCAAATACCACCAAAAGAAAACTCTGTTTGTGGGAAAAAAAGGACGTAAATTTCGTTTGGGTACGGCATTGCATGACTGCGCAATTGTCAGTTAAAGTCACACAGTGCCGAATCGCAAAAAGTGGCCCAGACGTAAGACAGCAAAATCCTCCGGTGGTAAAGTGGTTAAAGGTACATTTTATATTCACAATTCTCCTTTATCACAAAATTATCAATATAAACTTCAGAACATCCTATACAGAGAATATCAACATCTTTACTATTTCCTACTTCAGGGGCAATAATTACCTTGCACCTTCCCCCACATTTTCTATTTACCTCCTATAACACAAACAAGATAAACAACCACACAAAACAACAAGAGAAAAAATAAAAAGGGAGAGAAAATTAAAAGAGAGCCAATGGTCCTGTCCATCTGTTAACTGTAAGGCTACGTTCACATGTGAGCGTAGCGATCGCAGGCAGAATCACCGCGATTCTGCCCGTGATCTGGAAATCATTGCAAATCGCGGGACGCCTGTGCAATGCCCGTGATTTGCAATGGCACCCCAAACGCTGTGCGATGTTGCCGCAATTTCCGCCTGCCGAATCGCGGTAACATCGCGCAAACAGAATTGCGGGAAGCATGACGCCCAAAAAAGGTACAAGAGCTTCTTTTGTGCGTCATGCGGCCAGCGATTCTGTTTGCGCGATGTTACCGCGATTCGGCAGGCGGAAATCGCGGCAACATCGCACAGTGTTTGGGGGGCCATTGCAATTCACGGGCATCGCACAGGCGTCCCGCGATTTGCAATGATTTCCGGATCGCGGGCAGAATCGCTGTGATTCTGCCCGCGATCCACTATGCCCACATGTAAACGGAGGCTAAGAGAAAAAACACTGGATCTTCTAAGATCTCTACTTCAGTGAATTTCTGTGTGACCTTTCTGACTTCTTCCCAATAAATCTTTATCTTTGGGCACATCCAAAATACATGCATTATTGTACCCTTCTCCTCCTGGCAACGCCAGCAGCGATCTGACACATTAGGGTATATCTTGTGTAATCCATCTGGGGTGTAATACCACCGTGTCAGTATTTTGTCATTTGTTTCTTAGATTTTAGTACATATTGAGGAACAAAAAGTTTGTTCTATAATCCGCTGACGTTGCCCGGAGGAGAGGGCACATTTCATTTCCTCTTCCCATCTATCCAAACACGTTATTTTAAATTGCTCATGGGGCACAATCAAAAGGTTATACATTTTAGATAGAGCATGGGCTATAATCCCCTCCTCTGAGCAATATTTCTCAATAGGGGACAGCTGTCTTTCATATTCAGGGGGGTTGGGGGATCAATTGTAAAAAGTGATACAGCTGCAAGGCATTCCAAAATGGGAGCCCGGGTATCTCTCTCCCCTCCATCAATTTCTCAATTGTAGGCCATCTATTCCCCCTTAAAAAAATGTGAAGCTTGAAACACTCCTTCTTCAAACATACGTCCGAAAGAGTGCTTATCAAGGCCAGGTGGAAACCGGGGATTTCCAAGAATAGGGAATAAGGGGGATGGGCCTACGGTTTGTACTTGCCCCCTGGGCTAAAAGGTGCCAGTCAGCCCCTGCTTAAACTGGATACACATTATACAACTTTTGTTGTTCGATTTCCCCAGTGGCGGCTGGTGCTCCATGGGGGTCGGGAGAGGGGGGGGCGTCGGACGGACCTGACCATGGACCACACCAGCTCCAACCCGCACCGCACACCATATCCCCCCCCCTCCAGTCGCCAGCTCACTCACCCTGTGCAGCCCCCGAACTGACATTTGGAGGCGGCTTCCCCCTCAGTCTCCTCCATGCCCCCCTTCGTTGGTCAGGCTTCCCCTGCATCTCCTCCCTCCTCCTTCATCAGTAGGATGGCTTCTCCTTTTGGCTGATCGGGAAACGGTACCTGCTCCCTGATTGGCCAGGAGGATAATCCGTATAACAATAGTGAATATTCATTCACTATTGTCACACAACTGGGTTGGCTCAGGGCGCAGTGCTTTGTGGCCTACCCTTTTTTTTTTAAGCCTTCTTGGCTCTAATCAGGTGCTTAATTTAAAAAAAAAAATTCCCCATTGGAATCCCTGCATCCGGCGCCCTGCATGTAGATTAGGGGGCTGGACGCATGGATAGGGGGGGCGGCGCCCCTGTGCCCCTAATGGACGGGCCGCCACTGGATTTCCCTTACATTTACCTTAAACTATGTAGTGCACGGGCCTGCCTGATTGCATAGAAGTTGAAGGTGTTTAGGTCTGACCTCATATTATATTGTTTTGGTAAATCTGAAGGAAAATTGTACAAGAAAATTGTATAGTGTGCAGCCAGCTTTAGGCTGCATTCACACCTTTTTCCGGTGTTTTTTTTTTGCGCGTTTTAATGCATGATTTTTCCCACATTTTTATGCGTGTTTTTGCATGTTTTTATACAGCATTTTTGAGCTTTGCCATTTTTTATTAGTCAATAGAGAAAACTATCATCTGTTGTATCATTTGTTGCTAGGTTTTTGAACTTTTTTAGCTTTTCCATCAGCTTTTATCTTTTTTTTTTTTTTTTTTTTTAGTATTATTAATATTATTTATTTATTTATTTTGTAAGGGTATGTGGTTATAGTTAAGGTTTGGTTAGGGTTATGATTAGGGGTTGGAGTTAAGGTTAGGATTAGGGGGTCAATATTTAATTTATTGTCCTATTATTATTATTTTTTTATTGTTATGGTTAGGGTGTTAATAATACTAATACTACTACTAATAACAATAAATGAATAAATACATGTAAATAATTACACAAATAAATACAAATAATCATAAATAAATACAATAATTGAATAATATGTAATCATAAATAAATAAATAATTAACCCCTAGCCTATAAAAAATAATAATAAAATAATAATAAATAAATAAACACCCTAACCCTAACACATTATTATTATTATTATTATTATTATTATTATTATTATTAATAATATTTAAAACATTTTTGGAGGTTTAGGTGTTTATTATTATTATTCATTTATTTAATATATTTTCTTTAGGTTAGGAGTTAATCATTACCTATTTATTTATATATTATTACATATTATTCATTTATTTTATTTATTTATTATTTATTTATGATGATTTTTGGTTATTTGTGTATTTATTTTACATTTATTTATTCATATATTATTACTATTTTTTTTAATTTTTTTTCATTAAAGAGGTTGTAAACCCCCCTTAATGGCTTGTGCCTATAGGTAAGCCTATAATAAGGCTTACCTATAGGTACTGTAAATATCTCCTAAACTATTTACATTGCATGCAGCTGATGACGTCATCGGCGCATGCGCTCTGAAGGAACGGCCACCCGTGCCATTCCTTCACAGCCCTGTGCCGTGAACGGCGGCTCCGGCGCGCATGCACGGGAGTGATGTCATTGCGCCTCTGGCCAATCAGATGGACGGAGGACGCGAACCAGGAAGCAGGACTGCCGAACATGTCTGCCGTGTTACCGGTGAGCGGGCGGCGCTGCGGGGGGCTGTGTTCTAAGGTAAGTATTTCATAATGAGCTAGTGTACGATGCACACTAGCTCATTATGCCTTTGTCCTTCAGGTTTTTCTTTTCTAATTTTTTTTTTTTCTGAGGTTTACAACCTCTTTAAGCAGAAAATTGTGCAAAAACGTGTGAAAGCGCACAAAAACACGCAAATCCTAATTTTCCATTAATTTCTATTTGAATAAACGTACGCTAATCTGCCCAATTTGAGCTATTTTTTTTTGAGTTTCAGGCGTGTGACTTCAGGCAACTCTCTGCCTATTTCTACACAGTGTTAAGATGTGGTAGAGTATTCGGGCTGAATCCGAGGTTGTGTCAGGTGGCAAACAAGAGCGTAGTCAGGCCCAGGCAGGAGTCTAGGCAGGAGACAGGCAAAAAAGTAGGTCCAGACAGGGGTTGTGGCAGTAGGTAGGCAAAAGAATAGTAAGGTCCAGGCAGCAGTCGAGGCAGGCAGCAGGCAAGAGCATAACCAGGGCAGTCCAGGTCAGCAACACAGAGGCTAGTATTATATCTCTTTACCTTTCAGGTAGCTGGCGATAAGACACAGCACCCACCACTTGAAAGGCTGGAGCCTTAAACCCTTGTGGTCAGGGGGCATGCCCAGTGTCATTGCTGGGGAGTCAGAAAATGTAGTGCAATAGGAATCCTGGCTATGCCAGCAGGGATCCTGTGAGGAATCCTGGAAGACCTGGCAGGAACCCTGCAAGAACTGTAACAAAATGGTTAAATCCTTTCCTATTAGAGAATGGATTGAGCTGTCTGGGATTTCTCTAGGGGTTTTGACCTGGAAGATCATGTAACAAAAGAGAGATATTTAATCTTGCAAATTCTCCATGTTGGATAAGGCTTGGACGTTCACTCACCTAAATAAGCAGAGAGAAGGAATACAATTACCAGACACAGTGCAATTGCCCATCAGGTGGGTAGCACATAAAACTTTGGCAAATGCTACAAAGAGGGGGTCAGGGATTTTTTGAACCATATCCCAGCCTATGACCAGCTTTAGTGTAGTCTATGATCAGCTGCTTAGAATATTCCATTTTTTACATATTGAAACAGTGATTTTTTTAACCACTTCTGGACCGCCCACTGTATATTTACGTCATTACTTTGACGTTAAATACAGGGGTTATGACAGCAGCTAGCTGCTATTTTTTTTTTACACAGCGGGCAATTCGGCATCGGGATCACTTTTATAGGCCGCTTTGTGGTCATTTCCCTGCTTACCGGAGCCATCGTTAAAGCGGGAAACGATCCGATCCCCTGGAACAATGGGCAGGAAGTCGAGTGAGGGCAAGATTGTCCCCACTCGACTCTATGCCCTTGGAGGACCGGGAGCGACGTCCGAAGTCACTTCCGCCTAACGACCTTAAAGGATCCATTTTATTATTTTTTGGGGTAAATTGAACATTTGTTTTGCTTTTAAGTGTAAATGTGAGATCTGATCCCAGATCTCACAATAAACAGGCTCTGTATTATTAAAATCAAGTGGTAAAGATATAGTGAAAAATTATTGTGATCAGAAATGAACGTGAACAAACTAGCCGATTTGCTAGTCACGCTGCTCCTGATGACGTCATTGATGACGAAACGCGTAGAGCGTAGCTACGTCAGTTCCGCCTGAGTGAGACGCAGATCCGGTCGCTGGAACGCACAGCGTCCCAGAAACTACCGCTATACGAGGGGTTTGCGGTCCCTATTACCTGTGTTCACAGTCCATTGATTTTAAATGTGAGTACTTTGAATTTTTATTAATAAACTAACAAGTTTTATACAGTACTTCACTATATGGAGTTTTTCTTCTTTGCATTGTCTGGAATCTGCCTACACTGTTGATGGATGCATTATTTATATGAGGAGATACCGTCCACAATATATGTATATACCTATGGGAGAGTGTAATCGTGATTAACCCTTGACGAGAGTGGAGTGCGGGACCTGCCTGGCTGAGGGGTCTACCCTAAACCTTATACGCTGGTTACCCCTGTAGGGGTGCCGCACTCTGGTGAGTGCGGGAGTTATCGAGAGGGGAGCACTGGTTTCCTCACCCAGCACCCGCGTTTTTTGGACCACCTCGGAATTCACCTTTTTCAAATCTCCCTGAAGTTTCATCCACTTGTTTATGAACTTTCACAATACCTTTTAAAATAGGATCCGTTCCTATACCTACCATTTTATATGAACTTTTTATGGGATTATTCACATTCAATTCATATATATTATATGCGTATATATAATTTCCAAGTTACTTTTTCACTAATTCACCTGTTATATTGAATTAGTATATCTGAGATCTTTCTTTCTTCTCAGATCACTTTATAATATTTATTTTCTCTGCCAATCAAATCGGCTACACCTAGCAATTCGGCTAGTTTGTTCACGTTCATTTCCGATCACAATAATTTTATCACAGCATTTTTAAAAAGACAAAATGTGAAAAAGTGTGCATGTATTACAGAGACGTACTGCCTTTCTTTCCCCCAGATGTGCACTTTAAAATGTGTATGTTTATATCTATATTCAGCCATTCTCAAATTCTCAAAAAAATGAATACCGTGAAATGTATGCCATTATCCCCAAGAAACTAGGACAAAAAACAAGGGGTAGTAGGGGCCAAGAGAGGACCCAAGATAGCGGGACTATACCGGCATAACTGGTGGTTGCAGGAATACAAATACAACACTCATATATGTATAAAAAATATATTCATTTTATTACAAAAGAATAAAAACATGACAACAAGACATACAGTACATAAAAGATATACTTGTCCGTGTGTGTATGATAACTGTGTACCAAAATACCACATTACTGGATCCTAATATATATTTTGCAGACTATTGGTCCCTGGATAAGCCGACACGTTTCACATTCATTGCTTCATCAGGGCATTGCCAAGACCAAATAGGTACTGCACTCAAAATAGGACGGACAAGATGAAGGGATATCTCCTCTGCAGGCGCCGGGAGGCCAATATATATATTGGAGATGGCATCCATTCCATCATACTATGCAGCGAGATCTTTGGGTCATAGTTCTGTGAACTTTCAGCTCTTATGGCTCTCGGTGTTTAGATGGGAATCTTCCATTTGTATTGTGGGTTATATTATGTACTGTATGTCTTGTTGTCATGTTTTTATTCTTTTGTAATAAAATGAATATATTTTTTATACATACAGTATATGAGTGTTGTATTTGTATTCCTGCAACCACCAGTTATGCCGGTATAGTCCCGCTTTCTTGGGTCCTCTCTTGGCCCCTACTACCCCTTTTTTTTTGTCCCAGCCATGATTCTCAATCAGGGTTCCTCCAGAGGTTGCTAGGGGTTCCTTGGGCTATTGCTGATTTACCTCCCATTTGTTGGTGCTTGCGGCCAATGCCACATGAAATAGCAAGCAGTATGTCACCAATGATTTGCTTCTATAACTGTAGATAGATAGATAGATAGATAGATAGATAGATAGATAGATAGATAGATAGATAGATAGATAGATAGATAGATAGATAGATAGATAGATAGATAGATAGATAGATAGCTCCTCCATGTGCTCTGGTTCCTTTCCACAATCCAAAAATATGAAGTATAGGGATATGGCTTCTGACATAATTAGCCTTTGGGTTAGGGTGACCAGACGTCCCCGGTTTCTGGGGACAGTCCCCGGATTGAGGACACTGTCCCCAGACCAAGTCTGTCGCCGGTTTTGTCCCCGGATTCAGGGCTGGATTAATGTAGACAAGGCATCCCATGCTGGCTGAGAAACAGCCTGGTGGCTCAGATGCAGACGCCCCTGCTGGACGATAACACCTTCCTGTATATTATGTAGTCCTGTGCCCAGCTCTCTGTGTATTATGCAGTCCTGTGCCCAGTGCTCTGTGTATTATGTAGTACTGTGCCTAGTGCTCTGTGTATTATGTAATCCTGTGCCCAGCGCACTGTGTATTATGCAGTCCTGTGCCTAGCGCTCTGTGTATTATGCATTTATGTGCCCAGTGCTCTGTGTATTATGTAGTCCTGTGCCCAGTGCTCTGTATATTATGTAATCCTGTGCCCAGCGAACTGTGTATTATGCAGTCCTGTGCCCAGCGCTCTGTGTATTATGTAGTCCTGTGCCCAGCGGTCTGTGTATTATGCAGTCCTGTGTCCAGCGGTCTGTGTATTATGTAGTCCTGTGCCCAGGCTCTGTGTATTATGTAATCCTATCCCCACCGCTCTGTGTATTAGGCAGTCCTGTGCCCAGCGCTCTGTGTATTATGCAGTCCTGTGCCCAGGCTCTGTGTATTATGTAGTCCTGTGCCCAGCGCTCTGTGTATTATTTAGTCCTGTGTCCAGCGCTCTGTGTATTATGCAGTCCTGTGTCCAGCGGTCTGTGTATTATGTAGTCCTCTGCCCAGGCTCTGTGTATTATGTAATCCTATGCCCAGCGCTCTGTGTATTATGCAGTTCTGTGCCCAGCGCTCTGTGTATTATGCAGTCCTGTGCCCAGTGCTCTGTGTATTATTCAGTTCTGTGCACAGCGCATTATGTATTATGCAGTCCTGTACCCAGCGCTCTGTGTATTATGCAGTCCTGTGCCTTTTGCCAATAAAAAAAAAATGTCCCCGGATTTCATTTTAAAAATCTGGTCATCTTACTTTGGGTTTCTATTTTTTTTACAATATTTATTCCAACTGTGCATACCATTTTGCAATGTGATAGTTTTTATGGCTAATAAGGAGCTTTGACAGAGTATCTGAAGCTCTTCAATTGCTGTAACATGATTTCATTATGCTAGATTTGTCTGGTGTGGATTATTATACCACAAACATGACCTCAGAGTAAGTCTATCTGTTTTAATTAGTAAGACATTTGTGTCACAGGGCTTTTGCCGGATTTCATCACCATTATATATCTACAAGAATTGTGACCCACATCAGCAGGTTAATTAAAGCAACAGTTCTATTGTTGTATTGCTATAGCTTTACATAATTAATAATCCTCCTTGTTATAGTGCAGTTAACACTTTGGCTCTACAAAGAAATTACATTTCAGCCTCAATTTTTATTTATTTTATTCCCCTTTTTACTAAAGTATGCTTAAAGCGGAGTTCCGGCCACAAAATCGACATAGTCGATTTTGGGCCATCCGCTTGCTATAGCTCACCTGAAAAAGAAAAGGGTAGTTAGTATTTTTTTTTTTTACTTACCTTGTAATTGCAGAAAAAAAATACTCACCTCTCTTCCACTTCCTCCCTCGGCCGCACGGCCCGCGCCGTCACTTCCGCTTTGTAATGATTCCTGGGAGCTGAACGTCATCGCTCCCAGGAATCAATGTGCCTGCACCGGCCCCGACGTCAGTTCCGGTTCAGGCGCGTCATACCTTGCTAAACAGCTTCTTGGCATGCCCAGAAGCTGTGCAGGGATGACGCTGCAGACCCGGAAGTGACGGCGGGGCCGGCGCAGTGCATCGTGGGACCGAAGAGGACGGAAGAGGACGCGGAAGAGGATCGCGCTGGCTTCAAGCTGCCCACACCTGAGATGGCAGCGCTGGAGAAGAAATTTTAAAAGTAAGTATTTCTTCTAAAAGGTAAGTGCGAACTGGGACAGATCAGAGGCTAGCCATTGTGGAATGCACTAGCCCTGACTGTCCCGGGGGTATGTTCATTGAAAATTTTTTTTTGTGGCCGGAACTCCGCTTTAAAGTGCATGTATAGGCAAACCTTTTTTGATGTTAGTGTTGGATAGTGTAGTGAAGGGTTAAACCCTATTGATTATTTGTTGCTGCTGTGCAGATTTTTCTTGACTTCCTGTAAACAAAAAAATAACAGAAAATTAGCAAAAAAAATCTTTCCAAAATTAGGGGAATCCTCATCTTAAGCCGACTATAGATGGTTTGAATCTCAGCGTGTTCAGCAGGGACTGGCCAAGATTCTAACCATCTATGGGCAGGCTGAATGTACCAAAGCTGATCCATTTTTGGTTATGCAATTATTACCACTAGCAATAATCACTGTGCTCTCCTTTCAGGGACAGCTCCCCACGCCCTACACCGCCCAACCCCCCACAAACACACACCACCACCACCCCCACTGGGAGAGAACAATAGCTCCTTGGGAGGAATTCCCCCATCAACACTGACATCATTGAAATAACCATAGAAATAACTTTCCAGGATATGGGAACCTGTAGAAAAAATATCTATATCTGTGTAGCACCCTACAGGAAAGTGCTAGGTAAAGATATAGTGAGCCTTGTCTGCCTACTAAGGATTGCCCCTGGGGGTCTGCCTAGTGTCAGAGGGGACCACTCCAGAAGAGATTCTGGGATCCAGTGCCAGCTAGCTGTAAAGGGGGTGCCTAGGTAGAGGACCCTGAAGTTACAGAGGGGGTACATAGTCAGTGGACCCTGAAGAGTTCAAGTCCAAGGGGGTACCTACATTTGGGCCCTGAATAGTACAGAGTGTGTGTCAGTTGCCAACACAGTTCTACAGAGTTCTACTTCATACTACCTCAAGCTGGCCAAAGCGGGGTACAGTATTCAGTGACCTACACAGTTTAGGAGTGTCAAGAGTGCTAGAGTATTCAGTCCTGGATCTTCTGGACTAAACATCGAGGATTCAACACTTCTGTGTTCATCAAGTTATTCTCAGCATTAGTGAGCGTTGGCAGGCGCCGGCTGGCGTCAAGGAAGCGCCAACGGACACTTTTCAAGAATAAAGTCCCAATTGTGTACAGTTAAGCCTCAAGGAGTATCCCACTCATTCCCTTCTCCCATCCCCTTTATCTACAATAAAAACCACAAATAAACATGCTGGAGTTGTCGCTGCTTCAGTTGTCACACCCAGGGTCACAGCTTACATGGGCTGGGGAAAGTACCGGTACTAATGGCAGACCCACATCAAGCCACAGGCCTGGAATCTTGCTACATCTGCAATTTTCGATACATTAGTGTGTCGGTCAGTGGAAAGAATGCTGCTTACACTTCTGGTCATTGGGAAGAATTACCCCCTTAGGGCTCTTTCACGCGGCCGCTGACATTTGTGTCATCCGCTCCGTATGTCCGCATATCATCCCATCCGTTTGCGGATGATATGCGGACATAATGTTAGTCTATAGGCATTGCGGATGTCAGCGGATGACACCGCTGACATCCGATTTTCCTTCCTTTCCGTTTTTTGAACGGAGGAAAAATAGGGTTCTGTTCCGTTCCAAAAAACGGAACAGAACTGAAAGGAGGAAAATCGGATGTCAGCGGATGGTATTCCGCTGACATCCGCAATGCCATAGACTTACATTATGTCCGCAAATCATCCGCAAAAAAATAGGATGATTTGTGGACACACGGAGCGGCCGTGTGAAAGAGCCCTTACACATAGTTAAAACGTTTAATAATGTCAGTGGGAACTTATCTGACAGGCAGAAACTTCTCATTGCTCAAAGAATCCCTAGCAACCTCTGGAGGAACCCTAGTGGAGAAACCCTGTCTTAGACAGTTGTTATCGGGACATTTGTCTCCATTGGTTGATTTCTCCTCCCCTATTGCTCTTGTGACAACTTTAACATTTGTAACAACTTTAGCATTTTGATTTTCTCCTCACATTTTGCCCTTTAGCAGGGCCACAGATGGCAATATACACATGACAAAGGGCAAAAACATAAGAAGAGTATAAAAATTACTTGAAGAACTTTGATATGTAAGGCAACAGATCTTACCTGTTCATATACGTTATGATATATAAACATGATGTATAGTAATCTCAAGTTGATCATTTAGATCTTAATTTAAAGTTGATTTCCATGTTTTGGTGAAGTTTAAATAGTTTGTTTGGACCAAGCAGGTCCACACAAATTGTTACATTTTACAAACTATTACTGTTACCATGTGCATCAGCTACTGTTATAAAACTAGTAGGAGTCTGTTGTGTAGAGGAAGGCCTACCGATTGCCAGTGGGCGGAGCTTGGATGGGAACCCCCGAGATGAGTAGCCCAGGCTAACCTGAGGCGCGGAATGTAAGTATCCACCGGTCTTCACCAGAGCCTCTCATGGTGAGGATGGATTTGGCTGCGGGTGAATACCAGGTCGCGGTCCCCAGGGTCTGGTCAAGGTCCGAAGGCAGATGAACAGACAAGGAGGATCCAAGAGAATAGTCAAACGAGCCGGGGTCAGGACGGGCAGTAAGCAAACGAAGTCAGGGTTGATCCAAAGGTCAACAGGAATCAGGCCGGGATCAACAGGACGCAGGTTCAGGAACATGGAGAAGCTGAAGACAAGACAGCAAAGGCACAGTGCTGCTGAGGTGTTTAAATAAGGCAGCCTGTTGCCAATTGCTGCAATTGGCCTGCACTAGGTTAACCCTTTGGATGACAGACAGCACATCAGTGTGCTCAGGGAGCGTTCATAACATTCCCCCCTCCTTAAGGGCAACAACCGGGTGCAAACTGCTTTTCTGAGGATGGGCAAGAAAAAACGCCTGAATCAGGTCTGCGGCATGAATGTTCCTCTCGGGTTCCCAGGAATTCTCTTCCGGCCCATAACCCTTCCACTTAATAAGGAACTGAAGCTGGTTACCTCTTTTCCGGCAATCAAGTACAGCCTCAACTTCGTACTCCATGTCGCCATCCACCATCACTGGTTCCGGAGGTCCAGAGTTTCTGCCGGGGAAGGCGTCGGGAACCACGGGTTTTAAAAGAGCGACATGGAACACAGGATGGATCCATAGGATATCAGGTAAGGATAACTCATAGGACTCGGCATTGAGTCTTCTTTTAACGGGGAATGGGCCGATAAACCTGGGAGCCAACTTCTTGGATGGGCAGGCCAAGCGGAGGTTAGCTGTGGATAAAAAGACCTGGTCACCTGGTTGGAGGATCAGCTCTCCCCTCTTCCTCCCATCAAAGACTTTCTTGGATGCCACCTGAGCCTTGGTCAAGGTTTCCTGCAGGAGATTGTTGTTACGAGTGAAAAAGTCGATGGTAGCCTAGACTGCGGGAACTCCGGAATCAGAAGGAATGTCAGGCAGAAAGGAAGGATGGAACCCATAATTGGCAAAGAAGGGAGATTGCCCGGTGACAGAATGTTTCAAATTATTATAGGCAAATCCTGCGAACGGTAATAAGGTTACCCAGTCGTCCTGAAGGAATGTGGTAAAGCACCGGAGGTATTGTTCTAAGGTCTGGTTCGTCCTCTCGGTTTCACTGTTGGTCTGAGGACATAGCTAGGTCGATCTTCAGGAGCCCACATAACGCCTTCCAGAAACGGGACGTGAATTGTACCCCTCTGTCGGAGATGATGCTTTTGGATACCCCATGTAGTCTCACTATCTCTTTAAGAAAGATGTCCGCAGTTTTTTTCGCGGTGGGGGTACCCTTGAGGGGTAAAAAGTGGGCCATCTTGGAGAGCCGTTCTACGACCACAAAGATAGCGGAGCACCCTGCTGAGGGAGGGAGCTCAACAATAAAGTCCATGGCTATGGTCTGCCAGGGCCGGTCAGGGATTGGGAGTGGTCTGAGAAGACCCCAAGCCTTACTCCTCGCGGTCTTACTTCGGGAACAGATAGTGCATGAAAGAATATAGTTTCAGCAATTCTTTTCCATGTCAAGCCACCAAAAAGAGCGTTGCAGCAGGTCGAAAGTCCTCTGGATACCAAAATGGCCGGCCAGGGGGTGATCATGACAGGCACCCAGAATTGCCATCCTGACGTCCTCTGGAACGAAAATCTTGTCCCCGATCCACAACAAGCCGTCCCTGCGTGACAGGTGTGTTCCTGGCGGACTCGAGACATTAGCTGAAGCTTGTTCGAGATGGGTCCTCAGCCCTGTTAATGAAAGCAAAAAGTTATTTTTGGACAAAATGGTGTCAGGTACCGGAACTTCCTTGGAGTTGTCAAACATCCGGGACAAGGCATCGGGTTTGATATTTTTAGACCTGGGTCGATTGGTAATGTGGAATGAAAACCTCGAGCCCATCGTGCCTGACGGGGTCTCAGACGCTTAGCGGATCTCAGGTACTCAAGATTTTTGTGGTCAGTAAAAATGAGAATGGGGTGTACAGCACCTTCGAGCAGATATCGCCATTCTTCCAGTGCGGCTTTAATGGCCAGGAGTTCCCGATCTCCCACGTCATAATTCCTCTCCGCCGTGGAGAGTTTTCGGGAAAAGAAGGCTATTGGGTGCATCAGGTCCTTGACCCCCTGTCTTTGGGAGATGACTGCCCCTATGGCGACCTCTGAAGCATCTACCTCAAGGAGGTAGGGTAAGGTGGGATCTGGATGGCTCAAGATAGGGGCCGAGGTAAAAAGATTCTTTAGCACCATGAAGGCGGATTGGGCCTCAGGAGTCCATGAGAAACGGGCGTTTTTCTTAGTGAGCTGAGTGATAGGAGCGGTGATATTAGAGAATCCCTTTATGAACCTCCTAAAGAAGTTTGCAAAGCCTAAAAAAGTGCTGTACTCCCTTCTTATCAGGCCAGTCCAGAATAGCGGAGACTTTCTGGGGGTCCATTTTTATTCCCTCTGTGGAAATTATCAACCCCAGAAATGGAATGCTGCTTTGCTCAAAGTCACATTTTTCAGCTTTTACATAGAGATCATGCTGGCGGAGACGGCCGAGAACATTTCGGACATGCTCGCGGTGTTGCTCAAGGGATGCCGAAAAGATCAGGATGTCATCCAGGTATACAATGACAAAAATGTCCAGCCAGTTCCTGAAAATGTTGTTTATGGCATCTAGTGAACGGCATCACTAGATATTCGAAATGTCCGAATCGGGTGCGGAAAGCCGTCTTCCACTCATCCCTCTCTCGGATGCAGACTAGGTTATAGGCCCCACGAAGATCCAATTTTGTAAACAGGGTGGCAGACCTGAGCCTCTGAAAAAGCTCATGAACCAGAGGAAGGGGGGAGCGGTTCTTAATGGTGATCTTGTTTAGATCCCTGTAGTCGATGCAGGGCCGGAGGGAGTGGTCCTTTTTTTCTACAAAGAAAATACCTGCCCCTGCCGGGGAAGTGGATGGACGGATGAAGCCCTTCCTTAGACTTTCATCCACATAATCCTTCAGCACCTCCAACTCACATTCGTATAAAGGATAAATCCGGCCAAACGGGATTTCAGCTCCAGGAAGCAGTTCGATAGGGCAATCGTATGGACGATGAGGGGGCAAGGTCTCAGCTCCCCGCTTACTGAAAACGTCCAGAAAGTCGTGGTAGGCTTGGGGCACAACAGAGCGTAGGTCAGGCTCAGATTTGAGGTAGAGTAAAGTTTTGGAAAACTTAGGTGGTCTGGGTAGGCAGGAGTTCCTACAGTATGGTGATGGGAACTTGATGGTTCCTGTGGTCCAATTAACTTGTGGGTTGTGTGCCCCCAACCATGGTAATTTACGCCCAGGATAAGGGGGAATAACGGGGATGCAATAACATCTAGGCTTATTATCTCTGTGTGGCCACATGAGGAGACCATAGGGAGAGGAGGAGTTTCCTGGGTCACGGGTCCGGATTTGATGTGGGATCCATCGGCCAAAAAGATGGTGAGGCCTTGGGTCTTAGGCAGGAGAGGTATGCCTTGTTGGGCAGCGAAGGTACGGTCAATGAAGCAGCTGCAGGCTCCTGAATCAACGATCGCTGTAACCTGGACGGGACCTTCCGGAAGCTGTAACTACAAAGGGAAAGCTAAGTGGGAGGTATTGACAACAGATGCCACACAACTGGGTGGAGGTACAGGAAGAGACTTACAGAACTTGTCAGGGCAGGATCGCACATAATGGCCAGGCTCTCCGCAATAAAGGCAAAGGTTACCTATCTGCCGACTGCGCCTCTCTTCTGGAGACAGGGCTGGTCGCATGATCCCAATCTGCATGGGTTCGGGCACGTCTGGAGTGATACCGGCAGGAGCGGGACTGGCAGGAACTGGCCCAGCGGAGGAAAAATGTGCCAGAGGTGTTACCTGTGGCAGCATCCAGGTTGGCCGGAACTGTTGTGGAGACCGTTCTGCGCGGGGTTCCCAGAGCCGACGGTCAATCTGAATGGCCTGAGAAATCAGATCCTCCAGAGCATCAGGTATACCGACTCAACCTTGCAAACGAGGTTTGCAAGGAAAAGTACAGCTGGCAAGCATTGCGAAAGGCTCTAAATTTACACCGATCTCCGGAGAATTTTTCAGGGTTCGGGAACCGTGGTTCTGGTGGCAGCATCACTACGGTGGGACTAGGAGCGACTCCTGTGGACGCTGCAGTAGCGGAGCAGATAACACCGGAGGATTCCCTGGAAGAGTTGCAGAATGCAACCGCCCCTCGAGCTGTATGTAACCGTCCTGGAGGGTCTTTACGGCTTGCGACAGAGCTGCTAGATGTTGACAGATCTCCTCCAACGGTGAGGCCTCTCTTGCAGGCTCCGACATGGCTGTCTTGTACTGGTATAATACTAGTAGGAGTCTGTCGTGTAGAGGAAGGCCTACCGATTGCCAGTGGGCGGAGCTTGGATGGGAACCCCCGAGGTGAGTAGCACAGGCTAACCTGAGGCGTGGAATCTAAGTATCCACCGGTCTTCACCAGAGCCTCTGATGCTGAGGATGGATTTGGCTGCAGGTGAATACCAGGTCCCCGTCCCCAGGGTGGCCCCACCAGGGGAGGACTGGTCAAGGTCCGAAGGCCGATGAGCAGACAAGGAGGATCCAAGAGAATAGTCAAACGAGCTGGGGTCAGGACGGGCAGCAAGCAAACGAAGTCAGGGACGAGCCAAAGGTCAACAGGAATCAGGCAGGGATCAAAACAGGACGCAGGTTCAGGAACATGGAGAAGCTGAAGACAAGACAGCAAAGGCACAGTGCTGCTGAGGTGTTTAAATAAGGCAGCCTGTTGCCAATTGCTGCAATTAGCCTGCACTAGGTTAACCCTTTGGATGACAGACAGCACATCAGTGTGCTCAGGGAGCGTTCCTAACAGCTACACACGGTATACAAGGTTGTGTCCCGAGAGCAGAACGGGTACTTCTTCACTCTTCCTTCTTTGGCTAATCACCCCATTGCTTACAAATAAAAAATCTAAATAGCTCAAATGCTTAACTGAATCCATGCACGTGACATAACATGCTGGGTCTCAGGTCTTCTTTTTTCTGGACTGCAAAGTGAGAGGGTCCTTCTTGGAGTGCCCAGGTTGTTGCTTGATGACAAAAACACTTTACATTGTACCTTCACAAGGCCATGAAGACTGTAGCAGTGATGTGATGACCTCAGCAACAAAACCAGTCAACGGCAACTTGGACTGCTTTGGTGGATCACCAGTCTTTATTTCTGGAAGAGGCACAGAAGATTGCCATGTGACAGCGTACTAGTAAAAAAGGGCTTAGGAAGCTTTTTTTTATTGTGAATAGTTGGTAGGGTAGGGGTTGTAGCAAAGATGCCTGGAGATGGGTCTTAGGCTAACTTCACACCTATGTGTTGTGTTACACAAATAAGTGCATTGCAGTGTCATTGATTTTCAACAGGACCCCAATGTAAGGTAATGCACTATCAAAGTCCATTCTGGAGCTTTGGCAGTCCAGCAGAACAGATAGGTGTGAAGGGGACCTTTATTTTAGATCATGGGATCACTTTAATTGGTTAACTTGAGAATGTGCCTTTAACAGTGGTTCAAGAATCCAACTAAGCTATTAGCTACAGGGCTGTTTGACTAGAGGGGTAACTATGTTTTAGCTTAAAGACTAGAGATCCAGCATCAGAATGAATATACCAATAGGACCAGGGGAGCAGAATTTTTAAAAGTGGCTTTGTATGAGGCCTAGGAAGTCGGAAAGACAACAGACCCCCCTGCAAAGGAAAACCAAATCTTTTAAACAACATTTGAATATTCTGAAATTTTTCTTGCAAATTTTACCAAGACTTTTTCGAAGAATATTTATTCAAAATTCTATCCATCTATGGCCAGTTTTAGGCTGGCCATGCATGGATTGGATTTCAAGCAAGGTGAATGGAGGAATCATCCCCTGCTGATTCATTGTATTCTGACAGCAGGACTCTTTTGCTGTCAGAATTCAGTGATCAGCGGCTGCAGCCGATTGGCTGCAAACTGCTGATCAACAAAGGTTTTCCAACACTCCTGTTGCTAGACTGACTTCTGTAGAGCAGGAATGTCCATAGATGCAACAAAATCCTGTATTCAGATGTAAATGTTGTTATCAGTATTTATAAAACAAACTATTTAAATCATCCTGTGATTCCAGAGTACCTTACAATCTAACATGACAGGATTAAACTAAGACTTCCCTGACATGACTGTGATATAAACTCCTCCTAGCTACAGCTCTACAATGCAAGTCAGATTTTTGGCATCCCTTGCAACAGAAATTTCATTTTTTGTAAATAACTCCCGATAGGAAATCACATCTAAGGCCGGGCTCACAATGCTCCTACATAGACGTCTGACGACTTCAGATCCGACTTTGCCCTACGACTTCATGTCTGACTTCCATGCGACTTCAATAAATGGGATCCGACTTTGATCCAAAAATACCAGGCCCTTTGAGTCTGGTATGAATCTTGAGGGGGAACCCCACACTAAAAAGAAAAAAAAAATGTGTGCCCCCCTCAACCCCAAGGGGTAGGTACAGGAGTGCCCTGGCATACCCACATTCCAGAAGTGCACTGTTACAGGTCAGCAGAGGGTGGGGGCGGTCTGTGGCGCTCTCATCTGCTCAGTAGTATAGTTGAAATTCTTACCCAACTTCTCCCATGCAGCTGGAGGAGGTGGGCGGGACCGAGATGTGGCCACCCCCTTCCCTCATCACACAGGTGGCTGCTAAGGCTGATTCAGCAGCTGAAGATAGAGGAGAAGAAAGAGCCGCCCTTCGAGTGTTGTGGTAAATGGCAGATGGAGAGAGGCTTATCCAGCAAGAATTGCATGCTTTTGCCCACTGACTGCTACTACCATACAGCTCACTGACTGCCACTACCAAACCACTCACAAATTTCTGCAACCACACCACTCACTCACTGCCCCTACCATACCACTCACTGACTGCCAATATCATACCGCTCACTGACTGCCACTACTATACTGCTCACTGACTGCCACTACCATACCGCTCACTGACTGCCACTACCATACTGCTCACTGAATGCCACTACCATACTGCTCACTGACTGTCACTACCAAACCACTCACAAACTGCTACAACCACACCACTCACTCACTGCCCCTACCATCCCGCTCACTGACTACCACTACCATACCGCTCACTGACTGCCACTACTATACTGCTCACTGACTGCCAATACTAAACCCCTCACAAACTGCTGCAACCACACCACTCACTTACTGTCCCTACCATACCACTGACTGACTGACACTACCATACCGCTCACTGACTGCCACTACTATACTTCTCACTGACTGCCACTACCATACCGCTTACTGTCTGCCACTACCATACTGCTAACTGACTGCCACTCACAAACTGCTGTAACCACACCACTCACTCACTGCCGCTACCACACTGCTCACTGACTTCCACTACTATACTGCTCACCAACTGCCACTACCATACCGCTCACTGACTGCCACTACCATACCACTCACTGACTGCCACTACCATATCGCTGCCCTATCCTGCCAGTACATACCGCTCACTGATTTCTACAGGTACAAGGCAACTCTAAATCACAGCCTACTAAACTTTGCCTCAAAAAAACTACATTTAGGGTTTGTTCACACCAGGTACCTTTAGCAGATGTGAATTGGTGGAATTAAAGCCTTTTTTTGAACTTGTACCTACAGGTAAGCCTATAATAAGGCTTACCTGTAGGTACAGTGAATATATCCTAAACCTGAAATGTTTAGGAGATATTCACACTGCATGCAGCCTGGTGACATCACCAGCGCATGCACTCTGAATGGACAGCATACCCGTGCCGTCCCTTGAAAGCTCTGTACCACGGCCATGACTCATGTGCACTCATGTGCACTCGCGGTCATTCCGCGTGCATGCGCAGAAGTGACGGCATCGCGGCTCAGCCATACGGATGGCCGAACCACGTGAACCTGGAAGAAAGAGTGGGAGAATCTTGAAGCCCTGTCAGTGGTGACAGTTTGCCACTGGAGGGCTTCGTTCAACAGTGTGCATTTCAGTGAGCATGCACACTAGCACATTATGCCATTTTCTTGCTGTTTTTTTTTGTTTTGTTTTGTTTTTTTTAAAGCTTGCAGTTTACTACCCCTTTAATATCACTAACCTGCGTCTCCACAGTGGGAGCACATGCTAGCTAATGGATAGATGAGGGACAGGTGGGTAAGGAGGTAGCCCGGGCCTCCCCCTACCTGCCCCCATCTATGACTGGCCTTCAAAATGTATAACAAGATCACAAGTAAATAACAATACAATGGCTAAATGATAGCCACAGGTTTGAAACTAAAAATGACCGGCTGAGGAGCATACACCTCCATCCCTAATGGTATATTACGCACGGCAAGTTTTGGGACTTTGAATGAGACACCAGCTGGTTAAGGCTGTGCGTCTCCATCCCTGAGATGAAAATTCATGAAAACCCCCTGTTTTTTAACCTACATTGTTAGACAGGTTGATTCGGTTTGTTAGCAGACTGGTCGGTGAGTATGGTTTTCTTAGGGCCGGTTGTTCTCACGCATCTCATTCAAAGTCCCAACTTTTTTTCTCTTTAATTTGCATCTAGCAAATACACATGCATTCACGCCTGCTAAAATGCATTACCGCAGTACCATGTTGCTTTGGTGCAGCGCGATTTCAAAAAGGCAGCATGTGGGAACCTTCTTTGCTTGTTTCACGTGCATAGGGCAGCCCATTGGAAAAACAAGGGACTGCGTAAAAAAGTGCACCCATGCTCAGACACACCTCCTGGTGTGCCCCAAGATTCTGCAGAATTCTAAAGGGTGCCTTGACTGGAGAAAGGTTGAAGAACATTGCCCTAGATCAGCCCTAGCCAGCTACCCTTAACAGAGTCAACTTATGTTACAAGCATAACAAAGCTTACTTATTGGTCTCTGGCAGAGCGTTTAGGTAGAAAAGCAGAATGATACTCTGAGCCAGATATTTTTCTTTAAGCTTTTGCAGTCTACATAAAGTGAAATTGAACAATAAAAATGATACGTCAGCTTTTTTTTTTTTTGATCTAACAAAACTGACACAGCAGAATACTCAAAACTTTAAAGAGCAACTCGAGGTGACAAGATAATCAGTTATTATTATAATACAGGATTTATATAGCGCCAACAGTTTGCGCAGTGCTTTACAATATAAAGTGAGACAATACAGCTTCAATACAAGAGGGTTAGGAGGGCCTGCTCCTGAGAGCTTACAATCTAATATGGAGGGGTAACTGTAAGAGAAGAACTGATGGCTTCCCTGCAGAGATGAGTTTTCAGGTATCGCCTAAAAGTGGCCAAAGTAGGAGATAGTCAAACAGATTGGGTTAGAGAGTTCCAGAGCTTGGGAGCAGCTGGGGAGAAGTCATGGAGTTGAGCGTGGGAGGAAGAGACAAGGGAGCTAGAGAGCATGTGGTCTTCGGAGGAGCGGAGAAGACGGTTTCGGGGATGTATTGAGACAAAATTGGTGATGTAGCTTGGGGCAGAGTTTTCAATGGCTTTGTACACTGTTGTTAATATTTCGAATTTTATTCATCAGGCAAAAAGAAGGCACTGGAGGGATAGGCAGAAAAATTAATGCTGTGCAGTACACTTGAAAATGGAAATATGTTAGAGTCACATTCATGCAAATTATCATAATTAGAGTTTTATAAAATCCAGATTTAGCAGGATTATCACAGGACTTTGGGTTTTTTGTCGGTGAGATGTAGGTTCTGTGTACATGATTGTAGCTATGCAGCCTCTTAATGCAAAGTGTGTAGAGAAGGCTGCAGTGGTTGGAAAAGGAAAGCAACCAGCAAACCCATTGACCTACATTGTCACACACTCAGTTTCAGTGTCATTTAGAAGAGCAGATATCAGCAGTTATAAGTGAATAAGCCAACAGGGCCATAAACTGCACAATATGAATGCCATGAATAAAATCAAAGCCATTCAACCAAAAGGCTATGTTCAAGTTTAAAGGGTTTGTGGACTTTTACCAAAAAATCTGTGCCTGTAGAAAAAAAAACAACTGCACAGCTTTGACTAAAGTTGGATAATGCCCTTGTTATAGGTGTAGGCCATTTACATACCACCTGAAGCCTGCCCAGTTACCTCCATGAGTTTTAAATATAACATTTTTAGACGTTCTGCTGTGCTGCTTTGTTGCTATGACATTGCTAAGACACTCTCAGCCATTACTGCTCGCCTTCACCATCACAGGAGCGATGCACTCTCTGATTCAAATGACTGCATATGCACAGTTCCCAATCTCCTCCATCGCAGCAGTGCTGAGCTCAGAGTTTCTGTTTCAGAACTGGAGAGAGAGCTTGTGCGGTGGAGGTGAGCAGTAATGGTTGGGCTCCTTCCTAGCGATAGCTCTCCTTCCTCCTAAGTAGGTTCTAGGTTATGTAAATTTAGTTTTATTCTGTACTGTAATTAGTTGAGCTACTTGTGATTATTTTGGTATGTTCTGTGTCTCAGTGGTTGCAGAATTGGCTTCTTTCCTCTTTCTTCTAAAGGATCCTGGAAGGTAGTAGGTTGCTAGAGTCAAATCAGCAGCTGGATATTTATGCAGTCCCATCCAATCCCTGTGAGAGATTGCCCAGATGGTGACTGGGAGGGATTATAAATAGTTTGTGGCTTGGAACTGAAGGGTTCTTGTCCAAAAGGAGGAGATCCCAGCCTGAAAGCCTACTGCCCTTCTGGGCAGTCCAGTTGTGTTTTTCCACTGCTCATCAAGGTCCCAGCTCTGCTAGCTGGGGGACCTACTCTACTGAACTTTGCTGGAGCTGACTGAGGGGCTTCTTTTAGGATATGATCTGGAGAAGGTGTCTGGAAGATATTGGAAGGAGGCATCCAGTTATCTAAAGACATTAGTGAGTCAGCCTGTATGTAAAGTGGACATTGTTAATGGTGTCCCTGTGTAGCTCAGCCTATCATTTGTTGCTACCAGGCTCTGGGAAATACATAGATGGTTTACACCTATAGTAAAAACATAATTTAACATTAGTCAAAGCTGCACAGTTGGTTATTATCTACAGGCACCCATCCACCTCTCTTGGAATGCTGGCAGTTAGGGTCACGCTTCCCATATCTCCACATTGCAGAACTTTCCCAGCATCATTCTGCAATAGAGACATATACGGGTGCCTTGTCCCAACATGGTGGGCCATATGTGTGACTCCTTGTAGTCCAGTGCATGTCCTTGCCTCCTTTGTAGTAGTATGGAAATGTCCTCCATCTCTGGGGAAGTTCCTGTAACCATGAAAATGCTCTCTGGTTATTAGATATTCATCACGGATATGACATCACATATCCCCTGAGGAAGACCTTACTGCACAGGTTGAAACGCGTCGTCTTGCTGCTACCAGGCTCTGGGAAATAAATAGATGGTGTAAACCTATAGTAAAAACATAATTTAACATTAGTCAAAGCTGTACAGTTGGTTTTTATCTACAGGCACCCATCCACCTCTCTTGGAACGCTGGCAGTTAGGGTCACGCTTCCCATATCTCCACATTTCAGAACTTTCCCAGCATCATTCTGCAATAGAGATATATACGGGTGCCTTGTCCCAACATGGCGGTCCATATGTGTGACTCCTTGTAGTCCAGTGCATGTCCTTGCCCACCTTTGTAGGAGTATGGAAATGTCCTCCATCTCTGGGGAAGTTCCTGTAACCATGAAAATGCTCTCTGGTCATTAGATATTCATCACTGATATGACATCACATATCCCCTGAGGAAGACCTTACTGCACAGGTCGAAACGCGTTAGCGTCCTCTCTATTAATATGTGATGATCTGTGATTGTAATTTTGATTCTTGCTTTTTAGCAAAGTATGATAATTAAAATGTTTTGCTGTAACCAGGGCTCATAGCTTACGCTTCTGAATTTTTAAAATGATTTTATCAATTTTTCAATAAAGATGGAATTTTTTATACACTTATAGTCTCACCCATTTTTGCTGCTTCAAAACCCCAAGGGGGTCCTTCCTGTCTTTATCTACAGGCACCCTTCCCTACATAGGTAGTTTTTAGTAAAGGTGCTCTAACCCTTTAAATGCAAACCACTAGACTATCTGCATGCTGCAGGTTATTTTTTTAGCTTGTTTGGCTGTACATCTCCTTTGCCTCAAAGGACTGCAGTTCGTGACAATGGAGTCGGGATCTGCCCACAAGCCTGGACCTGCACCCGGCCTAGCCTTTCAGTGAACCACGCTGCCACTCCCGTCCCCTCCACAGCCCAGCGCTTCACTGCCACTAGGGGGGGCAGAGCAGACAAAGCTCTGCTAGGGGAGCTCTGAGAACTGAGGGATCAGCGGTGTTAGATCGTTAGTTTCTCATTGTTAGAGCTGGCGGGGACAGATGCAACCTAGGTAAGTATGGTTCTTAAAAAAAGAAACATATATCTCTTTTAATATTTATTACAGGTACTTTTATAGTGCCATCAATTTATGCAGCACTTTATGTATGTACTGTATATATATTGTACGTTCACATCAGTCCTTGCTCTCAGGAATCTTACAATCGAAGGTCCCTAACTCACATTCATACATACGCATACTAGGGTCTCTTTAGACAGGAGACAATTACCTACCAGCATTTCTTTGGAGGTTATGTGTCCTTGTGTCATTCTTCTGCAAAAGCAACGTATTAGGTTATGTGTACCTTCATTGAAAGGAAACTGTATTTTCTGTGACTAGGTTGCCTTGGAGATTTTGATTTTGCTCAATAACTAGTGTCCTTAAAGAACAAGACAAATGTCAGTGAAAGCATATTTTAACATTTTATTTCTTTTGAATCACACCTCTGAATGTTGGTAGGGATTCATTGCATAGTATTTAGGCGTTGTATTAGTACTTTTCATGATCTGTGGACAAAGAAGAAAATCCCTCAGCTAGGCAGCTTTCTAAAAGGTTCTATGATTTGTGTAACTGCAAACCGAAATTGATTTTTACAGTTACACAGACCATTCTACGTTTATCATTCATGATGATCATTGATTCCACTGCCATTCTCTTATGGCTTTCCGTCTGTAGTGGTTGTAGTATTGCATCTCAGCCATTTCATTTTTATCTTTCCAAAAAATAAACCCTAGCATAGCAACAACATAACTGTGAATTGGGCATGATCATTATTGTATCCATGTAATCATGACATGACCATACAAAGCTAGATTTTACCCATTTTGCCTACAGACCGAACAAGAGAAAATCAATGGAATCCTTTGTGCATGCTCAACAGCATAGATAGGAATCGGTACTGTTTGTTATGGTATTCAAGCAGCCGTAGCACCCGCGGCTGTTTAAAGCTGAGTTCCGGCCTATTTTGCAACTTTAGTGATTCCTGGAGTGCTCGCTATGCTGATCAACAATTGGGCACTTTCAATTTTTTTTTGGGGGTCCCTTACCTTATTTTCAGGGCATTTTTGATTGTACTTCCTCTTTCTCCCCCCTCTGTGGCCACGACCACCGACATCACTTCCGCCTTTGCATTGCATCCTGGGAGCTGTTTGTCAGAAGAACTCCCAGAACACTCCCTGGAATCAGGAAGAAGCACACAGCAGATTACACTGCGGCTTCAGATGCCCACATCCAAGATGGCCGCGCTCAGAGAGCATTTTTAAAAGTAAGATTTTGCCTAAAATCCAATACTGTACACCTTGTAAGTATGAGAACAGCGGTTCTGTAAAGGGCGATGGATTAGTATTATAGGGGTATTTTTAGTTAAAGAAAGTATTTGAGGCCGGAACTCTGCTTTAAATACCTGAACAGTGCTTTCATCTTGGAAAACTATCTGGGAAAAGTAGATTGATGCGGCAAAGACCAAGAAGCATTCATAAACCTTACCCATTGACAGGAAAGGGTAGAACCAAATCAATAAGTGCGTACGCTAGGATGATAGTCTACCTGAGTCATCTAGAGATGGTGGAACAAGAAGCCTATGCATCCTTACGGGGGTCTTTACAGGATTAGATAAGGAATTCACTCTTCCTGAAGAAGCATGTGGACTATCACAGCCCGAAGCACATCCAGGCAATGATCTGGATTCCTTGGTAGACTGGAGCCAGACAAAGGGACGGGAAAATTAAGTTCTGGTTGAAGTAAAAGGCATACAGTAAATACCTTGGGAAAGAAGAAGATCTTGGGTCCCTACCACTGTATTCTATTGCAAAACTAAAAAGGATCCCTTGAAAGATAATGCTGCCAGTTCAGACACTCGTCTTACAGAAGTGATGACTACAAGAAAATGTACCCTATGGGAGGGAGCGGACTGTCTTTGTTGGTTTTAAAAGGCAGTTTTTGAAGTGCAGAGAGAACCAGATTCAGATCCCACAGAGTCACAGAGAAATGCTCAGGGGAATCTTCTTATATAGATTTTAAGGAGCCAATGCATGGCTCTGAACTGTCCCTGTTTTCAAGGGACTGTCCTTGATTTGGAACTAATTCCCTCTGTCCCTCTTTCCTCCTCATTTGTCCCTCATTTTGGTCTGATCTATATAGTTTTATCTAAAAGGCACTTTTTATCTTTCAAAAAGTGTTTCCCAGTGCTAAACCTTTCTTCCAATTTCTATTGCCGTATTAAGTTTCAAAAGCCATTATAAAAGAATAAAGAAATAGTAGTGGTAAAAAACTACTTGTGGGTTTAACTAATACTTTTTTTTGCTTTAGAGTTCTTATTTAAGTGGGTGTGACCCCCTTAAAGGTCTGCTGAAGGTCATCTGTTGAAGGGAAATGACCAAAAAGGTCTGTCGATCGGCTCCCGATCAGCACTCTTAGCCAATGGCTGAAAGGGTTTTACCAGAGTGTTCAGGTGGGGGGCTGTCCCCCTGTCAGAACATAATAGAACAGCAGGGGGATCGCTTTACTAAAGTCTGATACAGAGGCGTAACTAGAACCTTCAGGGCCCCGGTGCAAAAAAACATGAAGGGCCCCCCGGACCCCTGGCTGGGGCCCTTCCCTCCAAGCCTGGGGCTCTTCCCACTGCTCTTTAGACCCTTTACTCTCGTTGCGGGACCCTTTATTACGGTCCCACAACGGGACCCTTTCACAAGTCCTGCAAAGACAGCAGAACACAAGTGAACTGGATGGGAGGAGTGGTGGGGGCAGCATACAGAGGAACCAATCTCCTCCATTTTCCTCCAGCAGCTACAGGGAGAGAAAAAGGAGGAGAGTGATTTCTCTACATGCTGCCCCCACTGCCCCTCCTATCCAGGTGTACAGGGGAGCCGCGCAGGCCCCCTGGAGCATGGGGCCCGGTTGCAATTGCACCCCCTGCAACCCCTGTAGTTACGCCCCTGGTCTGATAATTATTACAGCGGCTCCTCCTGGGCTGTCAGTTTTCTTTTTGTTCAGCCCTGCTGGGTTGAACGAAAAAAAACGACAGTGTGTACAAGGCAGTGAAGAGTGTCCTCTGGTTACAGTCCCATATCCATGGAGTATCTGACAGCTCCCTATGCCCCATCTAAGTTTATTCAGCAATAAATAAAAAAAGGCAAACCCAATTGAGTCAGACAGAGTGAATATTGCTGCTTGCCTGGCTGCCCCTGCACTAATCTGGGAAAAGAACCTGTGGCAAATCAGCAGCCCCTACGGGGGTGAACGCTACACACAGGTCCAAACTAGGAGGGCCTTGACAAAAAGGTTGCTGGAGAGAACTAAAGTAAGGTTTCCTAACAATCAGAGAATGGAACAACCAGCAGCATTCTAGATAAATATTACCTAGAATCAATTTGAAAAGCTATTGTCCCTTGAAGACCAATGCAGAATAAGCGCTTCTTATATAAGGATTCCACAGCCCAGCACCTTAACCACTTCCATACCGTGTCATGTAAAATGACGTCGGCAAAGTGGTTGTCTAGATCCGGGCCGCCGTCATATGACGTCGGCCCGTTCTAGCTGCTACTGCGCGCCCCCGGCGGCGCGCAGCGGCGCGATCAGGGATGAGGCTTGTCCCTCGGACATAGCCCATCCCTGATCAAGGTAAACAGCCAATAGAAATTGGCTGTTTACCACGTGATCGGCTGTGTCAATCACAGCCGATCACATGAGCGGCTCCAGCACGAGCCGCTCGTTCTCTCTGCAATGCGCGCCCCCGGGGGCGCGCAGAGCAGCGATCGGGGACGAGGCTCGTCCCTCGGACAGAGTCGATCCCCGATCTAGGTAAAGAGCCAATGAAATTGGCTCTTTACCACGTGACCGGCTGTGTCCAATCACAGCCGGTCACAAATGTCAACAGAGAACACGGTAACTAGCTGTCACTGTGTTCTCCTCCTCACACACTGATCCTGTGTGAGGAGGAGATTGTGGTAACAGCTAGTTACCAACTACAGTGCACCCTAAACACACTGATTGCCCCCCCCCCCAATAAAGAGCACCTGTCACTAGCCCATCAAAGTACCCGAGTACCTGTCACCAGCCCATCAGGTACTCAGATGACAGGTACTTGGGTACTCTGATGGGCTGGTGACAGGTATTTGGGTACTCTGATGACAGGTACTCGGGTACTCTGACGGGAACTCTGATGACAGGTACTCGGGTACTCCGATGACGGGTACTCGGGTACTCTGATGACAGGTACTCGGGTACTCTGATGACAGGTACTCGGGTACTCTGATGACGGGTACTCGGGTACTCTGATGACGGGTACTCGGGTACTCTGATGACAGGTACTCGAGTACTCTGATGACGGGTACTCGGGTACTCTGATGACGTGTACTCGGGTACTCTGACAGGTACTCGGGTACTCTGATGACAGGTACTCGGGTACTCTGATGACGGGTACTCGGGTACTCTGATGACAGGTACTCGGGTACTCTGATGACGGGTACTCGGGTACTCTGATGACAGGTACTCGGGTACTCTGATGACAGGTACTCGGGTACTTTGAGTACCTGTCAACGGAGTACCCGTCATCAGAGTACCTGTCACCTACCCATCAGAGTACCCGAGTACCTTCCACCTGCTCATCAGAGTACCTGACGCCTGAAGTACCCAAGTACTTGCCGCCTGCTCATCAGTATCCATCACTACTCATCAGTACTCATCAGTACCTATCACGTATCAGTACTGATCATCAGTACCCATCAGTACAGTATCACCTATCACCTATCAGTCAGTGAGTACTACTCATCAGTACCTATCACCTGCCTGTCACCTGCCCACCAGAGTACCCGAGTACCTGTCACCTGCCTATCGGAGTACCCGAGTACCTGCCACCTGCTCATCAGTACCAGAGTACCTGTCACCTGCCCAACAAAGTACCCGAGTACCTGTCACCCTTCATACAGCCACCATGTCCAAGTCCAAAAAGGTTTATATACGTCCTCCGTTTAAACCTAAATACCGGTGTTATGGCAGCAGATAGCTGCCATAACCCTGGTATTTTTTTAAACGGTGGACGGTTGGCTTTCCGATAAGGGTGGTCCCAGCGGCGGATTCGCCGTGGGATCACCCTTCCGGGATGGCGGAAGAGGCGCCCCCCCCCCTCCCGATGCGTTCCGGTCCTTTTCCCCGCTTACCGGACCCGCCGGCAGCGGGGAAAACGATCCGGTCCCGAATCCTCACAGACAGGATGTCGAGTGAGGGCAAGCTTGCCCTCACTTGACTCTATGGTCTTGGAGGACCGGAGCTACGGAAAATGTTGTTGCCTAGCAACCGGTTTAAAGGTCCTTTTTTTTTTTTTTTTTCATTTTATATTATAATTATTTTATTTTTATTTTTTTTTCTATCTTTTAGTGTACTTGTGAGATCTGAGGACTTTTTGACCCCAGATCTCACAAAAAAGAGGTCCTGTCGTGCCTATTTCTATTACGAAGAATATTTACATTTCTTTTAATAGAAATAAAAATGATCATTTTTTTTTTTTTTTTTTTAAACGGTGTAAAAATAAAAAATAATAAATAAAATAAATAGTAAAAAAAAAAAAAATTAAAGCGCCCTGTCCCCGTTAGCTCGCGCGCAGAAGCGAATGCATACAGAAACCCCGCCCACATATGTAAACGGTGTTCAAACCACACATGTGAGGTATCGCCGCGATCGTTAGAGCAAGGGGAATAATTTGAGCCCTAGACCTCCTCTGTAACTCAAAGATGGCAACCTGTAGAAATTTTTAAATTGTCGCCTATGGGGATTTTTAAGTACCAAAGTTTGTCACCATTCCGGGAGCGTGCGCAATTTTGAAACATGACATGTTGGGTATCTATTTACTCTGCGTAACATTATCTTTCACATTATGGAAAAAAATTGGGCTAACTTTACTGGTTTCTTATTTTTTAATTAAAAAAAGTGAATTTTTTCCAAAAAAATTGCGTTTGGAAGACCGCTACGCAAATACGGTGTGATAAAAAATATTGCAATAATCTCCATTTTATTCTCTAGGGTCTCTGCTAAAAAAAAATATATAATGTTTGGGGGTTCTAAGCAGTTTTCTAGCAAAACAACTGATTTTAGCTTGTAAACACCAAATGTCAAAAATAGGCCTAGGCAAGTGGCTAGGATGCATGATGATGCTCCTTGGATGTTAGGCCCCTCTATATGGCTAGGCTGTGAAAAAGTCTCACACATGTGGTATTGCCATACTCAGGAGGAGTGGCAGAATGTATTTTGGGGTGTCATTTTTGCTGTGTACATGCTATGTGTTAGGAATATCCTATAAATTGACAACTTTGTGTAAAAAAAAAAGTTTTCATTTTTTTCCCACATTTTCCAAAAACCTGTGGAAAAAAATGATATGTTCAAACGACCCATAATGCCTCATAGAATATACGTTGGAGTGTTTGCTTTCCAAAATGGGGTCATTTTGTGGACTTTTCCATTGTATTGGTGCTCTAGGGCCTTGAAAAGTGTGATAGGTAGTAAGAAAGTTTTATGTGTATTTATGCTCCTAGAACGCCTGAATGTGCTTCTTGAACGTGGAGTCTCTTTTTGTGGCCAGGCTGTGTAAAAGTCTCACACATGTGGTATCGCCATACTCGGAAGGAGTAGCAGAATGTATTTTTGGGTGTAATTTTTGCTGTGTACATGCTATGTGTTAGAAATAGCTTATAAATTGACAACTTTGTGGGAAAAAAAAGAAAAAAAAATTTTTTTCTTCATTTTCCCAAGAATTGTGGGAAAAAATTACAACTTCAAAAAACTCACCATGCCTCTTACTAAATACCTTGGACTGTCTACTTTACAAAAAGGGGTCATTTGGTCGGTATTTGTACTGTCCTGACATTTCAGGGCCTCAAGAAAGGAGATAGGCCGTCAGTACATCTGGTGTGATCAATTTTCAGTAATTGGTACCATAGCTTCTAGACTCAATAACTTTCACACAGACTAAATAATATACACTAATTTGGGTTAATTTTACCAGAGACATGTAGCAGTATACATTTTGGCCCAAATGTATGAAGAAAAATTTATTTTTTGCAAAATGTCATAATTGAAACTAAAAAAAAGTGTTTTTTTTTCAAAATTTTTGCTCTTTTTTTGCATATATCACGAAAAAAAAAACCCCAGTTGTGATCAAATACCACCAAAAGAAAGCTCTATTTGTGTGAAAAAAATGATAAAAATTTTGTTTGGTTACAGTGTAGCATGACTGAGCAATTGTCATTCAAAGTGTGAGAGTGCTGAAAGCTGAAAATTGGTCTGGGCAGGAAGGGTGTCAAACTGCTCTGTATGGAAGTGGTTAAAGTTGATGTAAACCCTCACATATACCCAGTGAAGTGAAACGCCTCAGAAGACACACAGAGTTGAGACAAATCTCCCTACATACGTTTTACATGTATATCTGCTGTCCTCAGCTTTTTATACTCTTTAGAAAATGTGCATTGTGCTACAAATTTTTCTTCCTGTTTCAGCAGTTGGAGGGGAGTCCAGGTATACACTGTGTGAGAGCTGATTGGACGAAAGGCACACACCCCCCTCCACATAGACAAAGGAATGAAGAAACTTGCAGAGCTGTGCTGTAAATAGACATGCTCTCTGCTTATCTGTCTCTAAGTCCCTTCCCCGATACACAAATTTTCAGCTGCTTTGATCTTGTGTGTCAGAGAACTTGTCAGAACTTATCATACTGATAACAGAGGAACAGAGCAGCAAAAAGACATGGAATCTAAAGCTTGGTAGAGAGATAGTTAAACACTACAGATATAAGGTGCCCATGTATGTGTTACTGACATTCTGAAATCCATGCTAGAGCCAAATCAGATCCATTATTGGTTAGAGCAGATCGCCATAAAAAGGAGAAAAACAAGTTCTCCCATATAGGCAAAAATAACCAGAGACTGAAATTTATACGAAAAACGCCTCCTTTACAGAGGGCAGAGATTACATATTAGATAACATATCTGTAGAGGGATCCCAACTGAACTAGTAAGGTGCAGCCTTTCTGTGTTTGATTTAGCAGGGAAGGGGGGAAATGAATAGGACAACTTTTTTTTTAAAATACAAATGTACCGGACTGAAGATAAACATTTTGTAGCTGAATTGGGACTTATTATGAAGTTACAGATATATTTTCACAGACAGCACAAAACTTCTCACTTTTATAATGTGTGATATTGCCTGTGCATGCTCCTGCACGATCATGCATGTGCTTTTACTTAATAGGAGCTGTGTTATTCGGGTGGCGGAGGCTGCAGAATAGAATAAAATTTAACCATTTTCCTAGTAAACCCGGTATTTGAAAATAAATAAGGCACGAGCATACGTACAGGAGTCGCCATTGTAACCCGGCTCCATTCTCCAGGGGGCCTGGCCCCCTCTGTATACCTGGATAAGAGGGCGGCAGGGGCAGCAGCATGTAGAGCACACATGTCAAACACAAGGCCCGCTGGCCCGAATCCGACCCTCCAGGCCTTATCAAGTGGCCCTCGCATCCAGTTCTGCAGCCAGAACATGGTGAAACTCCATTCTACCACCTCCGGCTCTGACCCCCTGCTTCCCGCTGTCACGTGCAAACACAGCAGTTTTCCTGGAAGTAACAGATCCCTGCACACACTAATGGCAGGGACAGATCTCCAGAAGCTGAGAGAGAGAATGACCTCTTTGTACGCGGCTCTGCCTCGCCTTTCACAGGTAGGTACTAGAGCCAGGCCAGGTAGAAGAGAGAGATGCAAGAAAGCTTTGGGAGGGTTGGGTTGCACACTGTGCATAGTGCACCCCTAAACCCTACACTCTGTATCTAATGCACTCCTGAACTCTGCACTCTGCACTTATGCAGCCCTTTGATTAAATTGAGTTTGACACCCCTGATATAGAGGAACTGATCCTTCCATGTAGCCACTGAATGTTGCTTCTCCTCCTCTACCCCCCGAAGACATTCAGTGGCTGCAGGAGGGAAATGGAGGGCATCAGTACCTCCACATGTCACTCCAGCTGCCTCCCTATCACTGTCCTGCTACCTCTGGCTCCTGTGTGCTTCCTTGCCCCCCCCCCCCCCACACAGTGCTGCTAGGTTTCCTCCCCTCACCTCCTGCCGGCTGCTGCTGGGGATCTGTCAGCATTGAAAGTGAGGAGGGAGCTGGTAGATGTGTCATTTACTGACCCCTTCCTTGCAGTGCCAGGAGAAGGTCAAGGCGCCCCCCATCCCTGCTATAAACCATTGGGCTAAGGGCAACCGTCCCTCCTGCCCACCCCTTGTCCTGTCCCTGCTTCCTTGTCTTAATGAAAAGAGACAGTGATCGGTAGAGATCACTGACTGTTTTTTTTTTTTTTCTATTTATTCATAATTGCGGCTTAGTAAACTGTGTTTACTAAGCCTCAGTTTATGAATGAACAGGAAAGTCTGCACAGAGCTATTCCTGCTATTTATTCTGTCCTCAATCCCTTTCTTTGTCTCAAAAATTAAACATCAGAGGTCTGTTCGGTCTGTTTAAAATGTGGTACGGCAAATCGCATTGCAATAGAGGGAAAACCACACTGTGTTTTAGGTGCCATTGAAAATAATGGCACCTAAACCTACCTTTTGTGATTGTAGTGTATTTTGAGATCTTCGGCAGCAATTCCAAGATTCCAAAACACCAAATGTGAATGGAGCCTTACACCAGGATCCAAAGGCAGAGAGAAAGAGAAAAAGCATCAGGATCAAGAGCTTATGAATGGTCATTAACAGGGCTTAATAGGACTGAGGGGTGTAGCAACTAACAAGAAAAGTAAGGAGGTAATTAAAACTACTTATGCCATAAAAAAAAAAAAAAATGTGGCACTAAAATATTAAATGTATGTTAGAATACAAGAAAGCTAATCAACAAACTGGAACTGATGATGATTGACAAGGCTTATTCTATAGTAGGTACTACAGAAGCCTAGCTTTATGAAAACTATGTGTATACTGAGTTTTTTAGTCTATATTGCATTTAAAAAAGAATAAGCGTAAAGCAGGAATGGGCCTGTCTACTTGTTAAATGTATTTAATGTATGTACCAAGTGATAAAAGCATTACCTATAATTGGATTTGCTATAAACTACCTCTAGGAAAGGACAGGACTCAAGTTCAAATTATGCTAAAAACCTAAATTAGGACCTTTTTGTTGGATGATACCAACTATCTAGATATCACCTGTAAAAACTGGTTTTAGTAAAGTACCAAGGGAACTAAAAAACTATACATTTTAGAAAAGCAAGGTAAACAACATAGAGAAGCTCCTAGTCTTGTAGACTAGGGAAGTGCATAGTTAAATATAGATACCAACACTAAAAAGGGAAATGTAAAAATATATTCTATAATAAATACCGTAACAAGTACCTTCCTGCCTGGGAATAACACATCTAGAAGCGTACCGATATGGCTAAATAGGAGATTTTTCATTTTAGTTGCAGCATAAAAGGAAAGCATTTAAGTTCCAAAGGTTTAGGCAGTGGCGGCTGGTGCTCAAAATTTTTGGGGGTGCGCAAAAAGAAAAATGTAATAGGCATTGCTTCGCGGCAAAAAACGCAGTAAAAAAAATGGTGTGACTTTGAGAACACACAAGTGTGAAAGGGGCCTTCAGTAATCAAGGTACAGTGCCTTGAAAATCGATCGACCGATACTGGTTTTTCATTGCCGATACCGATATTTTGGCCATTGCATATCGGTATCGTCGACAGGTACTCTTGTGGAGGGATCTGGGGGTGTAAAAGACCCCAAACCCCTCCTCTGCACTTAAAAGCATTCAAAACGCCATGTTTGGCTGTTTTAAAAGCTGTAATTTTTTTTAAATCTGCCACCGAGTACCCGGAAGTGATGTCATGACATCACTTCCGCGTTTTTACACGGAGACCCGATCAGAGCCGAAAGCGGCTTTGATCAGGTCTTCAGCGGCCATGCAGGCTGGTTGCCCGGGTCTCCCGCGGAAGGCGGCAGCACGGGGGGGTCGTCCCTTCCCACTCCTTGTAATGACAGCCGAGTGGCTTCTCAGCCGCATCGGTTGTCATTACAAGACAGCCGACCGTTGGCTATGGACACCGGCACCGGGGTGATGCCTCTAGCTGCAGGCATCACTCCGGTACAGGCCAATTCCGATATATCGGGGAAAGGGCATATCGGCCCTCGATATATCGGCTTTGCCGATAATCGGTCGATCCCTAGTACAGCATACCTGGTATTGTAGCGCTTTTACTATAGCACAATCTCTCTGGCCTCATTTCTCTCTGGACAACTTTAAATACGTATCTGCCTAAATGGCTTTAATCATGACAGCGGCAACGCATCAATAGTAGTATCTTGTGTGCAAGATGTGCATTTAATAAAGAAGCATTGGAGGAGAAGCTGCTGGCTATTGTTATTTCTCAGGGTAGGGTGACCTGTCTGTCCCTGTGCTGTTCTCAAGGTGTTAGCATGTTGTCTCAGCAGTTGATCTGACATTGTACAGTAGCCAATTTCTGAAAACTAGTACATAAGTGAAGCTATTGACCAAAACAGTTACAGTTTCCCATTGTGATCTTGCAATAGTTCCATTTATATGTACTTTTCACATATGGAGACCCCATCCTCAGAAAGTCTATTAGGGATGAGCTGTTTTCAGATCCGAACTCAGACCCACGGAAAGCTGTCACATGAAAAAATCTCTGCTGACCCAATGAGCTGCAGACGGGAAAAAAAAAAAAAAAAAACGCTCTTTAGCGGCATTTTCCCCTAGTAAAAAGTCCCACATGCTTACCAAGTCCAAGATGAGATCAATGCTGTCTGAGTTGAAATCGATGCAGTGCAGTCAAAGTCTACTCCAGCCCAGATGAGAGACAAAGGCATCTACTGGGCTCTGGGGTGAGGCGGCGGGAAGCAGAGAGTGACGCCCCGCCCAAGCATCGCCCCTACCACGTCCGGCGTCCTGATTGGTCCAGGACAATCACAGGACGGCAAATTCGGGAAACATTAGTGGGAGTGTTCTGGGCGCATCACTCTGCGCCCCGAGGGCACACCAGAAGGCCGCCAATCGGCAAGTGAGTAAAGAAGCACATGATTCAAAAACCCCCACCCCTCCCATAGACAGCAATATGTCCGGCGCCCCTCGCATTGAAAGGTACACTTTTTTTTTTTTTTAAGATGCTGCGTTTTACTGTGTGTGACTAGCCTTGACCAGCCGCCACTGGGTTTAGGGAATTAGCCATAAGTAATAGGTTCTTGCTAATATGTTTGCAAGCATACAAAATTGAAGCAAAAGAAATCTATAATAATAATATAATCTAACATGAGCCCCTACAAGAGAAATTAGGAAATCAAGTTACAGATGAGGAAGCATATGCTAATTTTATTTATATGTATATGTATATATATATATATATATATATATATATATATATATTGTGACAGGAAGTCAGGTAAATCTGGGAATGTAGTCACAGGAAGGAGATACATTTCCACCTGATTTAGACAAATCACCAATTGCTATAGGGTGTTGGCTACAGAGCTAGCCTGCAGGAAGTTGAAAGGCCTTCACCTGTTCAGAATGAGGGAGTTAAGGCTCTATAATTTGTTCAGAGAAAGTCCTATTGATTGCTGCCTCCGGAAGCTGTCGCCTGAAGCCATGTGGGCTGGGGGAAGGAGGACAGTCAGTGTGTGCCTCCCAACAGGATGTGTGGGCCTGGGAGAAGACCCCACGGAGTAATGTGTACCCGGGAGGGTAACCAAGTGTGAAGACGTCTCAAAGGTGAGAAGACGAACTGTTTCTGTGTGAAAGAAATAAGGACTGTTTTACCCTGTGAAGAGATTGTAAAATGGACTTTTGAGTGTCCGCTGTAGGACAAGAAAGTCTGTCCAACAGTAGGTTGGAGACAGACTCTTAGGTAGGTTCCAGCGTGAGAAGGTAGCCGCCCACAGAGGCAAGGATTTATTTTGTCTTTTATTTTATTTTGGCTGTTTTGACGCTTGCAATTGTGTGAAGTAAATTGCATGAATAAATCAGTCTTGTTTGCAACCTCTGCTCGGCTATCTCTCTGTGAAAACGCACCCCCAAAGGGGTCATCCACGCCTACCACCGAGCTAATCCCTTACAATATATATATATATATATATATATATATATATATATATATATATATATATATATATATATATATATGTAGCCCTGCTCCAAAGGGAGTGGCTTATTGCATGGGTATCCTCTTCACTTCTTTCACCCTGAGCCTGCTCCGACCCAACTGACATTATTTGTTCTGTCATTCTGAATGTTTAAGACCACAAGTATTGCAGTGTAAGAATAAGTTTACTGCTTTTGAATTGAAAATAAAACAAGAGTATACAAACAGAGTCAAAGATATTGCAAATGTTGCCAATGAAGTATATCCTGAATTCCCAACCAAGGATTTAAGTATAGTTTAGCATTCAGGATCTGGAACACAGGCCACACATACTGTATATATGTAAATAAATGCATATATGTGCTAGAGGATTGCGTTCTGCAATAGTAAAGACACACTGAATATTTTAGTTTACTTGGAGAGTGACCACAGATAAAGAATGACTAATGTAGAATAAACAGTATAACAATACTAAATCAACTATCAGAGTGCACTCTGTGTACTAGCGGGGGGCCCCTTTATACTGAATTGCAAGTGTCTCCTGGAGAGTGAGGCCTCACTAGTCTTCACCGGCAAGGAATCCCCAAACAATCCAAGGAAAGTAATTGCAATCCAATAAAGGTGATGATAATGAACTGTGATCCCCAAAGTATTCAATAATTGTAATCCACAGAGTTGAATGTAAAACAGATCCTGATTTGTTTCAACAGACTAACAGCCTAGGACTGGACATAGGGCTTAAGGCCTAGTCCACCCACCTCGCACTATATGTATAACTGCAGTGTCCAGAGGTATAGCTATATCTCAGTATGGCCTTTTGATGCAAACAGATTGACAGTCCTGCCCTGACTCAGTCTAGGTCTGTGATTAGTACAGATATAGATACTGGATGTCTCTCACCCAAACCGGGAACTCCGCTCTCCGCTGCAACCAGGCCCCACTCTGCTCAGCGTCTCCCTCTGCCTGTCAGACGGCCTTCCGCTCGGTCACACTACCGAGACTCCTCCGTGCACTCACACAAAAGTTTTAATCAACCATCTAAAGTAGCATTTATTGCAACTTGAAACTGATTAATAAAATCACTATCTAGTAACTTATGGTATACACCATCAAATAAATCTGGGTCACTCTCGCAAAAGGCTAACAGATAGCCAGCAGCCAATTTAATAGTGTCAGTGGGTGGAATAGAACTTTCTCCTCGAGAGTCATCAACAGAAGAAACAGTCGATGGCATGGACCGTTGTGCTGTAGAGATTTGTTCTTCAGAACTTTCCCCCAGGGTACTGTAGGTCAGTCACTTGGGAGGATGTATCTCCCTCTGCAATCTAGCAGAAATTTCACTATCACTTTCGATGACACCTTCTTCTACCGATGACTCAGGATCCACTGATACTTCTTGCCTATCTTCAAAAGAATTTACTTCCTCCGAAGGTGTGAATATCTCGGAGCCTTGACTTCCGTATAAATCTTCAGATGACTCCAGGGGAGGAGAACTTGAACGTTCAACAACAGATTCTTCTAAACTAGATAGAGGAGGAGTCCACAAAAACATCCTCATTAGGTAAGGGATCCTCCGGGATTAACATAGTCTCTTCCTCCATCTGTCTGGGCTCCACACTTCTCACAGGGGGGCTGTGTCCCTGACTGGGTTCTCTTCTAGGGAGAGGGGCAGAGGCCCTCTCAGCTGCGGGTGGAGATGGTTCGGGAGAAAATCCCTCACAGGATGGCCACCACCAGTCAAAAATGACACTTTCATCATCGCCCCTTTGGTTGGCTGAAATTATATTTTCACAGGAATATACCCGTCATAGGGGAACTTTTGGGTCCCTAAACCCCAGATCTGTAGTTCTTCTAGCTTGCACAGAGGGATATGCTTCAAATGTTTCTGGTAGAAGTCGTTATATAGCAATGTCACTTGAGTGCCCGTGTCCAACAAGGCCTTAGTATGAATGCCCTCCACCTGTAGTGGTACCACCGGGGACAGCCCCACTAGTTTCTTGGGTACAACTTCTCTGCCGGGCTGGAACAATTTTCGACAGGCCTTGTTATTAATGCTTTTCGCCTTCTGGGGTTTGCGCCTCCATGACCTGCATCAAAGTCTGGCACATTTGAGTCTGGTCTTGAGCTACTTGAAGCATCAAGTCAGCAAACGGCGAACTCTCTTCTGCCTTCTTCCTCTCTGGAACCTCCTCAGAATGGTTTGACTCCACTTCAACTTCACTCTCGTCTTCTAAGAGGCTGTTTTCTACTCGTAGCAGCCGAGCAGAGGCTCTTTTTTTTTTTTTTTGATTCATTATTTAATGGCTCTTTTCCTCCGGGTTTTTTTCTTCAAACAAGGCTTCTTCCTCCCGAACTTCCCGCATGAGTTCTGGGTAAGTAGGAATATCCTTGACCCCTTTGAGCAATAATCTTATTTATATCCGCAGGAGGATTTGGTGTAAAATCTTATCTACCCGTGAGATGTACTCCAATAACTTTTCTCCCTTTTGCTGGTGTGTATGGTTGAATTTATAGAATAGATCAGTGTTCTTCTCCACCCCCCGAACACATCCAAAAGGGCTTTTTTAAATACTCATCAGCCGTACAGTTATTATTCCCCATCCGTAAATTTTGCATCACTTCTGCTGCAGGGCCCCTCAAGCTTTCACTTAACCTCTGTCTCTTCACAGACACTGCAACGCTCCATTCATCCACAGCCTGGGTAGCCTGAGTCATCCAACTCTCGAAGTTCTCTTCCCCAATATGGGTGGGCGACTGCCCAGAAAAGAAACGCAACTTGCAATAGTTTTGTGCAGCTCCACTTGCCCCATTCAGAACCAGGCTATCCACCAACCGACTCATGTCAGCATAGAAAGAAGCAGGAGGTATGGCAGCTTTGTCTGCATCTTTGTTCATGGAACTGGGCCCTGGGCGAGGGCTCCCTGGAGGGGAGGGGGATTTTCTTCACAGTCCTCATTCTTCTTCAAAGAGGAGAAAACTCTAGCCAAGACAGTCTCATCCAGAATCACCCGGTCAGTTTGGAATATGTTTGGGACTTCTCCCTTCCATTCTACCAACACTTGCATGATATCCAGGGCATAGTCAGCCCACGCATCCAGGATGTAGGCCGATTGCCCCGGTGTTAGGGCCCGCACCCAACGTCTGATCTCAGTCTCCGTGAGTTCATTTCCTGCAACTTCTAGGACCACACTTTGATCCAAACTGGCTCCTTGATACAGTGCCCAGGACCGGGCAAGGGCAGGGTTCATTGCTTCTCCAGCTACTGGCCCTCTGGGAGGGGCATTCAGGGCAGAAGTGGCACTGGACATCCCGGACAAGCCCCCAAATGTAGCCCTGCTCCCAAGGGAGTGGCTTATTGCATGGGTATCCTCTTCACTTCTTTCACCCTTAGCCTGCTCCGACCCAACTGACACTATTTGTTCTGTCATTCTGAATGATTAAGACCACAATTATTGCAGTGTAAGAATAAGTTTACTGCTTTTGAATTGAAATAAAACAAGAGTATACAAACAGAATCAAAGATATTGCAAATGTTGCCAATGAAGTAGATCCTGAATTCTCAGCCAAGGATTTAAGTATAGTTCAGCATTCAGGATCTGGAACACAGGGCACACATATATATGTAAATAAATGCATATATATGCTAGAGGATTGCTTTCTGCAACAGTAAAGACACACTGAATATTTTAGTTTACTTGGAGAGTGACCACAGATAAAGAATGACTAATGTAGAATAAACAGTATAACAATACTAAATCAACTATCAGAGTGCACTCTGTGTACTAGCGGGGGCCCCTTTATACTGAATTGCAAGAGTCTCCTGGAGAGTGGGGCCTCACTAGTCTTCACCGGCAAGGAATCCCCAAACAATCCAAGGAAAGTAATTGCAATCCAATAAAGGTGATGATGATGAACTGTGATCCCCAAGTAGTCAATAATTGTAATCCACAGAGATGAATGTAGAACAGATCCTGATTCGTTTCAACAGACTAACAGCCTAGGACTGGACATAAGGCTTAAGGCCTAGTTCACCCACCTCGCACTATATGTATAACTGCAGTGTCCAGTGGTATAGCTATATCTAGGTATGGCCTTTTTATGCAAACAGTTTGGCAGTCCTGCCCTGACTCAGTCTAGGTCTGTGATTAGTGCAGATGTAGATACTGAATGTCTCTCACCCAAACCGGGAACTCTGCTCTCCGTTCTCCGCTGCAGCCAGGCCCCGCTCAGCGTCTCCCTCTACCTGTCAGACGGCCTTCCGCTTGGTTACACTACCGAGACTCCTCCGCTCACTTACACTGCCGGCTTCAGCTCCGGTGTCTGCCACTAGGCTTCCGGCCTACTCTCCTGCGATCCGCATCAGCTCTTCCCCTTCTTTACAGCACGCTGTCCTCGAGACAAGAGACTGAAAATTGATCCCGCCCCCCTTTATAAAGACACTCCCAGCAGGCTCCGCGTGGCACATTGCTCCCTTGGAGAAGAGTCTCTCCACATATCAGTCTATAGTCCTGGCTCCTCCGGGAACTATATCTCCCAAAATTCCAAAGTCACTGTCTTTGCAGAACTTTAATAACAAATAAGAATGCCAGCTGTGCGACCAGGCTACATCTATATATATTATTTTTGGGGGGAAAAGCTTTCAATTAAATGTTACTTATCACTCAGAAGAAGTGATGCACTTGTACCTAAACAAAATTAAAGTTCACCTTCTGGAACATGTTGCATGTTGCACCTACTGAATATTCAGGGTGTTACTTGTAACATGTTTCAGTGCATGTCCTCCTCACCCACCAATCCCTCCTACTGTGACAGTGGGCAGGGGATTCCTCCCCATTCCATCCCTCCATTGGCTGCCACTCACCCAACAAATTTAATTCAAAATACTAACAATACCCTAAAAAGTCATCCACAACTTGGCCCAAGCTACTTTGTACATCACTAACCTTGTCTCAAAATACAATCCAAATTGTTCTCTTCATTCCTCCCAAGACCCTCCTGCTCTCTAGTTCCCTTGTCTCCTCCTCCCATGCTCACCTGCAAGACTTCTCCAGAGCCTCTCCCATCCTAAGGAATTCCCTACCCCAATCTGTCTGACTATCTCCTACTCTGTCCACTTTTAGGTGATCCCTGAAGCCTATCCTGCTCCTGATTATTAAAAATAATCTTGATCTTTTAAATGCTGTCAGCAGCTAGGCCCAAGTGAAAGGGGTCTAAGGCTACATTCAGTCGGCCAAAAATGTGCAGCTAATTTGCTGAAGTCAGAGAAGGCTAAACGCTGCCTCTTGACATAGCAAATCTTTGTGCTATGGCTGGGTACAAACTGGTTGATTAACTGTGGCTAGTTTGTGTGCAGCCAAAACTTAACAGAAATACTGATCCTGGACGTACACTGGCTGAATTGGGTGTTCAGGGTCAGTATGTGCATATTATGGCTCAAATGAGCGGTTACATGCCGCAAACAGCAGTGGCATCTATTATTGATTTGCCAGGACCAATCTGACAGACACTACTGACAGCTGCTGCTGGTCACACATAGTGTGTGGAAGCGGTGTTTACAACCACCGGCAAAAATCTTCTGATTCCTGCAGGCAGTCACCCCTGGCCACACGTATGTGGTTGCTTGAGTGTAGCGTTTTGGTTTAGATGCCCTTTAAAAGAGAAGTATAGCCAAAGTTTATAGTTCTTGCGGGTCACAGGATTACACTTACTTTTGCTCCTCTGTGACCCAGAGTCGTCTGACAGCAGGCTATATATAGCTCACTATCAGCATACATGGCATTGCTTCTCCAGGCTCTGGAATGTTGTCATAATTCACCCAGCTACCTGACTGAAAGCTAGCTCCACTTCCCAGTGATTGCCTGAGAGCTGCCCCGCCCACTCCCAGCCTGGTGCTCCAGTGAGAGCTGAAGAAACAGAGAGGAGAGCGGTGACTGACAGTCACCCCTCTCCATTCTCAGCAGACCAAGAACTAAACAATCAGCGGTCTTGTGTTTACTCAGTTCCCTGGCTTGGAGCCGACATAGGACAGTTGTAGCATCACATCCATGCGGAAGCATAGAGGTGAGTATATGTGTTTGTTTTTCTCCATACCCCAAACTTCTTTAAGAATAGTTTTTTTTTTTATGGATCTGCTTATATTGATGGCTCTCAAATGGGGTAAACATTCTATCTGTAAACTGACTTTGATCCCATATATTAGTATATATGCTTACTGCATACAGCCTTGTATTTGATTTCTTTGGTACTATGAACATGAAATGCTAGGAAATATGAGCTTCAGTTTTATAAGGGAGAATTACTTTTTATCTCTTATGATTATGTTTTGTGTTTTTTGATCTTGTGATGCTATTATAGCATACTGAGTTTTTTTTCTTGAATTTAAATAAAAGATAATTTTTTTTACACCTTTGCATCTACATGTAGCACCCTCCTAGTTAGGTGCTAAGCTCAAAGCATTGTATGCTCCATCTGCCTATCAGGGGAGCTTGATCTGTTAGGTTGGTTGTTGCATGTTCCCAGGTGTGATTCACTGGGTCTAAGGGAGTGTCCCCACTGCATCCAATAGGGGAGTCTGTTGGACAGTGGAGGAAACCTGGCCAGTGACACATTGGCTTTTGTGAGAGTACCAGTGGGAGGGCACTCTTGCAGTGCATCCTGGGATTGCTCATAAAAGCAAGGGGTGACATGTGACAGGGCGTCTTTGGCAGGAAGCAGAGTCCAAGGAGGAGGCTGACGGCTTGTCTCTCCTCCTGCTGTGTATGAGGTGGTCTTAGGCAGTCCGCCTAGTGAACCAGGTGTGGAGCTGAGCTGCAGAGGATCCAGTACAGCTGACAGTGGAGCTGCTGGCAGAGTCTTCCAGGAAAAACAGTGTCCATGAGTACCAGGGGACTTGCCAAAGGGTCTGCCCAGGAAGGGAGACCACTCCAGTGAAGTCAGAGGATCAAGGGGCCAGCTAACACAGAGTGTTAGAGCAAAGTGGGGGCAAGTTTCATAACCCTGAAGAGTAGGGACAAAGGGGGTGCCAAGTAGGACTCTGAAGAGTGATTCACAGTGCAGTACAGTTCAGTAATTCTTCTTCACTAAAGTGGCAAGGTGAAGCAGCAGCCTTGCCGCACTCAGCATTATATAGAAGTCCCAGCCATTGTGCATAGTTTATACAGTTGGAGTATCACACTCATCCCTTCTACTATCCAAGTTCTCTAATAAAACAACAAAAAAACAAAACCCCTGGACTGGTTTTCTGACTGAGCCAAGCACTTTGAATATGCTATATTGCCAAGTCGTTGCTACGGGTAACCCAGGGGAATCCGTAATACATTTTCCATCACACCTCCCTGGTATCGCAATTTTCCTTTCCCCGTTTGGTTTGCCAATCCCGTTTGGGATTGATTTCTCCATGTTTGAATTTGGGATAGATACCACAATTTGTAGTTTAGAGTGAAACTAAGTATTTTTCATATACTTTTTATCTCTGTATAATTTCTGTGGAGAATCTATTTAAGTAACAAATACTAAAAGAAAAAAAATAATATGGTGCATAATAGAGCTACAAAATACTTGGCAAGGAAGGTGATTCAGTATGTCTGATAAGGTGCACTGGCATTTAAACTTGATGTATGAGCATTCACAGGCACTTAACAACTACAATTACTGGCTGCCACTCCAGATTCCAGCAACGCTTCTGTTTTGCAATTCATAGAAGCAATGTTAACTACCATGGATTTAGTTGCTAAATGACTCGTGCGCAGTTTATTATGGACACACCCGTGGATGCTAAACCAAACTGACTTATGCTAAATATTAATAGCACACCTGTATCTGTTGCAGAAATTTGTAGACTTCTGTTGCTGAGCTCTCCTTCTGAAAACGTTGCCAAGTGGATATTGGCAATCAGCCTGGCATATAGTAAACCTGTAATTGGTTCGTAATCCCTATGTAAACCTAATCACTAGGGCAAGCCATTGATCATAGCTCCCAATTGTCCCTGATTTCAAGGGACTGTCACTGATTTGGGACAAATCATTGGGACAAAACAAAGTCCCTCTGTCCCTCTTTCTTCCTCATTTGTCCCTCATTTTGGTCTGATCTATATAGTTGTATAGAGAATGCACTTCTTTATCTTTCAAAAAGTGTTTCCCAGTGCTAAACCTTTCATCCAATTTCTAAACTGCTTCATTTGTAAATTTCAAAAGCCAATATAAAGGAATAGAAGTGGCACAAAAGCACTTGAAGGTTTAACTAATCATTTTTTTTTTTTTTTTATAATTCTCCTTTAGGGGGGCGTGGCAAGGGGTGTGTCTTATGCCTTCATACTTTTGCTACTAGGTGTCCCTCAGTCCCATCTCAATAAATTGGGAGGTATGATAGATTATGATATTTTTTTTCCTTCCATGAAAATCCCTTGATTCCCTCATTAACACAATCAGCATTAACCGCTTAGCGGCCGCGCCACACACACTTACTGCGGCAGGATGGCCGTTCTGTGCCAGATCATGTACCTAGTATGTGGTCTGGGGCAGCTACTCCAGCTGTGATTGGACACAGCAGGTGCCAATCAGCAAGTCCGGTGGACTTGATGTCTGCCGGGACCCTCCGATTGTTTGGGAAAGAAGCAGAAAGTGGTCTGCCTAGATAAACAAGGCAGACCGTCGTTCTGTCAGTAGGGAAGGTAGTGATCCTGGGTTTCTGCAAAGCAGGAACACAGATCTCTGCTTTCCCATAATACAAGCACTCCCTGCACAGTTAGTAAGCACATTTTAGGCACACATTTAACCCTTTGATCGCCCCCTAATGTTAACCCCTTCCCAGCCAGTGTCATTGGTATAGTGACTGTATTGGTGTCACTGGTTCCCAAAAAAGTGTCACCCCCATGTCCGATTTGTCCACCGCAATGGTACAGTCCCGCTATAAGTCGCTGACCGCTGCCATTACTAGTAAAAAAAAAATAAAATAAAATCAAAATTCCATAAATATATCCCATAGTTTGTAGACGCTATAACTGTTGCACAAACCAATCAATAAACGCCTATTGGGAATTTTTTTACCAAAAATATGTAGCAGAATACATATTGGCCTAAATTGATGAAAAACTTTTTTTTATTGGATATGTTTTATAGCAGAAAGTTAAAAATATAGTTTTTTTTTTTAAATTGTCAGGTTTTTTTTTTTGGTTTACAGCCGCAGAGGTGATCAAATACCACCATAAGAAAGCTCTGTTTGTGGGAAAAAAATGACATACATTTTTTTTGGGTACAGCAACGCATGACCGCACAATTGTCAGTTAAAGTAACACAGTGCCGGATCGCAACAAAATGGTCAAGAATAGGGGGGTAAACCTTTCAGAGCTGAAGTGGTTAATGGGGGAATCCCTTCCGTAGTGCTATTGTGTTTTGCCGGCGGGTATGTAAATGACCTACATCTATAGCAAGAGCATTGTTCAACTTTAGTCATAGCTGAATTTTTTTTTTTTTTTTTTTATCTACAGATGCCCCCATATCTGCATAAGCAGTTTTTTAGTATAGGTGAACTAACCCATTAAAGAGGAACTTCACTCCCCACCTCCATCATTTTTCCTGTTTTTATGAGTTGTCCCTAATTCACATTCTCACCTGCCCAATAGATCCAGAGTTATCCCCAGGTGTTGACTCCCTCTTTCCAGTTCAGGGCCTAGCCCCCTGAAGATGCAGCCAGGCCAACCCTTGTTTAGCCACTGTGAATTGTAAATGAAGCGTTGTCCTCAGGTGTTGGCTCCCTCATCCTGGTTCAGGGCCTGGCCCCCTAAAGTGGTGTTCCAGCTGTGGAATTTTTTTTTAAAGTCAGCAGCTACAAATACTGTAGCTGCTGACTTTTAATATATAGACACTTACCTGTCCAGGGAGCCAGCGATGTCAGCACCCCAGGCAATTTTCGGATCGGCGGCTGGGTGCTGCCGCGGCCATTTACTCTAAAGGAAACCGGCAATAAAGCCTTTTGGCAATGAAGCCTTTCGGCTTCAAAGCTGGTTCCCTACTGCGCATTAACAAGCTGTAGTTAGGAGCTGGTTGGCTACTATGCATAACTGCACCACATTCTGTGTGTACCAGTTTTAGTAATTCTCCCTCACAGTGTCCCTAATTACCACCAGAATAATCACAGTGTTCCTAATTACCCCTTTGCCAGTTACAGTGTCCCTAGATACGGCCACACCAGTCACAGTGTCCCTGGATATGGCCACACCAGTCAGAGTGTCCCTGATCACTGCCACACCAGTCACAGCATTCCCAATCACTGTTACACCAGTCCGTGTCCCTAATCACCACCACACCAGTCACAGTGTCCCTGATCACTGCCACACCAGTCCCCTGTGGACAACTGCGCTCCTGGAACCTAAGGAACACTTTAGTTGTTCCTTTCTCCAGTCTCCTGTACTTCCTAGCCAATGAACATAGCAGTGGGCTAGGCTTGTTTAGCTTATTGTCAGGGTGCCAAGAAACCAGACCACATGAAGATGCAAGTAAAATAAAGCAGTTTATTAGAGCAAAACAATAAACGCACAGCAAGACAGAGGAGCGAAATCAGGAACAGCTGGGGTCAAGTCCAGAGCAGGTAGTCATCCAAGCCGGGATCGAGGCTAGAAGCGGGTAGTCATCCAAGCTGGGGTCGAGTCCAGAGGCGGGTCGTCTGCCGATGCCGGGATCGTCTGCCGATGCCGGGATCGTCTGCCGATGGCGGGTCGTCTGCCAATGACGGGTCGTCTGCCAATGCCGGGTCATCTGCTGATGCCGGGATGTCTGCCGATGCAGGATCGAGAGCCAGGAAAGTCGTCAGCCAAGCCAGGTCATGCACAGGGGAACCCAGAGAACATAAGACTGCTAGCAGTGATGCACTTTAGAGCACAAACACAAGGGCAAAGGACTGCAAGCCAACAGGTGATATATATATTCAGGTGTGCAACATCACCACTGAGCGACGCCCAGGCAGAAGGCAAGTGATGGTACAAACAGTGTTTATAAAAGACAGCAGTCTGCACATGTCCAAGATGGCTGCCAACAGGAGGGCAAGTTAAGACCTTGACACTTACGGGACTTCTATAGGTGACACTACACTAAGCTATATTCCCTGACCACTCATATAGAGGTGAGCATTACAGTACACTGGTTTTGATACAATTGGTTGATTTGTGTGATACCCGATACAATTTCTGGTACATAATCTGTCCAAACAGAGAAAAAAAAAACATACAAAACACATGTATTACTGCCATACTCGGGAGGCATAGCAGAATGTGTTTTGTGTTGTAATTCTAAGTATGTCCATTTGTGTGTAAAAATATCTTATTAAATTGATAACTTTGTGTAAAAAAATTAATTTTCATTTTCTTTCAGCATTTTCCAAAACTTGTGGCAAAAAAACCCCAAAGTCTTCAAAAGATTCACCATGCTTTTTAAAATCATCTTGGGGTATTTACTTTTCAAAATGTGGTCATTTGGTGGGTGTTTCTACTGTTCTGGTGCTCCTGGGTCTCTAAAAATGTAATTTGTAGTCAGGAAATTAGATGCGTAATTTATGTCCCTAGAAAGCCAGACTGTGTTTTTTAGTCATTTTATGTGGTTAGGCTGTGAAAAATATCTCACACATGTGGTATTGTCACGCTTGTAAGGAGTAGCAAAATATGTTTTGGGGTGTAATTCTCAAGAACAAACCCTCTATGTGGGGTTTTAAAGGGCAAAGAGGATACATATATATAAAATCAATATAAATTGTATTTATTCATATTTAAAAGAAGTATGAAAAGTTAAAACAAGACATTAATGCAGTCATATAACATGTTATTCGTGATTATACATAAGAACGACAAAGCTCTGCCAGCTGATAAATCATGGCGACATCTGACACGTTTCCAAATGTTTGTTTCTCTGATCTTCCTCAGGGGTAAGTGGATGTCAATTACATTTGTCCCAATGGGTATGATTTACAATGTGAGAGACTGCATTATTTAAAATCAAAAAGAGCACTTTTGTCATTGCCTGTTATCGAGGATCCACCAACAGTTGAGAGGGAAAGAAGGGCAACGCATGGCCACTTGATCTCTCACCACTGGAGACAGCTCAACAGGAATCCACACTTAAGGCATAAAAGGTGTGACTTGCCAATAACTCCAGAGGTAGAAATGTATTATAGAAAGTCCCCTCTCCAGCTGCCTCCTGGGACTTTCTAAAATATATTTCTACCTCGGGACTTAGTGGCAAGTCACACCTTTCATGGATTAAGTGTGGGTTCCTGTTGAGCTGTCTCCTGTGTCCTCATTGGTGAGAGATCAGGTGGCCAGGCGTCGCACTTCTTTCCTCCTCAACTGCTGGTCGATCCTTGATAACTGGCAATAACAAAAGTGCTCCTTTTGATTTAAAATGATGCGGTCTCCCACATTGGGATAAATGTAATTGATAGTGACTTACCCCTGAAGAAGATCATAGAAACAAACATTTTAAAATGCGTTGGATGTTTCTGTCGCCATGACATGATCAGCTGACAGAGCTTTGTGGTTCTCATGTATAATCAAGAATAACATGTTGTATGACTGCATTCATTTCTTGTTTTTTTCAAATTCTTTATTGAAATATTCAAAGTTAACAAACATCAGTATCATACATGGAAACATGAGAAAGTGTGGTATAACAGAAGCATAACTGACTGCGTATCAGTGAGAAAAGCAGTATCGAACAAAGGACATAGACAATCAGCATCTCAAAAGGAGAAACAGTAAGAGGAAGACTCATGTAGTCATTTAAGCGTGTAAACCAACATAGTGCGGTTACAAGTCACATCATCACCGAAACAGAGTTGTGGGTCAGAATACCGACATAAAGACGAGCATCTAGGTAAGTATGCCTCAGTATTTAGTGCGTGAAATAAATATACAGAGAAATCCTTTCTTACCGGGAAAACGACAAGATGAGTAAAGTGACACAGGGGTATGAAGAAGTTATATAGTGCTTGTGAAAGGGAGAGGGGGGGGGGGGACACAGGTGGGGGTAAGGGAAGGAAGGCGGGGATGGGGGAGGTAGAAGTGATGGGAGATAAGATAGTGGTCAAGTGGGTAAGAGGGACAGATAAAGGAAGGGAGCAAGGGGGATTCCGGATGGATCCCGTGCGGTCCTCCGAGCCCGCAGTGACCAAGGCTCAGGCGGCATCCTGTAGGGCCCTGCCCTCGTCCGAGAGGATGAACAAATTCCAACATCCCCAAGTCACCTTGTATTGCTCCCTCCTGCCCAGCAAAGTCATCACCAGGTCCTCAAAGTCATTAATTTGTTTAATTCTGGACAGCCATAGCGGTATCGAAGGAGGAGTCGTAGATTTCCAGCACAATCCAATGCACCCCTTAGCTGCGTTGAGGAGGTAGCGCAGGACTGATTTCTTATAGCACTGCGGGGGGATAGTCGTACAATGCAGCAAAAAGAAGGCAGGGTCATTTCTTGTTTTAACTTTTAATACTTCTTTAAATATGAAAAAATAAAATTTATATTGATTTTATATATATGTATCCTCTTTGGCCTTTAAAATCTCACATATTATCTATTGATCAACAACCCAGTTTAGCGTTGCTTAATGAGTTCCCACCTGAGTGGCCTCATACTTTAAAAAAAAAATTGGTATACCTAATTTTATTAGCTGCTAAGATTGTTATAGCAGGAGCATGGAGGACACCCTCAGTGTAATTTAGAAGGTTGAAACATAAAATATTGTGGATTATGATTCATTAAAAAAGTTGAGAGCATTATCAATGACCGTCAGACCCTCTTTTAACGCACCTGGGAACCTTGGGCAACGTACCTCCATGTTCAAATGTATATAAAAAAAGGTGCTGCGCTAGTTAAACTGTCTAAATACCAAAGTGAATCTCAAAATATATACAACACAACCGATATTGTATGTAAAGGTAAAGGCGAAAAAGCAAAAAGTGCAATACAATATATAAATGCTGATGCTTCAAAAAATACCTGACATTTTGCATAAATCTTTGACAATAAGCGCAATAATGTGCAATAACAATAAAAAATAATACAGATAGTGAAATGATGAACAATCGTGCTGAGACAGGAAAAAAAGTCTATAGAATCACAGTGTCTCCCTTCACCCTGTGATAAATAAGTATAAGGTGATATCAGAAATCATCAACTGCGGTGTCACCTCAGTGCTCTCAGGCCGCTCACCTTACTGCTGCAAGGTAACAGCATAAGTTGGTGTAAATCTCAAATTCTCCGAAAATCTCTAGAATATAAATGTAACGCTCCTGCGTTTCTTATATGGTGTGGATTTTCAGCTGCAGAAATAGTTCCACGTCAGCAGTCATGTAAGAGATATGCTGAGATACCATTCCCAACCTCAATGACTCATCATGTGTGGAAGGTCTTATTTCAGCCAGTAAATACACACAATTAGCAAGCTGGTTCCTAGAGTGACTTTATGTATGTGGTAACACAATGATGAAGGTTGAGGGATAGGTTGAGTGGAGGTGATAGGTGATAGACACTTGAAGGTGACACAGTAGCAGATGGATGCAGGAAGGTTTAGCAATGTTGTATGATAGCAGATGATAGAATAGCAGGTGGACATACAAAAGAGATCAACCCAGTGCAGAAAAGTAGCAGTAGTCTCAAGAGCTAGCAATCTAGTTTATGCAGATGTAATAAACAGTCTTTACTATGCAGAGCTAGATAGTGTAAACTTAGTATAAGTTTATAGAGAATTCCCCTGCGGGGTACTTAGCACTATTAGCGATACAGCCGAAGGGTGGTTCAGGAGAGGCGGATGATCCAGTAGCGGGATACAGGGATCAGCGCAGCGAGGTTCCGTCAGCGAAGTAAGCTTGCAAGCATGGAAGCTTCAAGCAAGGTTAGCATCCAGATAAGGGTGTTTGAACGAACACATGTGAGTGAGAACCGATGCCTTAAATAGCCATCTAGTCCGGCGCTGAGTGATGACAGCTCCAGTCTTAAAGGTGTATGCGCACCTTTCCAAAAGTAAATGGTAGGGCGCATACACTTGTGGAAAGTGTAATTTAGGGTACCAAAGGTACCGGAACATTACAATACCCCCCCTTAAGGCCTGCTCCTGAAGGCCTCTGGAGCTGGTTTGTCTGGGTATCTCGCATGAAAATTGCGGATTAATCTAGGAGCATGTATGTCAGAGGTGTTTAGCCAGGTGTCGTCTTGGGGCCCATAGTTCTTCCATCTAACCAAGTACTGAAGTCTTCTTCTGTAGATACGAGAATCCAGAATCTCTTTTATCTCGTATTCTTCTCCACCTTCAACTTGTACAGGAGGGGGAGGTGGAATATTAGGCCTTATTCCGTGGTCCGGAACATGGGGCTTCACTAGCGACACATGGAAAATGGGATGGATTTTTAGGTCCATTGGCAATGTAAGCTGCACTGCAGCTTTTCCAATAAGTTTCTTGATTGGGAAAGGTCCCAAGAACAGAGGTCCAAGCTTTTTGCTAGGGATCTTCAGTCTCAAGTTTTTTGTTGAGAGCCAAACGAGGTCCCCGATAGTATACTGTGGAGAAGGTCTTCTACGAAGATCATAGTACTTCTTTTGTTGACTGTGAGCGTGTGCAATGGTAGTATTTAGTAAACCCAGAGAATCCTTTATTTGGGTAAGATAGTCTGAGGCTACTGGGTTATTTGAAGGAAGGATGCGTGGAGGGAGAATAGAGGGATGGAACCCATAGTTCAAGTAGAACGGACTCTGCTTGGTTGTACTGTGAGTTGCGTTGTTGTAGGCAAATTCTGCCAGGGGGAGAAGATCCAACCAATCATCCTGTTGGTAAGAAGTGTAACAACGTAAATACTGCTCGATGCATTGGTTGACTCTTTCAGTCTGTCCGTTGGTCTGCGGATGGTAAGGAGAAGTGAGCTTCCGCTCAATCCGTAGTATGTGACATAGTTCTTGCCAGAATTTAGAAATAAATTGGGATCCACGGTCAGACAGAAGAGTTTTTGGGATACCATGTAATCTGAAGACATGTTTCATCAGGAGTTCTGCCGTTTGTTTGGACGAAGGTAGTCTGCGAATAGCAATGAAATGTGCCATCTTTGTCAGATGGTCCACTGACACCAAGATGGTATTAAATCCTTTGGAAGGAGGCAATTCTACGATGAAGTCCAATGACAAAACCTCCCATGGAGTTTGGGGTATTGGTAGACTGCATAGTAGACCGGATGGTCTCGTAGTGTCAATTTTGGACCTGGCACAGACATTGCATGAAGAGACGAATTTTTGTATAGATGTTTTCATGTCAGGACACCAGAATTGTCGAGAAATCAAATTGAAAGTCTTTGTCATACCCATATGTCCTGCCATAGGCACATCATGCGATAATTCCAAGATCTTGGTGCGTAGGGTAGGTGGTATGTAAAGTTTGTCGTTGTAGTAGAGGAAGCCTTCTGCATCAGTATTTAGTTGTGGTGGGGGTGAATCCAAACTTATACCATGCAGAAGCTCTTCCTTTAAGGAACGGACAACTCCAATAATGCGTTTGTGAGGTATTATAGGAACGGAAGGGATTTCAAAGTAGTTTTCTTCAGTTAGTCGTGATAGTGCATCCGCCTTTTTGTTCTTATCTGCAGGTGTGTAGGTCACTAGGAAGTTAAACCTTAGAAAGAATAGTGACCATCGTACCTGTCGATGCGAGAGAGTTTTGCTAGTCTGAAGATATTGGAGGTTTTTATGGTCCGTGTATATAATTATTGGTAGTTGGGTGCCTTCGAGTAAATGTCGCCAATTCTCCAGAGCCAATTTTATAGCAAGCAGTTCCTTCTCACCCACGGGGTAATTTATCTCGGGACTGCTCAGGGATTTAGAAAAAAAGGCGACTGGATGAAGTGGTGAAGTGTGGGTAGGTCGTTGGGAGAGTATTGCTCCTACTGCCATGTTTGACGCATCTACCTCCAGAATGTATTGGAGGGATGGGTCTGGATGGCGTAATATGGGAGCGGAAGTAAACCTTGTCTTTAACAAGTGGAAAGCCTTATTTGCTTCTTCTGACCATTTAAATGGTATTTTTATGCTAGTGAGCTGTGTGAGGGGTCTCACAATAGCAGAAAAGTTTTTTATGAACTTCCTGTAGAAATTTGAAAATCCCAGGAATCGCTGTAGCGCCTTGCGTGTAGTTGGTGTAGGCCAATCCTGAATGCAGGATATTTTACTCATGTCCATCTCGATTCCTGTTTTGGATATGATGTAGCCTAGAAAGAGTACCTCATCTTTATGGAACAAGCATTTCTTCAGCTTCACATAAAGATTATGTGCAAGCAATCTCGATAATACAAGTCTTACATGTCTTATGTGTTCAGACAGGGTCCGTGAATATATAAGTATATCGTCCAGATATACCACAACACAGACATCTAGTAAGTCTTTAAAAATATCGTTTATAAATCGTTGGAAAACTGCAGGGGCATTGCATAGGCCGAATGGCATCACAAGATATTCGAACAATCCGTATCTAGTTCTGAACGCAGTCTTCCACTCGTGTCCATCACGGATTCGAATGAGATTGTATGCTCCTTTCAGGTCTAATTTTGAAAAATAGGTAGCTCCACGCACCTGCTCAATGAGCTCAGGGATAAGCGGTAGAGGATAGCGATCTTTTATTGTGATAGCATTCAATTTCCTGTAGTCGATGATAGGTCTGAGACTTGAATCTTTATTGCGAACAAAAAAGAGTCCTGCTGCTGTGGAAGAAGTGGAAGGTCTAATAAAACCTTTTTCCAAGTTCTCATCCAAATAGGTTTTGAGATGGGCAAGTTCATCCTGTGAAAGAGGATAAACATGACCGAACGGCAATTTGCTATTTGGGAGTAGATCAATGCTACAATCATAGTCTTGATGAGGAGGTAATGCTTGAGCATTTTTCTCAAGAAAAACCTCAGAAAGATCCTGATAACATAGTGGTGCAATCTCATCTGTCACCATAGACAGAATCTTCCCGGAAAACGGGAGGTTACACGTTTCCTCGCAATAACAAGAAAGGAAGGTCAAGGACCGTTTCTTCCAATCTAAGGTTGGTTGGTGTGTGTGCAACCAGGGAAGTCCCAACACAATGGGAAAGTGGGGTGATGGTATTAAATCGAAGGTAGAAGTCTCCCTATGAGACTCGTTAATAGTGACTAGAAGTGCTTGTGTCTGATCGGTGATCGGACCAGAGGATAACGGAACACCGGTAATAAGACTTACTGAGACAGGTTTGAGTTTAGAAATAATAGGAATTTTATTTAAAGCAGCAAAACATATATCCATATAATTTCCACAAGATCCTGTGTCAATCATGGCCTTAGTAGTAATCCTGTTCTGGTCATACTGTAATGTCAAAAAAACAGAAATGTAGGGGTTAGTGAATGAAGTTGTCAATCCTCCTAGGGAGACATGTGAACACTCACCCTTCTTTTTGTTGACTAGGGGACAGACGTTTATCTTGTGATCCGGGGATGCACAGTACAAGCAGAGATTTTCATTTCGTCTTTTGGTTTTTTCCATAGTTGATAGCGGTGGGCGTATGGTTCCTATCTCCATAGGAGCGGGGTCAACGGCCAGACTCCGAGAGGAAACGGATAATGGCATTCCCATCTTTTCAGCCTTTCTTTCTCGTAGTCTTCTATCTATGGTAATACTGAGTTGTATTAGTGCATCCAGGGTTTTTGGCAGATCCGCTCGGGCGAGCTCGTCCTTAATGGCTTCTGATAGGCCAAGCCTAAATTGGGTTTTCAGAGATGCATCATTCCATTCTGAATCAATGGTCCATCTCTTGAACTGTGCGACAAAGTCTTCTACAGGCCTCCCTCCTTGTTTCAAGGATCTTAACTGAAGATCAGCAGTATTCTGCCTATTGGGGTCATCATATAGGCTAGTGAGCTCTGCCAGGAACAAGGCATAGGAGTTGAGAAGCTGGTCGTTTTTCTCAAAAAGAGAATCTGCCCAGGCTCGAGGATCGTTTGATAGGTAAGAAATAATAGTACAAACCTTAATGTGATCAGTAAGGTAGGTACGAGGTTTTAACAAAAAAAGTAACTCACATGCGTTTTTAAATTCGCAAAATTTTTTGCGATCGCCTGTAAATACCAAAGGGGGATTTATCTTGGGTTCAGGGGACTGAGCAGAGGTAAGTTGTGTCAGTCTAATTACCTGCTGCGACAGAGCCTGATTGTCTTCTTTTAATTCAGCAAGTGCGTGTATTAACGCAGATACTTGCTGGTTTAATTGTGTCACCTGAGTGGCTATTTCTGCTGAATCCATTTTTTGGTTCGTTCAATCTGTAACGCTCCTGCGTTTCTTATATGGTGTGGATTTTCAGCTGCAGAAATAGTTTCACGTCAGCAGTCATGTAAGAGATATGCTGAGATACCATTCCCAACCTCAATGACTCATCATGTGTGGAAGGTCTTATTTCAGCCAGTAAATACACACAATTAGCAAGCTGGTTCCTAGAGTGACTTTATGTATGTGGTAACACAATGATGAAGGTTGAGGGATAGGTTGAGTGGAGGTGATAGGTGATAGACACTTGAAGGTGACACAGTAGCAGATGGATGCAGGAAGGTTTAGCAATGTTGTATGATAGCAGATGATAGAATAGCAGGTGGACATACAAAAGAGATCAACCCAGTGCAGAAAAGTAGCAGTAGTCTCAAGAGCTAGCAATCTAGTTTATGCAGATGTAATAAACAGTCTTTACTATGCAGAGCTAGATAGTGTAAGCTTAGTATAAGTTTATAGAGAATTCCCCTGCGGGGTACTTAGCACTATTAGCGATACAGCCGAAGGGTGGTTCAGGAGAGGCGGATGATCCAGTAGCGGGATACAGGGATCAGCGCAGCGAGGTTCCGTCAGCGAAGTAAGCTTGCAAGCATGGAAGCTTCAAGCAAGGTTAGCATCCAGATAAGGGTGTTTGAACGAACACATGTGAGTGAGAACCGACGCCTTAAATAGCCATCTAGTCCGGCGCTGAGTGATGACAGCTCCAGTCTTAAAGGTGTATGCGCACCTTTCCAAAAGTAAATGGTAGGGCGCATACACTTGTGGAAAGTGTAATTTAGGGTACCAAAGGTGCCGGAACATTACAATAAATCAATGCCGCGGTCTTCCTCCAATGTTCATAAGTACGCTCCATAGTATATGTGAATAGAGATAGGGGCTCCATAGCGCATTATCATTTAAAAGATTTTATTTAAAAAAGCAACTAAGTACTCACATTGAACAAGCAGTGTGCAATCCTAACATCCACGAGCGCCTAGCTCGTCCTGACGTCTCTTCCAATATGCCTCTGCCCTACGCGTTACGTCACAGACACGTGACTTCATCAGGGCATAGCAGAGGACATATATGCTATGTTTATATAGCCTGATGATTGTCTATAGTCAAGCGGACATTTTCTTGATGACCATGACTCATGTAGTATGTCATATTCATATCGAATGATGATAATTACCACCGTGGCAGGCCATTTCCCTAAAGACTAAATTTACTAAATGGTACTCAGACCATAATGGCCTACATTAGGGTAATCATTTGTGCAAAATCGAATGTACCTATATATATATATATATATATATATATATATATATATATATATGTGTGTGTATATATGTAAATATATATAGTACTAGCTGCCATGGAAACCTCCACCTAATATACACGGGGGGGAATAACAAAGGCTAAAAACACATTGACTATAAACACATCATCTTGTCTCACATATATAAATGCTAGTATATTATATATATATATATATATATATATAATAGACATGAATCTCTAAATGTGTGAGACTTACTTCTGGTCGGGCACAGGAATGCCAGTAGAGACTTACATAGTATGAATATAAAATCATATAGCAATCTAAAATAATAATATGCATAAAGTCAATCTAGCCACAAGACAGCACAGTGGCAAAAAAAATCTAGAAACCATAACAAAATATAAATTGGCTCTCAGAGTGCCTGAATCGGTGCAAATATATATAAATGGAGAATAATATAAACGCATGATTGGTACAAGGACATAGATAAATAACATAGACGCATGATTAATACAGAGGGAGAACATACAATTAACTATACAAAAAATTCCAAATTTAAACAAAAAAATATCTAATAATGAAAGTCAAATGGGTCAGTAAGACAATGTTATAGAGTAGGCTAAAAATGAGATGTAATGTATATAGATGTGAGTTTCATTGTGAACCCATAAAGCTGGCACTGAAACGAAATAGACAACACACTCTGAAAAATAGAGTTCCTAGACACACCTAGAGTGTAATCCAAAATGAATATCGCTGATGTATCAGAAAGGAGGGTGCTAAAAAAGTAGAACTAGATGATAATATATTGTGGTAAAGTGTTATAGGTGAAACAAAAATACCTCAGGGAAAAAAAATAAATAAATAAATATACACACACACAGATATATATATATATATATATATATATATACTCAGAGAAAAAAAATAAAAAATAACTCAAGAAACAATTAAGGTCGAACTCTACATTTAACCCTTGAGGGGTGAGTGTATCCATAATTAAAATCAATTTTGATTCCCACTGGCTAAGGGTTCTCACATTGTTACTGCCCCGCCAGTGTTTAATATAGGGTGCAATCACTCAAAACTTCAGATGGGAGGGGTCTCTGTTATGGACTTGGCCAAAATGGTTGGAGACATAGTGTTTATCGAATCCTTTTTGGATATTCTGGACATGCTCCTTGATTCTCACTTTAAATGGTCTTTTATTACATCCTATGTACTGTAATCCACAACTACATTTCAAGGCATAGACTGCTCCTTCTGTGTTACATCCTATGAAATCTCTTGTAGGTCATACCTGTACGGGTAGATACAAAACTGGTCTTTTTTTCATTAGGTTTCTTCGTGCGTATGCATGTGTAACACCTCTTGCATGGGTAAAACCCTTTCCCCGTAAAGAACGTAGATTGTTTCCTAGGGGGGTCAGGTATACTTTTCACTATTTTATCTCGGATGGTGAAGGCTCTCTTATAAATAAATTTGGATCTTTGAGGTAATTTATTTATAAGAGAACCCCCACCATCCGAGATAAAATAGTGAAAAGTATACCTGATCCCCCTAGGAAACAATTTAATTCTTTAACCTTAGCCCTAACATAGATCTTCCTTCTGTCTCCTATGACCTCTTTTTCTTTTTCTTCTCTTCCTTTTTTCTTTTCTTGCCTTTTCATGTGTCTTGGGTCCATAAGTATCAGTAGTTTTATTTTGGTGAAACTATTGGTATCAGTTGGGTTATACCTCTATACAATAGAATCCCTAGGACAATACCTTCTTAGACCAGCTTCTTTGTTGTTATAAGCTATGGTTATGCTACTTTACTTGATACCAAGGTGTATTTTAGTGGCGTGTTTTCCATAATGTGATAACTTGATTGATATTAAGCTCTGACAGTTCATTCTCTGAAAGTTACACATTTGTTCTTTGTATTTTCCTACCTGGCACTGCGATGCCCACTTATTGTTGTTTAAAATTTGTTCTACTATAAATAAAAAACTTTTGAAAATTAAAATCCCACATAGAGGGTTTGGTCTTGTGTATTCAAATAGGAATGCGGGCACATTTACATTTAGAATTTTTCAAAAACGTGTTGAGAAAACAAAGACATTTTCAAAAGACTCATTATGACTTTTAGAAAATACCTTGAGGTGTTTTGTGGGTGTTTCTGTCCTGGCACTTCAAGGACTCAAGAAATATGATAGGTAGTCAGGAAATTAGATGTATAATTTATGTTTCTTGAAAGCGCAAAGGTGCTCCTTGGATTTTGGCCCCTCTCTGCATCTAGGCTGTGAAATAGTCTCACACACGTTGAATCCCAATATTCTGGAGGTGTAGTAGAATGTGTTTTGGGGTGTAATTGTAAGTATGCCTATGCTGCATGTGAGAAATAACTTGTTAAAGTGACAACTTTGTGAAACAAAAAAACACATTTTATTTAAAGCTGTTCTTCAGTCAATCTGCAAAAACTATACAAAAACTGTAGCTGCTGACTTTTAATAAACAGACACTCACCTGTCCAGGGATCCAGCGCTGTCCTCACCCGAGTCAGTTTCTTCACCGGTCTTCTGTCCCTGGCACCAGCATTCTAACCGTGGCCAGCCAGCTGTGACTGCTTGCAGCTTCACAGCTGGCTGCCCACTACACATGTCCGAGCTGTGCTGCACTTTGTACTCTGTCCCACAGCCTTCTGGGATCTGTGGCATGTCCCAGAAGACTGTGGGCAGGGGGGTAGCCTAGGCAATGCGAGCTGAAGTGGGAGCGGGTATCTGTCAAAATCAGGTACCCTCTCCCCCCCCCAAAAAAAAATATATGCCAAATATGTTGGGGGGGGGGGGGAAGAAAGAGCAGCACATCCCCTTTTTTGGAGAAGTTCCACTTTCATTTCTTAATTTTCCAAAAAATTGTGATTAAACTTGAAAAAAACTCACCATGCCTCTTAATAAGCTCATTGGTCTGACTACTTTCAAAAAGCGGTTATTTGGGGGGTATTTGAACTGTCCTGGCATTTTAGGGCTTAAAGAAATAAATACATCGGGATTGATCAATCTTCATATTTATATAGCATAGTTTGTAGACTCTAAAACTTTCACACAGACTAAATAATGTAAACTGGTTTGAGTTTTATTTACCAAAGAAATGTAGCAAATGTAGATTATTAATTTGCAAAGTTTTATATCAGAAACTAAGAAAAAAGATTGTTTTAAAATGTCTTTATATAGTAAATTGGTGATTAAATACCACCTAAAGAAAGCTCTACCTGTCTCAAACCAATAATACGTATAACATTAATTTGGGTAGGATTTTTCAGCAAGCAAAAAGGTAAGCAGCAATTTTAAACATTTTCAATTTAGGCTGTATAAGGTATATACTGTGTATATATATATATATATATATATATATATATATATATATATATATATATATATATATATATACACTAGTAAATATTTGATTAACATTAAAAAAAATATGTTGCTTTCAACATATTATTCTAAAATAAATGTTGAAGTTCCAAGCAATGAATCAGACAATTACACTAAAAGGATGGTAAGAAGTGGATTACCTTTCTATAGAAAACATCTTCTTTTCTAAGTGAATCTTGGTCATCTGTACAAAAAAAAAAAGCTACAAAAAAAGTACAGTTAATGGATTTAAAATGAATAGTGATTTGTCAAAAGAAGATGCCTCACTTTTAAAAGTTTTATCCAGTGCATTAACTTGAGTGTAACGTTTTGAAGAATTTAAGCGCAACTTTTATATGAACCGTTTCTAAAACGAGCAATGTGACTGATTTGTTTTCCTTTGGCGGATATATTCATTATTTAAAATGACTGAGCTTGGCACAAGCTCATTTATGTTCAAGTAGGGATACATAAAAATGGAATAATGTTACCTTTAATATTATGCTTACATAATATTGCCATTGGCTGATCATTTCAAATGTTGCATCTGATTTTGAATGTTGCTTGCATTTATTTGGCTGTTTGACATCACGATTGAGCAATAATGAGTATTTCAGACATATACTGTATCATACCTCCCAAATTTTTTTAAATAGGCATTTAATCACATGATCTTTGATGAAAGGAAGATCACAATACTATGATATGCAGAGCGCCCTGGCAGGGTTAGCTAATCCTCTATCTTCAGCAGAGCTGCTTGATCTTGTGCATCTTCTAAAACCCCCTGACTTGGCTCACCTTGGTCTGTGCATGCGCAAAAAAATTTTGAGGCCGAAGCAGTGGTATGGGAAGGGGACGCCAGAAAGCACCAACGGTGGCACCAGCTTCAGTGGTAGCAAAGAAGAAATTACAGAAATGGTTTAAAAACAAAAAAAATTATGGAGCATCATAATATTGAATGTTTTGTTCCCAAGTGTTTAGCTTTGTAAATTAGGTTATGTGTTTTTGTTGAATTTTGTAGGCGAATCCTTGCCTAGCCATTTAGTCACCTGTGCCACCATGGCCTAGTCATGTGGCCCTTGCACCTCTCCTGCAGATGCAACACCCCCCCCCTTGTCTCCACCCCACCTTGTCTCTAAAACCCGCCTCCCTACCACCCCCACGCCCCGTCACAGCATTTAACACACTCCGGCAGCTGACTCCAACCCTCCTCCTGCATACCCTGCACTTTCTGCCTCCCTCGTATATATGTGAAATTACACCCCAAAATACATTCTGCTGCTTCTCCTGAGTATGGGGATACCCCATGTGTGAGACTTTTTAGCAGTCTAGCTGCGTACAGGACCCCGAAAACCAATCACTCCTCACTACCTATCACAGTTTGGGATGCCATTAAATGCCAAGATAGCACAACCCCCCCCCACCCCCCAAATTACCCCTTTTTGGAAAATAGACACCCCAAGATTGCTAAGAGGCATGGTGAGTATTTTTTAGCTCTCATTTGTTTTGGAAAATGAAGAAAGAAAAGGAAACTCCCCAGCAGCAGATCAGGATCCAGGGGGAGAAGGGAGAGGAGGTTGTCATCCTCCCTCCCCAACAGCCAGTCAGAGTGGAGGAAGCTATCTTCCTTCCCCAGCCAGGATCTGTGCAACTGGGAGACGGTACCAGAGAAAGGTTGTCCCAACAACCAGATGAGGGTAAGGAAGTTGGAGCAGCCGACTTCCCTTTCCCAGCAGCAGACGGCGCCCCAGAATGATGACACCAATCCAAAAGAAGAGCTGGCAACAGAGCAAAGTGCTGCTGGCCTCTGCCCTCAACTAACAAAGAATGGCTTTCTTGGGAAAGTGCATGGGACTACAGTCTCCCCCTGTATACCCCAGGGATGCTAGACAGTTGGCCTGGATCTCCAACAGCCTGACAAAATGAGCCCCACCACCCTGTCTTCTCTCCAGCGGCTGAAAGGAATCCTGGGAGAAGGGCCAGTCCACGCTTCTCCCCCGAAGTGGGTATGTTCTACGAGTGAGGCAGAGGTTGGCTGGGTGAGTAATGCTCTGTGGGGAGAGGGGAGAGATGTGACGGGAGTCACTTTGGTTGGTAGGCCCGTGGGACCCAGCTTACCTTATGAAGGTTGAGAGATCCCTCCCTCAGCTCCCTAGTCCCCTCTTATGTGTAAGTCACCCTGTGTCTATTAGGGGCACAGGGTGACCAAGAAAATGATGGACAGCTACTTAATGGACACTGAGAATATGGTTTGGATTACTTCAAATGGGACAGTAATATTTATCCACAATATCCCCCAAGAAATATATGAAGGTTTAATCCCACTTTACACTGTGAGACCTATAGCCTGTTGGAGACCATTGCCATGAAGTCTGTAACTCTTAAATAATCAAAGCATTGTTTAGATGTGGATTTCATGTACTCCACCTAGGCTGGTTTAAGTGCTAGTTAATTAGCTCAAGTTAATTAAATCACTGTCATCTATTAGTTGCTAGTGGGAAATGAGGATGACAGAGTTCATTGTCATTGAAATGCATGAATGGCAAGATTTTCTCATATCTAGTCCTGGTCATGGCAGCAGAGAACACAGGCATATGATGAACTGGGTCAGTGTGCCAATATGACCCCAACTCACTCTTTTTAGTAATGCCCATTAATGAAGGATAGGCCCAGAAAGGTTTTATTTCGGAAACAGTGATACGTTTCCATGCAAATTCTCTGGCAAGAGTCAAATTTGGGTTTTGCAGCGATAAATTGATTGGCATATAAATTGCTTTGGTCCACAATAGATCTGTACAGATCTTCCCTGAAAAGCAGCTCAAAAAAACCAATGGGAGTAAAATCAGCTGTTTCCACCTGAATTTCGGGTTGGCCAGTGAATGGGGTAAGTACAGGCGCTGCAGAAGTGGTGGGCTTCCAAACAGGATTTGCAAGCACATCAGGAATGACATTATGGGCTCTACAGGCCTGTTTTGAATTCTTGATGGCTGCGGGACACTACTTGTGCTAGCCACCGCACCAGCTTGAACTGCAATTAAGGGACTCACCACGTTACCAAGTGTTACTGCAGTGCTGGTTTGTCTAAGACCAGGATGTATTACGCTGCTGGTGCTAGCCAGTTCACTAGAAGGTTGAGCGGCACTAGTACCGACACTCTGCTGCATACAAGAACCATGCGATTGTTGCACCTCAGCAACAGAAGAATGGGTCAGGTACGCCTGACCTTAGCAGGGACTACTACTCTGTCAGGTATCTGTCAGGGTGCTGCTGCTCTCTACAGGTTTGAATACTGAGCCTGATTCTGACAGTGAGGCTTCCCCATCGCTCTCATCTGTCATGCTCAGCATCGTGTAGGCCTCTTCTCTAGTGTCTGTTTGGACATTTTGGCCAATAAATTTATAGGTATTTAGTGTGACTCACAGGTAAAAAAGCACCTGGTTCTCAAGGACTGTTTGAACTGCTACCAAAAAATTTAACTGCTAGAGCTAGCCAAGATCAGGCCTGACTCTGCTAACGCTGCGGTTTTGTGTGCTGTGTATTGGAAGTGCCAGTGATCTGCTGATACTGCATTTCTTGGGGGCTGGGCGAGGGGGTTAAACGCAGATATTGGCAGGTGTCGGGGCTGATCCTGCTAACGCTGCATTTTGGGAACACTATACTAAACTTTTGGTGATGCTAATCTGATCTGATCAAAGATATAGATCCACTCAGACACTTTACTAGTAATGGAGGTGTTTAGTGTGTGTGTCACTGGCAATCAAAGGGTTAAAATGTATTACTAAATATGTGGTGGGCAATCTGACGCTATCCTGGATTGACGCTAACTAACGGTAACGCTAACTGACATCAACTGTGACACTAATACAGTGATCAGAAAAACGATCTGTACACTATAATAGTGACACTCCGACAGGGCAGTGAAGGGGTTAACTGGGGGTGATGAGGGGGTTAAATCTTTATTAAGGAATATATGGCGGGTACCCTAAACCTATCTGGGACTGATGCTAACTACCACTAACTGCCGCTCACACTAACTGGCGTCACCAGTGACACTACTACAGTGATCAGTAAATTATCTGTACATTGGTATATAGTGACACTATGACAGGGAGTGAAAGGGTTAACCGGTACTGGTGTCAGTGTAGTGCTTGTGTACTCACAGTAGATGTTCTCTCCTCTCACGCTGTAACCGAAAAGGGCTCCAGGAGAGGAGATTGCATAATTTACTGTGCCTGTGTTTACATTACACAGGCACAGGACATTCTGTGATCCGCCAGAACCAATCAGTAGGTCCAGGCCATAAATTATTGGCCTGGACCTGACGAGTGATTGACTCTGGAGCGAATCCAAACACCGCCGAGTCGGCCCTACACACGGGCAAGAGCAATGTACAGGTACGTCGATACGCGCAGCTGAGCCACCTTACCGCAGTAAATTTGCAGCAGGTGTTTGGCAACAAGTTAAAGTGGTTGTAAGGCCTGAAGGTTTTTTACCTTCATGTTTTCTGTGCATGAAGGTAAATAACCTTCAGTGTGCATCTCCCCCCTCAGCCCCCCCGTAATACATACCTAAACCCGATCTCGATCCAGCGACGTGCATGAGACCCTGAGGCTCTCCCGGGTTTCTTCTTTCTTAATGGCTGAGATGCAGAAGCAGGAGCCATTTGCTCCCACTGCTTTTAATAACAGCCACTAAAGCTGGAGCAGGGGGCGGGCCCCCGAGATCCGGCTCGGGAGAGAGCACACACAAGTGCCCCCACAGCAAGCGGCTTGCTATGGGGGCACTTGGTAAAGAGGAGGGGCCCAAAGCCTGGTGGGGGACCCCAGAACAGGAGGATCGGGGCTGCTCTGTGCAAATCCATTGTACAGAGCAGGTAAGTATGACATGTTTGTTATTTATTTATTTATTTTAAATAAAAATGTTACCTTTACAATCACTTTAAACTGACAACATACAATCAGATTTTGTTTTGGATTTGATCTTACAGATCAACCAAATTGACCAACACTTGTTTAATGTGAGTGTTGAGTTAGATAAGGATGAAAATATGAACAAAATTGCACATATTAGGACAGATTTGTAGTGTCTCCACCAGGTAAACACTGTTTTACCTTGTGACATTACAGAGTGTATTATGTAAACTTTGCAGGTATGCCCTTGAAAGTTGTGAATTCAGAAATCCAAATTTGTTTCGCGGCTATACGGGTAAAATGATACTACTTTAAAAATCATTATTAGCTAGAATAAATAAATTAATAAATATCTAAAAGAGCATTTCATTGTGAAATTGATGTTTTAATACTTTCATAAATGCACTTTTGTGTATAAAGAGTTGCATTTCAGATTAAATTATTATGTCCTGCTAGGGGCATCATAATTAGTTTCAACAAAGTATGGAAATAACTGTAATTGCTAGATCTAATTTTATTCGAAGAATACTCGAAAAACTGAGATTTCCCTTTTACATGAGTGAGTTGTTTCTTTTGTCCTATGAGTGATTTAGTATTTCCTAAGGTAACAATTATTCTGTAATTACTGGTAAATTGATGTCTGCTTCCAAATCTTAATGTAAAAAATGTTAAAAACGGTATATATGCTTTTTTCCCCTCAGATTCTATGAAAGGATTGGATTTATGGCATTAGTACAAATTAAAATAGATTTTAGAAAATGATAAAAAATAAAGGGGGCTCTGAGGGAATAAGATTCTCAGATAGTCTGAGTTGTCTATAGCAGGGACACCAAACTTTCCAAACAAAGGGCTAGATTACTGGCCACTGGAATCTGTGGGAGGAATGGTGCCCTATCCTTGGTGTCAGTGGGAAGAATAGTACCCCAATGTTGGTGTCAGTGGGATGAATAGTGCCCCATCCCTGGTGACAGTGGGAGGAATAGTGCCCTATCCCTGGTGTTGGTGGAAAGAATAGGGCCCAACATTGGTGTCAGTGGGAGGAATAGTGCCCTATCCGTGGTGTTGGTGGAAGGAATAGGGCCCAACATTGGAGTCAGTGGGAGGAATAGTGCCCCATCCCTGGTGTCAGTGGGAGGAATAATGCCCTATCCCTGGTGTTGGTGGAAATAATAGGGCCCAACATTGGTGTCAGTGGGAGGAATAGTGCCCTATCCGTGGTGTTGGTGGAAGGAATAGGGCCCAACATTGGTGTCAGTGGGAGGAATAGTGCCACATCCCTGGTTAAAGTGAAAGGAATAGTGCTCAATCTCTGGTGTTAGTGGAAGGAATAGTGCCCCATCCCTCGTGTTATCGGAAGGAACAGAGCCCATTGTTTGAATCAGTAGGATGAATAGTCCCCCATTTTTTGTGTTGGCTAAAGGAATAATGCCCCATTTCTGGTGTCAGTGGAAGAAATAGTGCCCCATTGTTGGTGTCATTGGGAGGAATAGTGTCGCATTTTTGGAGTCAGTGTGAGAAATAATGCCCTACTGTTGGTGTCATCAGGAGGAATAGTGCCCCATCCCTGGTGTCAGTGGGAGGAATAGTGCCCCATTGTTGGTGTCATCGGGAGGAATAGTGCTCCATCCCTGGTGTCAGTGGGAGGAATAGAGCCTTGTCCCTGGTGTCAGTAGGAGGACTGGTGAATCATTGTTGGCGTCAGTTGAAGGAATAGTGCCCTATCATTGGTCAGTGAGATGAACAGTACCTCAAAGGCCAGATAAAGGCAAGCAAAGGATCACAGTTTGGCGACCACTAGTCTATAGCAACAAAGCTTGCTTTCCTTCTCCCAGTGTAGTATGAGGGCATTATAGGGGACTTCTGATTGGTGGCATTGGTTAATACAGATTGCCTGAACACTTTTTTTTTGACACATTGAGATTTATACAACAATTTGCAGAATGTATTAAAAATGTATTCCAGATCAGGTACTTTTACACAGTACAGGTTGCAGCAAATACTCTAGGAGTCTATTGATAAAATATGTGCTGTGCGAATGCCTAAAAATATATACAGTCATTAAGAATATTTCCAATAATGTGTCTAATATGTGTATGTTGTATGATTGTCATCACCATCTAGTGGGCATAATGTGGTATTATCCTATATATCGTAGACACAACACAGGGACAACAACGAAATGACGAAATCTGTGCAAATGCTGAGGCATTCTCACAGCAATTTTCTTTTAGCAGATACATTTCTAGATATAACCTAGGTGACTGGAAACCTTTTTTTGACAAAAGTGTTTTTTTCTTTGCCTATGGAGAAACAGAGAATATTGATGGAGTACAAGAGGGATAGCAACCACTACCAAGCCATAGGCCCTAGAAAGGCTTAGCTCTTAGATACAACGTTTGCTTTTTTGTTCACTTGCTTCCCAACTCTTATGTAAAACATAATCTAACCTTACACTTCAGACACACTGCAATTTATTATGAAATCCATTTTCTTTTTAAATTATTATTTTATTTATTAAAGCTCTATTTCCACTGGATGCACACGTAACAGAGTGACAACACATGAAGACAACTGGGAGACAGAATGCAGGATCACCAGGTATTATTTTAGTGACAACGGCAGATTTAAAAATATTACAAATAAAGTAAATTAAACATGCTAAGGAATATATGGAATTTTAGTGTTAGAGTTTACATATATAATATTGCAAAAGATATTGATAAATAAAGATATTGATCTCAGACTTTGTCCCCCTTTAACTTACTCAAATCCCCCATGCAACCTAATCTTGGTCCTTTTACAGAGGCAGCCCTGACAGCGACAAACAAATACTCTAGATCACGGGTGTCAAACTCAATTATATCTTGGGCCACATCAGCAGTATTGTTGCCCTCAAAGGGCTGGTTGTATCTGAGGTGCGCTACATACAGAGTGCACGGTACAGGGGTGCACTATGTACAGAGTTCAGGGTTCAGGGGTGTGCTACATACAGAGTGAAGTTTCAGGGGTGCCCTATGCACAGAGTGCTGAGTTCAGGGGTGCACTATGTACAGAGTGCAGTATTCATGGGTGCGCAATGTACAGAGTGCAGAGTTTAGGAGCACACTATGTACAGAGTGCAGCATTCAGGGGTGAGCTATGTACAGGGTGCAGTATTCAGCGGCACACTATGAACAGAGTGTAGTATTCAGGGGCGCACCATGTACAGATGTGCAGGGTTCAGAAGTACGCTACATACAGAGTGCAGAGTTCAGGAATATACTGTGTAAATAATACAGAGTTTGGGGTCTGCTATGCACAGAGTGCAGGGCTTAGGGGTGCACTATGCACAATGTGCAACCCCAACTCCCCTGCCATGTTCTGGCTGCAAAACTGGGTGTGAGGGCCACATGACAAGCTCTGGCGGGCCAGATTCAGCCGTCGGGCCTTGTGTTTGACATACATACTCTAGATACTGAAAAAAAATAGGCTTTACTGTAAGCAAGTTGTCTGTATACACAGCATACAATTGAGTGTAAGAGCAACAGTGCGCAAATAAAAGTTACCCCAAGACAGCAGTTAGACATTCCAAGTCCAATACCTGCAAATCTTTAGAATCAAGTGTTGTGGAAGCAGAAGACAACAGGAGCTAATAATGCAACGCTAATTCCTTTGCAGAGCAAAGCTGGCAGCAAATTGTCCAAATGTACTTGTATGTGTCTGTTCACCAATATGTATTAATAGTGCTTGCCACAGATGTGAGCAGTCAGATAGGAAACTAAAGACAAGCTATCATCATCTTCATTTCCATTACATAGATATTACCTGAAGTCCCTGGAGAAGGACTTATTAGTCATAGCACACACTGAACAGCAGGTAAAACTAAATCATGCCTATGTGATGTGCATTTCTTTGAAAATATATGACAGCCTTAAACATGGATTGTATTGGGCAACACAAGTACTGAAGGGACTGAATTATCTGCTCCTTTTGAACTGTCAGCCTTGAACCTTTAGGCTCCATGCACACTACGTTAAAATAAAGCTCCTAGTTGCAGCTTTTGAGCTTTTTTTTTCTGCTTCTAGAAGCAAAAAGTGTTTTCATATGTGTCCATGCACACAATTTTTGGTTCCATGCACGCTAGTTTTTCAAAAGCACAAAAAAAGCTAGAAAAAAAAAAACGCTGGATGAAAGATGCTGATAAAAGCATTTTTGTGCCAGCTTCTAGTAGCATTTTAGTAGCTTTTAAAAGCATTTAGGAGCGTTAGCATTTTAATAACGTTTTTTGCAGTACAAAAAGAAAACAAACAAGAAAAAAACTAAAAAAAAAAAAAAAAAAAAAAAAAAAAAAGGGTTAGGAGCATTTTAGTAGCATTAGAAGCAGTTAGGAGCAGTTCAACACTATTTAGCTTCTAGGAGCAGGAAAAAAAATACTAATAACAGCTTCTAGGAGTTTAAAAATACGCTCGTGTGCATGGAGCCTGAGTTTGGATGTTCAGCATCTAGGAGCAGATAAAAAAATTATTTTTGTGTTTTTGGAAGCAATTTGCTGGCAGAAAAAAACGCTTTATAGTGTGGTGAAGGTATGGTGACTTTTGTCATAATTTGTGATTAATAAACTTGATTTTTTCTAAGAGATACCGCAGTTTGTTTTCTTGGAGACCCTTTTGATGGGCACTTCTCTGTGCTGTTTTCCCCCCTTTCCTTCCATTAACCACAGGCTCCAGGAACACCATCTATTAGCTTTGGTGAGTCAATTGTTATCATTAGATATTTTCCTGAGTATACCACTGTTTTTTATCCTTTGTTGTTTGCAGAAAAAAACGCTGCCAGCTCCTACAAGCTCCTAAACTCTGCTAACTGCTGCTAAGCTTGGTTTCCAGCATTTTCTTTTCTCAGTGGGCAGCTGCTGGTGTCCTTAACAACCAGTGAATATCTGGTTGTTAAGGAGAAGGCTGGCATGCCGGCTGCCACACCTTTAGTGCCGGTTCACACTAATACGACTTGTCAGGCGACTTGGTCAGCCTGGCAAGTCGTGCACCGTCGCGGTCATTGAGTAGTACAGGACCGGTTCTAATAGGAGCGACACAAGTCGCTCCGACTTAGAAAAAGGGTCCTGTACTACTTCGGGGCGACCTGAAGGCGACGTGCATTGACATTCATTTTATGAAGTCTGTGCAAGTCGCGCCGAAGTCGCGCTGCATGTGACTTCACAGGTCGCCCCCTAAGTCGGAGCGACCTAGTGTGAACCGGCACTTAACAATTGAGGACTCATTAGCTGTCAGCGGAGTTTCCTGCTGACAGCTGAATGTAAGCAAAAGAATTGCCGGCACTGAAAATGTGAGGAAAAAAACAGCCTGCCCCCTCCCAATCCATAGCAGGTCCTTCAGGTCTGGTATGGATTTTTTTTTTCTTATATAATCTTTATTTAAGACAAAGTAACATGTCATATCAACATTTCCAATAATGCAAAAACATAGGTTTGAAGGACATGTGTAAAATGTGAAGTACAAGTAGTAAACAATAGAATAAAAGGAGGAACAACAGTTGTATAGCAGAGTAACACTGGGGCTCTCCCCCAGGGAATTAGGGATAGCCCGCTTGATTCTGTCACCAACTAGTAAGTATATACATGAATCCAAAAAGAAAAAAAGTCTTGACAAGAAGGCCCAGTGGCTAGCACTAGGCCAGCATATACTAATGGGAGTGCTGGATTAACTACAAAGTAGCCCGGCCGGCCCAGATGCTAGGGGCAGGGCCAAATGTGCATCCATCCAACCCCCCCAGCACACCACCAACATAGGCACCACCCTGAAGCATAATATAAACACCGAAGTGGAGGAGCAGTGCCACCCTCAGGAGAGGAGGCCTCCCCCTCAGTGGCAAAACACTGTGACTGCCTGCCTGGGACTCTCCTAGAGTAACTGCTTGTCTCCTGAAATCCCCTCTATGCTCTTGTGCTGGGAGACACAGCAAACCTTCTGTCAATGCTACATTTTTATGTGCCATCCTGGAGGAGTTGGACTGCCTGTGCAACTTCTATAGGGTCCAGGTATCGCCTCATGCTACCAGTAGTGACACTGACCCAACCAAATGCAAAACTAGTGAAAAACAGTCAGAAAGATGGGTAGGGAAATTTTTTTTAGTAGCCTTCACCTGTCAAACCATTCCTGTTTTGGAGGTTGTCTCATTGTTGCCCATCTAGTGCACCTGTTGTTAATTTAATTAACACCAAAGCAGCAACTAATTAACAACCCCCTTTGCTACTTAACTGACCATATCAATATTAAAGGAGTTTAAATGACATGATGCTATACTCCGATAAAAAAGTGTTCCTTTCATTTTTTCGAGCAGTGTAGTTTGTTTCCTGTGTCATGGAATCATTAGAGCTTGAATGAGTAAACTGGTACAGGTGAGTCAGCTGAGCCGCAGTAAACTCATGCCCTATGTCCTTTTCCCAGACACCTATAGCTCCGGAAGTAGCAGAATCCAGCAGTTGATATAGTTCAGAGACCTATGTGGTATAGGCTCCTTTGCTATAAAAAGGCATTCAAAAGGTGTAAGGGAGGAAATATCCCTTATAGAGCAGCCGTGGATTTAAAAAAAGTGGTGGAGTTGCCTGTACCTTCAAAAATCCATATGAGAACCTCCATGTTGGGATTTCTAGGTCTCAAAAGTCAGCAGCTTACCGTTCCTCAGGAGCTTACCACAACTGGCATTACCATCATCCACCCACGGCCCAAAGAAGGCCATTTGTTCCCCAGAAGGAAATCACAGGAACCCTCCTAGCAAGGGCTAGTGGGGACACAGGAGGGGCCGGGTTTAAGGTTTAATTGATTCAATCCCAAACTACAAGAGCATGGGTCGTCAATGGGGGAGTAGCATCTGACAGCCCCCTGTGTTCCAGAGACAGCCACGGGACATAGGATAAATTCCTGCCTGCCATGTATTTCTCCTGTGAGACCCATAGCTTAGAGTGAGTGTGGAAGCACCTGTTGAGAAACCTCTGAAGGACAATAGCCCTGTAGTAACTCTGTACGTCTGGGATTCCCAAGCCACCTGCGTGTTTCGGGCGCCTCAGAGCAATTTGTGGTTTGCGTGTGTTCCAGACAAACCCAGATAGCATGCTAGACAATTGGGTGAATAAACCTCTGGGTAAGGGCACAAGTATCATCTGCAGGAAGAAGAGTATTCTTGGAAGAATATTCATTTTTATAATATTTACACGCCCCAGCCAGGTAAAAGCAGTTTTATTGCATTGTGCTAAATCCCTTCTAACCGCAGCAAGTAAGGGGGATGTTTGGTAGCGTACAGGGTATGAAAGTGAGCCATTAACTGAAAGCCCAGATATTATAAAGAGGACTTAACCCAGGTAAAAGGACAAGCAGCCTGGAGGTTGCTTGCCAAAGAAGGAGGCAACTGAATGGGAAGGATTTCCAGTTTTGTGAAATTGATTTTGAAATTCAAAAGTGTTTCAAAATGCTTGAGCTCTCGCATCAGGTTGGGCAGTAAGATCAAGGGATCCGTGAGAGGAAATAGCACGTCATCGGCATACGCTGAGAGTGTGTGTTCAGTATTACCGACCTTCAATCCCTTAATATCCGCATTCGCTCGCACTTTGTGTAGTAGAGGTTCAAGTACCAAAACAAAATGGAGGGGAGAGGGGGGCCCCCTCGTGCCATTCCTGACCGAGAACCTGGAGGGGAAAAGTCCATTGACAGCTTGGGGTGGAATATAAGGCCATAATCATTGTGAGCATATTTGGTCCCAACCCCAGAGTCTCTAACACCGCTCGCAGGTAGGACCAATCAACTCGATCAAATACTTTTTCTATGTCTGTTGACAAAATTATGTAGGGCAAAGGATCCTGACATTTACGAGCCCAGTGAAAGAGTTGTATCGCTCTAATGGAATTGTCTCTAGCTTCACGACCTGAAATAATCCTGTTTGGTCCGGGTGAATGATATAGGGCATAAGAGGCTTCAAGCAGTTCGCTAAAATGTTTGGCAGAATTTTGATATCTACATTAAGGAGGGATATGGGGCAGTAACTTTGGGGTATGGTCGGGTCCTTACCTTCTTTCGGGAGTCCTGAGATGTGAGCTAAAAGAGCCTCTGGGGAATTACGCTACCCCTGCTATGGAATTTAAATAATTACACATGGAGTCTGACAAAAGGGGAAAAATTACCTTGTTTAGTTCAGAGTAATAATTGCGGAACCCTGAGGCAATTTTAGAGGACTGGTCAACAATCTCTCCAGAAGAAGAGTGAAGCTTATGTAAATATTTTTGGGCACGTTTCTTTCGGAGAGCTCTTACAAGCAGACGACCGCATTTATTTCCATGCTCATAATACTTATGAGATAGGTATCTTAACTGCTTAACGGGCTTGCTGATCCAACAAGCTTGAGAATAGCTTTCCTAGTTTCGTCACCCTCAACAATTCCTCTGGGTAACCACTATGCTTGTGCTGAAGTTTAGCCTGTTGAAGGGCAAGGAGTACCCTTTGAAAGTGTGCTTGGCGCGCTTTCTTGAGCTTGGTGCCAAGGTAGATCAGCTCCCCCCTCACCACTGCCTTATGACCTTCCCAGACAATCTTTTCGCAAAGGCCATCCGTACTGTTTTCCCTGAAATAATGGGTCAAGACATCCGTGACTCCTGAGACCACTGCAGCGTCGTCCAACAGATTTTCATTTAATCTCCACGACCAGGCCTTACGGGTGCCAGGTGGTAAGGCAACTGTTACCGGAGCATGGTCAGACATAGTAATGTTCCCTATGGACGATGACTGCAAAAGCTCAAGGGCAGGATGGTCTACACAAAAGGAGATCAATACTGGTATACACGCTGTGAACTAAAGTCCCTGTACAAGGGGTGTAGCACCCTCCAGCTATCTATCAAAAGATGAGTCTGAAGGGTTTTGCGAAAGTGTTTGAGAAAGGCGTACGAGTGGGATGGTCACCTATAAGATGTGTCAAGGGAAGGGTCTGGACTAACATTAAAGTCTCCCCCCAAGGATCAGGGAATCTTCCTTAAATTCTGCCAATCGCTCCAAGACCTCGTCATTGAAGGTGAGTTGATTAATATTGGAAGTGTAGATCGTGGTAAATTTAAAAATTTTCCCAGCAATAATCGCTTTCAAGAAGGCATAACGACCCTAAGGGTTCACCCGGTTCCCTGTGGCTGGAATGGGCAGGATTTATGTATCGCAATAGCTTTACCCCTAGAACAGGGATGTGCTTAAAAACCACTGGCTGTACAAGTGGGTGGGAAGCTTAGGTACTGATTGAGGCGTGAAATGTGTCTCCTGCAGAAAGATTACCTGCACCCCCGACTTTTTCAGTTCCCACTATAGCTTGCTATGTTTGCATGGAGAACAGAGACCCCGAACATTATAAGAAATTACTATAAGTGATGCCATAAGAAATCCGGAAGACAGGCAAGCCACAAATGATGCCAGTGAGCTTGGTGTGGGCAATGAAGTGAGAAGTACCCCCTGGGAGAGAAGGGAGAGAGAAAAAAAAAAAAGGAGGAAGAAGAAAAAAAAGCCATGGAAAATTAACATGAGTTCTAGCAGCGAGTCTGGGGCACATTAAATAATAGCTCAAGCAACATCAACATGAAGTCCCGGTAAACTGGAACCCTGTTCACTGTGTGTAGCCATGATCTCCACCTGGAGCAATCCTACCAGTTCCCGAAATAGTCCCAATTGTGGGGGTTAATTTTTAGGGTTCAGGATCTTTCCCCAGCAGAGGGAGAGAGCTGCAAGAACATTGCCATTCAGTCCCTTGGAGTGGATGGGCCTGAAGACGAGCCCGAAGCGGGGCGCTGTCGACGCCTTTTGCGGCTTCAATGCTTAGTGGGCAGCCAGGGTTGGGGGGGCTGGATAGTAGGAAAGTCCAACAAACCTCTCCAATCCGGGAAGTCGACTGGATCCAACCTGAGAGTGGGCAAGAAATGAGGAAGATCATCTTTGGTACGCAACGTGACCTGTCTGCCATCTTTAGTTACCTATAGGTAAAATGGGAAACCCCAATGGTAAGTCAGGCCTGCCTCTTGGATAGCAGCCAGTAAGGGGTAGCGTGCCCAGCATTGCATGAGAGTACACCTAGATATATCTTGATAAAAGAAAAGTTGAGCCCCATCAAAATCAAAGTACGTTTTCCCACCGTTTTTTTTGCATAATGGGATCTTTGAGCGTGTATTTGTGTAGATTACAGATGACCTCTCTAGGATTGTTCACATCTTGAGAAGGAGGTCTAACTGCCCTATGAGCACGATCAATCTCGATGGGAGCGGTATCTGGGAGCTCCAGTTTTTCTAAATATGCCCACCAGAGTAGGCATGATATTTCTAGAAGTTGTAGCTTCTGGCAGGCTGCAGATGCAGATATTTGCCCGCCGGCTGTGATTCTAAAAATCATCTACCTGGCACAGCAAGGCCTCAATTTTCTGATCCTGGGTGATGCATCTATTTTGGAGCATAGATATGGTGGGTAGTGCTTCATCAAATCTTTGTTCAAGTGTCTCCAATCTAGTCCCCAACTGTGTGGTTTTAGATTGGAGCTGTGCTATGTACTCTTTAAAGGCTTTTTCCACCCTGGTACCTGGTAGTGAATTGCTTCAAGTCTTCCCGGGTGGGGAGAGACAAAATATGGCGCCTAATATCCCCATCTTCTAAGAGGTCAGCCACATCAGAGCCACCTTTGAGGCTGTGGTCGTAGAGTCACTCACCGAACCTTGGCGAGGGTATTGGGGATTCCGCAATTCTCTGAAGCTGGGCTGTGTTGTGCTGCGAGGTCTTCGGCGCCGGCGCCATCTTGGAAGCCTCGCGACCTGTCCTACGGGTCCCCAGGAAGAATGTCTCCAGCTGTCCCTGCCTGAATCTGTCAGCCCTCGGCGGCTGGGAAGAGGTCCTGTGGGCTGCTTGGAAGCATCTCCCTCTGGTGCTGTTTAAAAGGCAGCAGTGGACACAGAGCTGAGGCGATGCACGTCCTCACTCCTCTATAGTATGGATTTTAGGTGGAACCCTACCCCAAATTTTCTTTTTAAATAAATACGTTTAAATCCATACCAGACCCTTATCTGAGCATGCAGCCTGGCAGGCCAGGAAAGGGAAGGGATGAGCGGTGCCCCCAAACCATACCAGGCCACATGCCCTCAACATAACAGGGTGCTTTGGGGCAGGGGAGCTCTCCGACAAAGCCCCTTGTCCCCATGTTGATGGAGACAAGGGCGCTTCCCCACAACCCTGGTCAGTGGTTGTGGGGGTCTGCAGGTGGGGAGCTTATCAGAATCTGGAAGCCTCCTTTAACAAGGGCCCCCCCTTCCCCTCCAAAAAGTGCCAAATGTGGCAGTGGGGAGGGTGTGAACAAGCAGGGCTTGCCCTTTTGGGTGGAGCTCTGCTTTAAGGTGTATGCTGATAGGAGGAGACAGCAAGGCAGTAGAGTGAGCTCACAAGTGTGGGGTTTCTGCTTTCACTTTTCAGTCACAGGGTAGGAGCACAAACAAGACCTTAACAGGTTGATTTACTAAAATTGAAGAATGCTAAATCTGGTGCAGCTGTGCATGGTAGCCAATCAGCTTCTAACTTCAACTTGTTTAATTAAGCTTTGACAAAAAACAAACAAACTGGAAGCTGATTGGTTTGTAGGCAGAGCTGCGCCAGGTTTTGCACTCTCCAGTTTTAGTACATCAACCTGTGCTGTTGAACTGTAGCAAAAAAAAAAATCAGGCCTTATGCCCTGCTAGATGGGCCTGAACTGAGTAATTCTCAGGACTAGACGGGCAGATATACAAAGGGGTGGATTTACTAAAGGCAAATAGACTGTTCACATTACAAGTGCAGTTGCTAGGGCTTAGTAAATTAAGTGAAGCTTCATTTTGTAAAGAATACCCAATCACATGCCAGGAAAATAAGAAAAAAATTGGATTTTTTGTAAGAACTTACCGTAAAATCCTTTTCTCTTAAGCTCATTGACAGGCGCAGTCCTCTTTGATTAATATCAGTAGGGTTATACTGCCCCCTACAGGAGTAGGACACTAGGCAGGAAAAACATTCTGGCCACACCTTAGGGGCAGTCCCAGAGGGTATATCCTCTCACTTCCTGCTACAGGATGTCAGTTATGTCACAAAGCAGTGTCAGAGAATTTAACCCAACCCAACTCAAATAGAGGGGCGGGTACTGCGTCTGTCAATGAGCTTAAGAGAATAGGATTTTACGGTAAGTTCTTACAAAAAATCCAATTTTCTCTGTCGCTCATTGACAGACGCAGTCCTTTTGATTAATATCAGTAGGGACGTCCCAAAGCAGTGCCACAAATGAGCGGTGGGATAACGGAAATCAAAATCCAATCTAGAAGGCCCAACCGGCGCCAACCAGAAGCATCAAGGACTCATCGATCAAAAATATGAGACCCAAGTGAAGAACCCAACAAACCCTCGAGGTAGACCAACGGTCTCCTCAAACAGCGGCCTGCAGGAACCTTGCGGCCAAAAGAGGCATCCGCTGATGCCAGCACATCAACCTTATACAATTTTGTAAAGGTATGAACCGACGACCAGGTAGTCGCCTTGCAAACCTGAACCACTGACGCCTGATGGCAGAAGGCCCAGGAAGCACTAAGCGCTCCAGTGGAGTGCGCCTTAACAGGGAACGGAGGAACCCGACCCTTAATAGAATAAGCCTGTACCACCATCTGTCTGATCTATCTAGAGATAGTCGCGGCAGACGCAGGCAACCCCTTTCTAGGGCCATCCATGATCACAAACAGTGAATCCGTCTTACGGAAAGATTCAGTGTAGTTAATTACACCCTGATCGCCCGAACTACATCCAAGGAGTGTAATGCAAACTACTGAGGATGACTGGGCTTAGGACACAGGGAAGGTAACACAATATCTTCATTTAGATGGAAATCTGAAACCACCTTAGGAAGGAAGGGTGGATTCGGACAAAGAACCACCTTATCCCTATGAACCACCAGATATGGGGAACGACAGGACAATGCGGCCAGCTCTGACACCCTGCGTGCAGAAGTGATAGCCACCAGAAAGGCCACCTTCTGGGATAAAGTAAGCAAGGGAATCTCCCTAATATTTTCAAAGGGAGGTTTCTGAAGAACCGACAACACCCAATTAAGATCCCAGGGCGGCAAGGGCGCGCGCACCGGCGGAGTCAGGTGCCGCACCCCCTGGATGAAATTCCGCACCAAGGAATGAGTAGCCCGAGGCTTCTGAAAGAAGATTGCTAACGCTGAAAACCTGACCCTTGATAGTGCTCAAGGCCAGTTTCTGCTCAACCCCCTTTTGCAGAAAAGCCAATATTCGGGTCACCGAGTAAGAACGTGGAGGAAACCCAAGTGATTCACACCACGCGATCTAAGACTTCCATGTGCGATGATAGATCTTTCTGAAAATCGCTTTCCTCGCTTTAATTAGAGTAGGAATAACTGAAGCTGACAAACCCTTGTCCTTCAGCACCTGGGTCTCAACAGCCAGGCCGTTAAAGCCAGCGATCGTAAAGCAGGATGGAAGATCGGTCCCTGAGTCAGCAGATCCTCCCTGAGAGGAAGTCGCCAAGGAACGTCCGCGACCAGCCTGACCAAGTTGGCGTACCAGGCCCGATGAGGCCAGTCCGGAGCCACAAGGATGACTGGAATTCCCTCCACCTCTATTCTGCGAAGAAGTTTCGGCAGCAACTTGAGAGGAGGGAAGGTATACAGTAGCTGGTACTGCCCCCACGGAGCAACCAGCGCTTCTGCGGCGTCCGCCTGAGTATTGCGGGAGCGGGCTACAAACCTCCGCACCTTCCTGTTGAGCCGAGATGCCAACAGATTCACATCCGGGGTGCCCCAATGAAGGCACAATTGGTGAAATACCTCTGGATGAAGGGGCCCTTCCCCTTGATCCAGAATCTGACGGCTGAGACAAACTGCCTGCCAATTTTCCACCCCCGGAATGAAAACCGCGGAGAGAGCTGGAACAATTGTTCCGCCCAACGAAGGATGCCGGCCACTTTACGGCCACCAGAGCACTCTTGGTGCCCCCCTAGTGATTGACGTAAGCCACGACCGTGGCACTGTCCAACTGGATCCGAACCGGGCTGTCCCGGAGCTGCTCGGTCCCGTGAACCAGACAAAGTCTGATCACTCTCAGTTCCAATACATTTGTCGGTAACCTGGATTCTTCCAGGGACCGGAGCCTTTGAGCAGATAGTCTGCCGAGAACCCCACCCAACCCGCATAGACTGGTATCTGTGGTGACAATCGTCCAATAGATCGGGAGAAATGACTTCCCCTGACTGAGACCGAAGTCACCAAACCAGAGACTTACTGGTCCGCTCGCTCAGCCGGATCCGATTGTCCCGGGAATCAGGATTCCGGTTCTATTTGAGAAGAATCTCCTTTTGGAGAATTCGGGTATGAAACTGGGCAAACGGTACTGCCTCGAAAAGAAGCCCCCATCAGTCCCAGAACCCTCATGCAAGTCTGAAGGGAAGGCCAGTTGACAGACAATCACAACTGAGTCGTCGACTGAATCTTCTGGAGTTTCTCCGCAGGGAGAAACACTTTTACCAAGGATGTGTCTAAAGTTAGGCCTAGATAGTTCAGTCTCCTGGTGGGGACCAGGGAAGACTTCTGCAGGTTCACCAACCATCCGAACTCTTCCAAAGAGATCTTAGTGATCTCCAAGTTTAGCAACAGAGCCTGTGAAGACTCCGCATAGAGTAGAAGGTCGTCTAGGTAGCCTAGAACCGATATGCCCCGCTGTCGCAACAGCGCCAAAATTCGGGTCAAGACACTCTTGTGAAGACATGGGGAGCAGAGGCGAGACCAAAGGGTAATGCCACAAACTGATAATGGTTCTCTCCCACAGCAAAGCGAAGGAACGCTGATGTCCTGCGTGAATGGGAATGTGAAGATAGGCATCCTTGGTGTCTATGGATGCCAAAAAATCCATTTGATGCAGGGAGGCCACCACTGCGAATGGACTCTTTTTTGAATTTTTGCACCCGGACAAAACAATTGAGCGCCCTCAAGTCCAGAACTGGACGCAGGTTGCCCTCTTCCCTGGGTACTGTGAACAGGTTCGAGCAGAACCTCTGAAAACGTTTTCCCCAAGGAACCGGACCACTCCTTGTTGTATCAAGTCCGTCACCCCAGCAGAGCCTTTAAGCGATCCGGGGATAGTCGTATGTAGGAAGGCAAGAACCGCACCAGTGGAAGTGATCGAAAACTCGATCTTGTATCCCGCCCATATGACCTCGCGAACCCATTTGTCTGGATTTCTGGAAAGCCACGGGTCCGGAAACCGGTGAAGACGTTCCCCCACCCCAGATATGGGTGGGGGCGCACCTTCAGGCTGTGTGGTCTATTTTCAGGTCTGGAAGGACCGGATCTTTGTTTACCCGACCAGCGTTAAGCCTACAGCACCTGGTATTCCCAGGCGGTTTCTCATACAGGTACTAAACAGGCCCAACCTTGTTTAGCTTCCGAGATCAGACGAGATCGGGCGCATTCAAAGTGATGCTGCCGTAGGCCCCTTTGAAACCCCCTGGGGGGTTTTTGGAGGACTTCGCCTTATCACTTGCCTTAGAGGAACAACAAAACTTGCCTTTCGTAGCCTGTGGTAGAAAGGTGCTCTTGCCTCCAATGAGACCCTTGATAATCTCATCCATGGTAGCACCAAACAGGCGATCCCTTAGAAAAGGGGAGATCAGCCAAAGCTCTTTTGGAAGCTTAATCCGCCGATCAGCACTTTAACCATAATATGTGCCGGAGGACCACCGCCGAGATCGATACACGCCCCAACAATGGAGCGGTGTCCAGGGCGGCGTCACAGACAAGCTGTAGCCCTTGTACCATAGTCGATGTTTGTGAAACCAGAACAATGGTAAACACTGGCCTAAAGGCCGACCCTACCCGGAAAATTATGGAGCGATCTCCAACCGGATAACAGTAGCTTTATTTAGTCTGGAAATCGGTAAATCCACCGACGGTGGTACCGTCCATTTGTTAAGGAGGAATTCTTCAAACGGATAGCACCTAGCAATCCGTTTGGACATACCAGGGGTTTGTTTTAAACTGACCCCCTCCTCCTTAATTATAACATCAAAACATTTGGGCAAGGAAACACCTTTTGCCATTTTGGAAGGCTTGCGGGTACCAAAAGCAATTCCAGTATCACCTGCCTCTGCCGGTGTAACCTCAGCCGGACAGACACAATCAGTGCATCCACCGGCGCTTCGTTTTGCGTTCGGAGACAGAAACGTCGTCCTCTTTCTCCGAGGAGACGGGACCCGACACAACAGCCCCAGAGGAGAAAGCTGCAGCAGCAGCGACAGGCTCAGATCTGTATCTGATGTGTCAAACGACATAGGGGTAGGCGGGGGTCGCTTTTTAGCCCCCCGTCACTGACAGGCCACCTCCACCCGGGATACAAAAGACTCCAAAACCGCTGACAATGCATCAATAGTAGGTGGAGAACTGGAGGGTCCTGCGGCCACCTCGAGGGGATCAGATGGGGATACATGTGTGGCAGGGTCCATGATAAATCCAGGAACACTTGCCAGCAAACAAGGATTGCAAAAAGAAAAAACTTTTTTTTTTTATATGTAATCCCCCAGCGCAACAGCGCCCCCATAGAGAGAGAGAGAGAGAGAGACCCCAAGGGCTCACCATCTGATGCACAGAAGCTTCTACCAAACTGCTCTCAGCGCTGTCCTTACAGAACAGGAAGTCTTGTGGATCGATTTACCTGGGTAAAGGAGGCGGCTCCGCCCCTTTACACGCCTTCCGGCACTCCCACAAGCCTCCTGGAGTGGTATACCTGCAAGTAGGGAGATATGTGGAGTGTGTCACAGGATAGAGGGGACCCGAGATCATGAGGGTCCGACCATCCCCAGAAGGGCCCGCATCCATTCCCAAAACCCGACAGGGGGAAGGGGGAACATTCTACTCACCATACCGGAACAGGCGGGCACCCACTCCTAACAGAACCCCTCTCCACCGAGGTGGGGGGGCTGTCGACCAATACGGACGCCGTGACTCAGTTTCTGGCTGGTCGTAGGCAACCTGGCGAGACGTTTAACTCGCAGGGCGAGTCCCCGTCCAGTGGGACTATGTCGCGGCCGACCCATCGCGGAGCTAGGGCCTGCACGCGCTCGTAGGCCGGCTGGGGTGACCACTGGATCTCAACATCCAGCCCGTCGCCCAGCTCCAGCATAATTGCTTGAAGATCTCACAGGAACAAAAACTGGAGAGAAAAAAGCTAACTAAAAAAGCTTGCCAGGACCAGAGATCCCAGCAAGGAACTTAGGTCCTTACTCCTGACTAGGCAGAAAAAAACGGACATCCTGTAGCAGGAAGTGAGAGGATATACCCTCTGGGACTGCCCCTAAGGTGTGGCCAGAACGTTTTTCCTGCCTAGTGTCCTACTCCTGTAGGGGGCAGTATAACCCTACTGATATTAATCAAAGAGGACTGCGTCTGTCAATGAGCGACAGAGAAACAGCATTTTTGCTTGCACATGATTGAAGGATAGAAGTCAGCAGAGCTTCCCCTGATTTACTAAGTGCTGGAGAAACTGCACTTGCACAGTACAACTGCACTTCCAAAGTACACAGTCCTTTTTGCCTTTAGTAAATCCACCCCATTACATACCTCCCAACTTTTAGAGATGGGGACACCTCGGAGAAATATACAAAAAAAAAAAGATTAGTTAAACCCACAAGTGCTTTTTTTTATTTATTTATTTTTTTCTTTACCACTACTATTCCGTTATACTGGCTTTTGAAATTTACAAATGCAATTTGGAAACTGTATGAAAGGTTTAGCACTGGGAAACACTTTTTGAAAGATAAAAAGTGCATTTTATATACAATTATATAGGTCGAGCCAAAATGAGGGACAAATGAGGGAATCAGGGACAGTTAGGGGGCTATGCCATTGCCTCTGGCAGGTAAAAGAGCTCTTATATACACTATATTGTCATAAGTATTGGGATGCCAAGCTTTGCATGCACATGAACTTTAATGTCATCCCAGTCTTAGTCTGTGGGGTTCAATATTGAGTTGGCCGACCCTTTGCAGCTATAACACCTTCAACTCTTCTGGGCAGGCTGTCCACATGGTTTAGGAGTGTGTCTATGGGAATGCTTAACCATTCTTCCAGAAGCACATTTGTGAGGCCAGGCACTGATGTTGGATGAGAGTCAAGTTCCTCCACCCCAAACTTGCTCATCCATGTCTTTATGGACCTTGCTTTGTGCACTGGTGCGCAGTCATATTGGAACAGGAAGGGCCCATCCCCAAACTGTTCCCACAAAGCTGGGAGCATGAAATTGTCCAAAATGTCTTGGTATGCTGACGCCTTAAGAGTTCCCATCACAGAAACGAAGGGGCCAAGCCCAGCCCCTGAAAAACAACCTCCTCCACCAAATGATTTGGACCAGTGCACAAAGCAAGGTCCATAAAGATATGGATGAGCAAGTCTGGGTCAGAGGAACTTGGCTGACCTGCAACCCGATAGAACACTTTTGGGATGAATTAGAGCGGAGACTGCTAACCAGGCCTTCTTGTCCAACAGTGCCTTACCTGACAAATGCGCTTCTGGAAGAATTGTCAAACATTCCCATAGACACACTCCTAAACCTTGTGGACAGCCTTCCCAGAAGAGTTGAAGCTGTTATAGCTGCATGGGTGGGCCAACTCAATGTTGAACCCTACGGACTAAGACTGGGATGCCATTAAAGTTCATGTGCGTGTAAAGGCAGGTGTCCCAATACTTTTTACAATATAGTGTATGTATTTTATATGTTTGTTTTTCTGTGCCTGGAGTTCAGCCTAAATATGTTTTGTTCCACACTTTGTCTCTGTGACTCTGATGATATCCCTGATGACTGGTGGAGTAATGATATAAAAACAGCAGGAGATATGGAAAGAGCCCCAATCTTCAGAATGAATGAAGCAGAAACAAGTAGATGCTTTCACTACAAGTCATCAGGTTCAGCTTCCTCTCTGCCAGGCATAAGAAAGAACAGGGAGTGGCACAGTACTGACATCAACAACTCTCATGACACTAACTGAGGCAGCAACAGTGCCTTAGAAGAACGCAAACTAAAGTTATACAGCCATTAGGCTACAGAGACTGTCACATGCCCATAGGTGCACTGTTATTCAGGAAAAAGTTAGATTTTTCAGGATATTGGATAGCCAAATTAACCCTTCTAAATATTTCTATAACATAGCAAATATTCACTTTATGATTATAGGTCCACCTAAAAAAGTGTTAGGCCTCATTCACATAGGCATATTTATAGGTACATCCGTAAAAAGGCCCGTCTTTGCCTGCATGGTATACGTGCACCTGTTCAGGGACACGCACCACCGGCTGTCAAATTGAGACTAGCAGCTGAGTCTAGGGGCTGAAGCTGATAAGGGTGACACACTTGTAGGATAAGCCCCAAGATCTTTTAGGGGAAGAAGCTTGGTCAAAGACTATATAAAAAAACCCCAACAATTGGAAAGTCCTGTGAATGGAAAAATCCACTTAGTGCCGAACCCAAGAAAGGGGAAGTGCATCCAAAAACCATACAGAATAGAAAAAGAACCCCACCAGGATAGAGCACCTCAAAGGCTACTAATAGTATATAAATAAAATATAATTTGACATCAAAAAAACATTTACAAACACCATAGACCAAGTGCATCAGTTACCCCAGTTAAGAGGAACCTAACCCCAGCCGACCTCCCGCCACCCCCACCCAGAAGGGCACTCAAGCGTCCTGGAGTATGCCCTGTCACCTAAACCCCCTCATTCCCAAACCTCCCCTTCATCAGAAGTAGATAACCTCCAATGACCCACTCTATAGGGGCGATAGACATGCCCAGAATGAATCCTAACCAAGATGGAAAAGGGGGTATTGGACAGTCTTTGGGAAACAAAAGTCCTGTACATGCATGAAAAACAGATCCTACGGACCGACAGGTAGTCCCATTCCAACTGCTGATGATGGATTAGTGATGCAGATTCCTTGCTGAATATAAAGCATAGGGCTGAGTCCATGTCTGTAAAGACCAAGCAATATTGGCACCTCTTGCTCCTCCTAGACTCCAATCCCTGTCCTCTCTGCTAGATCCAGTCGGGGGGGAGGATAAATCCCTCTGTGACCACAGGTATATGAATCTGCTGTGAGGGACTGGGTAAACTATGGAGTAGTTCAATGACATGCTCAATGTAACTCAATTGTATGCATCGAGTCACTGCACCTCAAATCCCACCAGAGAAGCTCTTCCTTCTGTGTGTGGCCCGCTCTGTTGGCATGCAGGTTGGATACTATCACTGTGCACGCCGTGGTCCTGTGGCTCCAAGCCACAATGCTCGGCTCTGCGCCATGTGGCCAATGCTGTCTGCAGTCCTTTAGCTGAGGTGATGCACTGCCAATATCTGATTCATTCCACTTGCCTGGTGAGTGTCCCTAGGTGGGCCCTTCCCAGTGGGGGTGGCACTCAGGTGGGATGGGGGGATTGTGGCGGGGAGTCGGCTGGGGTGGGGTTCCCCTTAACTGGGGTAACTGATGCACTCGATCTATGGTGTTTGTAGATATTTTTTGATGTCCAATAAATTATATTTTTATACCGTTACTAGAAGCCTTTGAGGTGCTCTATCCTTGTGGGGTTCTTTTTTTATATTGGTCAAGGACTATGCCTCTCTAATCATTTTGACCAACCGGAAAGATAATACTCTGGATGAAGTCACTTCTCTTTTTTTAGGCCCCCTTGGGAGGATGAGAAGGTTATCTGCACATTGAAAACTCTTGAGTCTTGCCAAATAAGTCGTGATTAGATCAACCATGTCCAAGAATGCAGGTCAGACAAATATGCTGAAAACAAGGGGAGTACTGCTTTAGTTCTGTTGAAAACTGTCAATACTTTTGGGAGAAATTCAGAAGGTCTCAAAATTATTCTAATTTGTAAAAAACAACAAAATGGTTCTCTGCAGGAATGGGCCTTCAATTCGGAAATTCTCCGAGCAGAGATGATGGCTTTTAGAAATTAGAAATCAGAGAGAGATGCCAAAAGGATCAGGAATAATTAGGGGAAAAAGGAAGATTTTCAACAATTACTGAGCTGGATCCACTCAATTGATACTCGGTCAAAGAGGATGGAGCTGACACTGGCGCCTTCAAAGAGCGATATGAAAGACCCTTGTGGTCTGGCTGGAGGAAACTTAGAACCCCTTAAATAGTCTAGTTAAGAGGATCAATGTCCGCCCCTTGTGTAAATCTTCGCCATACCTGGAAATAAGTTAAATTGGATGAAACCCTTCTAGACATGAATAAAGTCTCTATCACCCTAGGAGGAACACCTGCTCAGATCTGACTCTTCTCTAGGTCCACCAGAACATTTTTTAAGGTCTGTGGAAAAAGTCTTGTGTGATTCCAGCATAGAGGGTAAATCCCTAAGCAGCAGATGTCCTCTAGTTAATTAAAAATTTGCAGATACTGCAGATGGAGTGTCCATTACTACCAACAGTGTCTTTGAGAAGGTACAGGGAGCTGTTGCCAGACCAAATGGCAGACTAAGAAATACAGCAGGGGTTAAGTGCTTCCTATAAGGTTTGATTGGGTCGATTTAGCATCTGCCAAAAAAGTTTGACCATACAGAGGATTTCTCCCCCATTTCCAACCAGGGAATATTCCATCATTGCCATGAGATTTGGTATATGCTGTTACCTTACAGCAGTAAGGTAAGGGTGTAGTACACCAGAGAAGACCTTCTCTCCCTGCACCTTCCCCGGTTTTGCCTGGTGTTGGGAATTATTTTCTTCACCCCCATATAGATCACTGGATGTTCCATTGTTTATATCCCAGGATTTAGTGGATCTGACTCACCTTCTGGATTGACAACTCATACATGTTATAGGGACACTATGTTTGAACACAGTTTATGGGCTTCACATTTATTGGTCATGAGATCTTTCACTCAATATTTTGATCTTCACTTCATTGTTCATTTCACTTTTTAGATTGTTTTTAAGGCTATTCCTTGTATTTTTATGAATTAGTTCACCTGGTGCCATTCTATTGGTTTATATGTGTCACTTGTTATTATTATTATAATATAATATTAAAATAGAAAATGGTGCTGCGCTATTCTGCAGTGTTAAACGAATAAAAATGAATATGATATAAAGTGACGAGGTGCTAAATCTTCAACTAGATGATAAATAAATAGTGAATAAATACTAGAATAGATAAACACATGTAGCCAAAATCTTCAATGAATACGACACAATAGTAGGTAAAACTAAAAAAATAAGGCAAAAATAAAAAAGATATAATAAAATGACAAGGTGCTGTATGTTCAAGTATATAAATGTGACAAAGTGATATACCATCTGGTGATTAATAGTGAATAAATACCAAAATATCAATAATAAAACCAATGTGTAGCCAAGAATCTTCAATAAATAAAGCAAGTGGGAAAAAAACTAAAAGAAAAATGGAAATAGCAGATAATATCTATAATTCTTCACAATGCAAGAATTAAGCAAAATGTCTATTTTTCTATACATGTACATATCTTTTCCCTGTCGTCCTTACTCAAAATGGCCGTTACTAGATACCCCCCCACCACCGAGATGGAATGTTAGAAGAAAGATGGAGCCTTGGCACAGTGCCTTCAAGAGAAGATAACATTCATAAACTGGAAGGGGACCACCTTATAATGGACATGACTAATCAGAAAGCTGTAAATAATCAGTATTATGCTAATATTATGCTTATGACGTACTAACATATGACACCGCCTACTGACTATATAATAGACTGTACATTACAAATAAACAGGAAGTATCATTTACCTCAGGGGTGGGGAACCTACATCCTGGGGGCCGTATGCGGCCCTCGAAGTCATTTGGTCCGGCCCCCCGTGCAGCGGAGTCTGTGTCTCTCAGCTGATCTGTCAGAACGGAGCCAATGCTTCCTGTATAGTTCCGGCTCCGTTCTCTGAGTGAGTCACAGGCAGAGTGATATCAAATGCACTCCGCCTGTGACCAATACAGGAAACATCGCCTCTTCCTCCCCTCCAGTGCGGCGCTGCTGCTAGACAGCATTTACCGCCAGCAGAACACACAGCAGTACCAGCCAGAGCCAGCAGTACCAGCCAGAGGCAGCAGTACCCACAGCAGTACCAGCCAGAGCCAGTAGTACCGACAGCAGTACCAGCCAGAGTCAGCAGTACCTACAACAGTACCAGCCAGCAGTACCTACAGAACAGTACCAGCCAGCAGTACCCACAGCAATACCAGCCAGCAGTACCTACAGCACAGTATCAGCCTGAATCAGCAATACCCACAGCAGTACCAGCCTGAGCCAGCCAGCAGTACCCACAGTACAAGCCAGCAGTACCCGCCAGCTGTACCCACCAGCAGTACCAACCAGCTATACCCGCCAGCAGTTCTTTTCAAAGCTTACCACCATAAAGTTGACTGCATTCCAGACTGACCGACGCAAACCTGGAAAACCATTTGCGAGTAGCAACATCATCAATACCAGCTAACATCACACACCTCACCAAAGAGAAGTAGTTGCAGCCATCACATTAGGGGTGAGTTAATGAAATTTTTGACCAAATATAACAGGCACATTTTTAAGTTGATAATTTTGTACGGCCCCCGAATGATTTTATAAATACCCAAATGGCCCTTGGCAAAAAAAAGGTTCCCCACCCCTGATTTACCTGAACAATGTGTGTCAGTCTGTGATATCCTCGTGCATGCACTCTAATTACCTGTTTAATTAGATCCAGTAGCAGAAATCTATTTTGAACCTGATTGAGGTTCGTGAAACATTTACACCAGTGTCCTCTTCAATCCATGCCCTAAGAGGATGGCTAGCAGGGAGGTGGACAGGAGAGAGGAAGGCTCCGATTGTGTAGTATTTAAGAATGTTTTATTGAAAACCAAGCTAAATACACTCACATTAAAATTGTAGCATTTAGCGTGTAATGCATGGATGGGTGGCTTGTCCTCCGGTAGCGCTTCCGGTACTATCAGCTGCCCGACGTGTGTCATCACCGTCACGTGATTTCATCAGGGGACCACAGCGGACACTTTAATTTTATAATATAAAATTATTTTACATTTGATGTCCTCACACACATCCACTTGATTTATATCACCTTCCAAGTTTTTATTGGGATATCACCTATTAGATTTAGCACAACACCTACATTTTTTTTTTTTATCATCTCACTTTCTCAGCCTAGGATGGGCTGACTGGTGGTTGCAGCTTCAATATTCCTTTCATTATTACTTTACTTTTTCAAGATAGCGCAGGGTTATCCTTTTATATTTTGCCTCAGAAATAAGTAATTGAACACCTGGTTTTGATGGAAACGGAACTCATTTAGTTGATTTAAATGCTTAGTCCACCTTTCTGACCATGTTTCATGGTACAACCATATTTACCTACTTCAGCTCTCTGGACGTACTACATGAACTAGTTAACATTTAAACACAAGCTCATAACTGCAGGAGCACCCATGAGCTTGTACTTGTTATCTTCCGCCGGCTGTAAAGTAAAAGTATACTGCCTGATCACTTTTACAGTGCGGGAGGTGTGGATTCTTGGGTACCATTGTTTTTAGCGACATCATGGGCGAATGCAAATTTAAGACTTGACATGTTTGGTATCCATTTACTTGACACAACCCCATATTTTATATTTTAACAAAAAAATTTGGCATTATATTTTTTTTCCTGAAAATAGGTGTTTGATAAACAGCTGCACAAATATTGTGTAGCACTACTCCCATGGGAGCTGCTTAAAGTGGATTCCCCTGGGTTACCCATAGCAACTACTTGAAAATTCTTGGTACTTTAAATCCTTGGCTCAGTCAGTAAACAGTCCAGGGGATTTGGTTTTTTGTATTTTATTAGAACTTGGATGTAAGAAGGAAAGAGTGGGATACTCCAACTTAGCAAACTATGCACAATCTTGAGGACATCTATTTATGTTGAACGTGGCAACAATCCTGCTCTCTGATAAGCAGAAGAGCAAAAGAATGCTTTTATTCTAGCATCTATCTAGGAGGGTGCTACAATTGCGTGATGTAAAAACATTGCAGCTACTATCTTTTTGTCCTATCATTTACCATGTAGTGCAAAGGCTTATTTAGGAAATGGAGCTGTCTTTAACAGCTTGGTCCCTGTGCTGGGAGTGCGCTCTCAGTGCAAAAGCATCAGCCACACAGTGGCTCATATGTGTAGAATGCGCTGTTAGGCTTGATTCGCAGACTGCATGCACAAGTGTGCCTGCATTTCCACACATAGGGCAACCCATTCACTTCAATGGGCTGCCCTACATGCTAAAAGAGTCTGCAACTCTTTTTAAAAACCGTGCAGTTTGGCTTGCACAACAGATGTGTGTTGGTAAAATTAACAACTAATAGCATCCCCTCATGTTTGCTAAAGTGCAGCACATTTGTCTGTGTGTCAGGAAAGCAAAATTTTGCACAAGTTCCCATCATACATAAATGTGAACCTAGTCTGAAACCCAATGCTTTTGCTGCCACACATACGTATGTGCAACTCTTTACAGTGGTCATAAACGGTGTGATAACACTGAACGATTGGTGTCCGATTCATCAAAACAATAGAATCGAAGATCAATCGTGCAAGACAAAAGTGCCGTGGTCAAGCAAAAGATAGTGACAGTTTATATTAGCCCCTGTCAATCGGTTGGGGTGGGAAAGCAAAATGTATTGATTGATGGAGTATTTTTGCATGCTAACATATTGTTTGGGTGTGAAAAAAAAATGGCATTTATATATACTGTACGTTTTTTTTTTTCCCCCACAACTGATTAACTTCCTCGCTATCTGTCAGGGCTATCAGAGCTCATCACTCTGTCCTGCCACGTTTACCTCAATCAATTGATATCCTGTTTTTAATTGTTTTGTTGAATCAGACACCATTTGTTTATAGTTTATTATATGCCCACCATGAAGGAGATTATACATTTACATTGTATAGTGTATGGTCACCATAGTTGAGATTGTATAATGAAACTGAGTGTTAGCTCATCTTTACGGCTCATTTTTGATGCAATCTCCTCATTTACTGTGTGTTTCTGCATACGCATTTGCATGCATTGTCAGTGTGTTTGCGGTGCATTTTATTAAATTGGTTTTCTTTACTAAGCATTTACATGTGTTTGCAGGCATTCACACACATTTTCAGGGCAGGAAAATGCAGCATTTTTTAAATAACATTTTTTTATTTATAAATTTCAAGGTAACAGACAGCAGATCTCAGAACATGAGTAGAGTGTTAAAAATATACTGATAGAATTCTACTAAGCAAACTGAAGAGAATAAATACATAAATCTCACACAGTTAACAATCTTATTATTTTAAACGTTCTAAAGGCAGCTTTTTTTTTTAACTTAATGCTTTCTATGTATTAAAGTAGAACTATAAGCAAAGCATTTTTTTCATTTTGGATAGAGTAAGGGAGGGTTATATTCCCTTTTCAGGTTTTTTCACCAACTGTGTCCCACTGCGTAGATTTTACTTCACTTCCTGTCCCATAGGCAAACAGTAAGTGAGAGGAAACCCCTACAAATTAAAGGAATTTCTTGGGGACCCCACAACGAGTGTCCCAATTGGAAGATTACCCTCCTATTACTTTTCTGGGACAACCCAAATTTTGGAATTTTATTTTACTTTCAATGATAATGGTAAACAGAACAAATAGAGAGGGTGAACATCCCGAACGGGGACACAGACAACAATAAAAACTTTTTAAAAAATAAAAAGTTTTGGCTTTAGTTATCCTTTAAAGGTAAAAAAAAAAAAATAGAGTTACTTACTGGTAACGTCTTTTCCAGTAGTCTTTCAGGACAGGCACCTTTGAGAGAACCTGGCTCCTCCCTTCTCAGGAAACACCGCCCCAATCCTATGGATTTTAAAGTGGAGTTCCGGCCTCGGGGGTCAATTTGAGCTAAAAATACCCCCGGTACAGTCAGGGCTAGTACATTCCATAATGGATAGCCTCTGAACTGTCCCGGGTCGCACTTACCTGTAAGAAGAAATACTTACCTTGAAAAGTTCTTCTCCAGCCCTGCCATCTCAGGTGTGGTTAGCTGAAGCCGCAGCGTCCCTCTTCGTGTCCTCTTCTGTGACGTCGGAGTCCCACAATGCACTGCACCAGCCCCGCTCGTCACTTCCGGTGCAGGCGCGGCATTCCCAGAAGCTGTTTATCAGTGAATGCCGCGCCTGCACCGGAAGTGACGAGCGGGGCCGGTGCAGGCGCATTGATTCCTGGGAGCGATGACGTTCAGCTCCCAGGAATCATTGCAAACCGGAAGTGACGGCGCGGGCCGCGGACGCAGAGGGAGGAAGTGGAAGGAAGGTGAGTATATTTTCTTCTATAATAAGGTAAGTGACCAAAAAAAAAAAAAAAAAATCGCCAGTATCCATTTCTTTTTCAGGTTGCGCTCAGCAAGCGGATGGCCCAAAATTGATTTTATCGATTTTGAGGCTGGAACTCCGCTTTAAGCTCCCTGCCATCTTGCTGCCTCAGTTCTTCGAGAGCACCTACGGCCACTGGGGAGACACAAGTATTAATTATAGTTACCTCCATCTTCTGACTGTCTTATGTTCAGACTTTTTCGGGTGGGTGTCGGTGCTGTCCTGAAAGACTACTGGAAAAGACGTTACCAGTAAGTAACTATTTTTTTTCCCTAATTGTCTTTCAGGACAGGCACCTTTGAGAGGATAAGCGAGTACTTACTCTTAGGGTGGGACTACCGCTTGAAGGACCTTTCGACCAAAAGACTGATCTTTAGCGGACAGTAGGTCCAGTCTGTAGTGTTTGGTAAATGTTCCATAACTGGACCAAGATGCAGCCCGACAGATCTGTTCTGGGGTAGCACCAGCTCTTTCCGCTTGAGAAGTCGCCATAGCTCTAGTGGAATGTGCCCTAATACCTATAGGGGTCTCCCTCCCACAGGAAATGTAGGCCTGGCTAATGGCTAACCGAAGCCATCTTGCTAAGGAACGTCTAGATGCCTTAGTACCTCTATTAGTGCCAGAAAATAGAACAAAAAGGGAATCTGATTTCCTAAATTCCTTTGTACAAGCTATGTATTGAAGGACACATCTTCTAACGTCTAACTTATGAAAATGTACTTCCTGTTCCCTCACAGGATTTGAACAGAAAGTTGGCAAAACTATTTCTTGGTCTCTATGAAATTTTGAAACCACCTTAGGTAAAAAAGCCGGATCATTCTTAAAAATAATGCGATCCGAAAAAAATCTGCAGGAAAGGAGCTCTAATAGAAAGAGCTTCGAGTTCACTAACCCTCCTTGCGGTAGTGATTGCTTGAGGGTTAAAAATTTTACCTCACAAGAGGTAATAGGTTCAAATGGCTCTCCTAGGAGAGCTTGTAGGGCCACTGATAGGTCCCACATAGGGAACAGGAGACTGCTCACCGGTCTCTGCCTATTTAAGGCTTTAAAGAAACAAATTACGCCGGGATTATTGGCCAAGGACATTTCTAGGAAGACACTTATCGCGGAAACCTAGCTTTTTAGGGTGCTGATGGCTAGGCCTTTATCTACACCAGCCTGAAGAAATTCCAGTATGGTTACTGGGCTACTTATATTCAAGGAGCTTTTCTCACACCAGTGTTTGAAACATTTTTTAGGGTAAATAGCCCGCGTTTCTTTCTTTCTGCTTTTAAGCAAGAGTCGCCACCAGCTGATCCAAAAACCCTTTGCTTTTCAACAGCTCCTTCTCAGAAACCAGGCTGCTAGATTCCAGCGTTCCACCTGTGGACAGAGTACTGGGTCCTGATAAAGAAGGTCCTTCCAAGCTGGTAGAATCCAAGGGGGTTCTACTGCTAGTTCTTTCAGGACTGAGAACCATGGTCTCCTGGGCCAGTGTGGTGCTATGAGGATTAGGATGGTATCCTCTACCTGAAATTTCTTCAAGACTGCCGGTATTAACACTGACGGGGGAAAGGCATAACATTTGGGGAATGCCCAAGTTTGCACGAGGGGATCTACTCCGAGCGCTCCGTCCCATCTGTTTAGGGAGAAGAAAAGTCGTGATTTTGCATTCTGCCAAGAAGCAGATAGATCTATCCCCGGCATTCCCCATTTCTGAGTGATGCAGCTGAATACTTCTTGATTGAGAGTCCACTCACCTTCCCTTTGTTTTCCTGCTCAGGAAGTCGGCCAACTGGTTCAGTTCTCCTTTCAAGTGAACCGCCGAGAGGGAGAGAACCTGGGCTTCGGCCCACTGAAGGATTCTCTCCATCACAGCCCATAGGGATCTGCTCCCTGTTCCCCCTTTTTGGTTGACACAGGCCACCACTGTGGCATTGTCTGATCGGACCTGTACCCTGTGTCCCTGTAGTTTTGTCTGAAAGGATTTTGGGGCCAGTTCTACTGCTCTCAGTTCTCTCCAATTGGAGGACTGCTTTGATTTTTCACTCCCCCAGTGCCCTTGTACTAGATTGGAGCCCAGATGTGCCCCCCAACCTGTGCCACTTGAGTCCGTTGTGAAATTTTTTGATGCTGTCTGAATCCAAGAGAGGCCCTGAGACAGATTAGAGACCCTCCTCCACCACCACAGGGATCTCTTTACCCTTGTCGGGATTTGTACTGCAGAATCCAGAGAGTGCTGAGTGCGGTCCCAGATTTCCAGGATAAACAGCTGTAGAGGGCGAAAGTGAAGTCCCGCCCACTGAACTGCGGGAATTGTGGCTGTGAGTTAGCCCAGAATCGACATGGCCTTACTGATATTTTTTGATTGCTTTTCAAAAGGCTGACTGCTCAGTCTATTTTCTGGCTCTTTGCTAGGGGCAGAAAAACCTTCTGGAGCATGGAATCCAGTTCGTAACCCAGGAACGTGATCCTTTGAGTCGGAACCAGGCTGGATTTTTCCAGGTTCAGTAGCCACCCTAAGCTTTCCAGGAATTGCCTTGCCTCCAGTAAATCTCTGGACAGTTGTTCCCGTGAGGGTGCAAACAGGAGTAGGTCATCCAGGTATGCAATGACTGATATACCTTGGAGCCGCATGGATGCCAAGGCCTCTGCCAAGATATTGGTAAATATGCGGGGGGAAGAGGATAGTCCGAAAGGAAGGGCCTGAAACTGAAAGTGCATTATGCCCTCCTTCGTTCTTATGGCCAATCTGAGAAACTTTTGCCTCACCTCCGAGATAGGAATATGAAGGTAGGCATCTTTTGGTCTATCGAGGCCATGAAGCAGTTTGGGGGAAGGATAGCTTTCACTGAAAAGATTGAATCCATCCTGAACTTTTTGTACACGATCGAGAAATTCAGGGACTTTAGGTTCAGGATAAGTCTGTACTTTCCTGAGGGTTTGGGTACTACAAAGATGTGGGAATAAAAACCCCCTCCCAACTCTTCTAGTGGTACCCTGCGTATGACCTTCTGTTCCTCCAGTTCCTTTAGGGAGGAGAGTAAGGCCGAGGCCTTCCTTTCGGATTTTGGCAGATTGGTGAAGAACATCCTGTAAGGTGGGGGGCTTGTAAACTTCAGCTGATAGCCTTTTCTTATAATCCCCAGGATGTACTGACTGGAGGTAATCTCTTCCCACTGTGGGAGGAAGGTTCCCAATCTTCCTCCCACTGTGGTAAGTGTGTCATTGCGATTCCTTGGGGGGTTCAGGAGGGCGAAAAATAGCTCCCCCTCGGCCCTTACCCCTTTGGACCCATGGCTTCCTTTGTCCTTCGAATTTTCTAGGGGCAGAAAAGTTCTTTTGCGGATAAGACTTATTTTTAAAAAAATCTTTGCGTCCTTGTTTAACAGGAAAGGACTTCTTCCGATCCGCTGTTCGGTCTAAACTTTTTTCCAATTCGGGGCCAAACAAAAGGTCCCCCGTAAAAGGAATTCCACAAAGTTTAGCTTTGGATCCATTGTCTCCCTGCCAAGTTTTGAGCCAAAGAGCTCTTCTTGCCGAATTGGCTAAAGCTGAGGACCTTGTAGACATGCGTACTGATTCTGCTGAGGCGTCCGCAATATAAGCTACGCCCCGAAGCAGCATGGGAAAGGAAGACAGGATTGTCTCTTTGGGAGTGTCAGCCTCGACATGCGCTTTAATTTGTGTCAGCCAATACTCCAAGTTGCGAGCAACCACTGTGATGGCCATAGCAGGTTTCAAATTAACCAGGGAGGAATCCCATGTTTTCCTAAGGAGAGAATCCATTCTCTTATCCATAGAGTCAGGAAGGGAACCCATATCTTCAAAGGCCAGGTCTGTGTGCCTAGATACCTGCTAGAAGGCCGCATCTAGTTTTGGCGATTTATTCCAAATTGATGCGTCATCTTCAGGAAAAGGATATCTCCTCTTGAGGGCTGTAGAAAAGAAAGGCTTTCTTTCTGGGTCTTGCCATTCATTTCTAACCGCCTCTATAAGTACCTCATTTCCCGGGAAGACCTTCTTCTTTTGTTCGCCCAAACCCAGGTACATTTGGTCATGAAGAGACAAAGTGTTCTTCTCCTCCTGAATTCCTAAGGTGGTATGGATAGCCCCCAAAAGCCCTTCCACCTCTTCAAGGGTTAATTTATACCTAGAAGCCTTGGTGGATTCCCCATCCAACCCTTCTGACTCCCCCTGTGAACCAGGAGGGGTACTATCACATTCTTCCCTCTGTCTTTTGGAACACCCCCAGTGCCTCCCTACTAGTTGAGGGTACCACTGGTGGGGGTGGGGCAGGTTCTTGTTGAATCAGCTGGGGGGAACTCTGAGGGAGTTGAAAACTTGAAAATAAATCTTTAAAGGATTGAAAGGTGCTAGAGAGCTCCTTGACCGAAGCAGCAAGATACGCATTATTTTCTTCCTCGTGCTCCCTGACTAAGCTGTCTAGACAATCCTTGAAGAGTGCTTTTGGCCAGGAATTTCCCATTGTAGCCTTGCATGATGGGCATTTCTTTCTAGAGCTATGAGGTGACCTGCTTTTTTCCAAGGTCTTACTCTGAAATACAAAAAGACAGAGACTAAACATCACGGTCCCCCAGGTAAAGCAAACCCCTTTAGGGAGTGTTACTAGGGATGTCCACCACCAAGATCCCCAGTGTACCCCACTAAAAACCCCCCTTCCACCCCCTGAAGCCACACAAGGGGAAAGCAAAACAAAGTGGAACTAGGAGGGAGAGGTAAGGGAACACCATCTCAGGGTTCCTTACCTTTGGTAGGCTGGTGCTGACTTCCCCAGGAGCGGTCGCTGTGGCCTTTGCCTCCGACATCTTCCTGGGGTGACTTGCCGTAATGTCAGGAAGCTGTCCCACAGCTTGCGACGCCCCAGTCAATTCATCCGGCCCGCTCTCCTTTACGCGACCCGGAACCGGAAGCCGTGACCTTTGACGTCGGAAGTGCCCGCCTCCACCGGACGTTACGTCACCCGTCGTCCAGCCCGGCCACTCCAAGCCGGCCGCAAAGTGGGAGGCGGGCTTTACTTCCACCCAACGCTCTCCCCGAGCATGGAGCACAGGACCCCCCCCAGCCCGTGAACTCCCCTGAGCTGGACTGGGGTGACGACGCACGGCTTGCAGGTGAGTGGGTCCTCCGTCTTCCGGCCCATGATCCCTGCACTGCAGCCGCCTTTGAGAGAGCATGGCTGCCTTCTAGAAACATAGCCTCAGCCCCCTGGCTGTTCAGCTTTTTGGCTCCTGGACGGTGTCTCCCCACTGGAGGAAACACCAGAACTGAGGCAGCAAGCTGGCAGGGAGCTTAAAATCCAAAGAATTGGGGCGGTGTTTCCTGAGAAGGGAGGAGCCAGGTTCTCTCAAAGGTGCCTGTCCTGAAAGATGTTTAGGGAAAAAAAAACCTTGTGTGCAGCATCCCCCACCCCCAAATATTTACCTGAGCCTGATTTTGATCCAACGCTGTGCCTGAGATAAGTAGCTCTCTCTTCTCTTCTAACCAATCACAGCCAGTGAGGAGGAAGTGGGGGCCGGGCCCAGCCAGGTTGTATGTGTCAATAGACACACATAGTCCAGCTTGGGATCAAGCCCGCTGCTGCCTCTATAGCAAGCACCTTAATATGGGGGGAATTGTAAAGGGGGAGGAGCCCTGAACCTCAGAAGAGAAGGATCGGGCTGCTCTGTGAAAAACCATTACACAGAGCAGGTAAGCATAACAGGTTTGTTATTTTTAAATTTTTTAAAAGGTGTGGACTGCTGGAATCCACACCTTCGGGTCCCTTTGGCTCAGTCAATGATCAGTCCAGGGGTATGTAGTTGTTTTTGGTGTTTTATTTAAATTAGGGATGGGAGAAGGGAATAGTGGGATACTCCAAATTAACTATTCACAATGTGGAGGACTCCTACTTCTGACGATGCAGCCAGGCTGCTGATTCACCCTGCCACTAGGTGAATGTGGATTAAGTCTCCATCCTGATGACTAGATGGGCTAGATCATCTTCAGGATACTTTCCTAGTATCCCCTTTCACTTGACACACTGACACTCATCCTCTGACTATCCTACACCGGGGTGGCCCCTTCAGGTCAGGCCCTTAGACACAATCCCCTGTACTCACGATACTGTTTTTTCGAGGGTCCCCAGTGTCTCTCCCCCTTTAGTTAGCTCTACTGGACCTCTGAGTTCAGTTCAGTTCCTCTGGGTCCCAGGCCAACTTCCTGGGACCACGTGCCACCACTACAGAGCAGGAGGCAGCAGCCGCCACCCTCCCTCCGGGACTCTGCTCACCAGCCAAAGACCCCGCAGTACATGTGCGCTTAGCTTTTACACAGTATCCCAGAATGCACCGAGACAGCCTGTCTCTACCAATCACCAGGACTGTATCAAAGCCTGTGTATTCATTGGTCAGGTTTTCTCCCACTGTCCAACATGCCTCCCTATTGGACCAGTGTGAAACACTCTCTAGACCCAATGAATTACACATTGAGCAGACCTAACTCACAGATCCTGCTCTCTGGTAGGCAGAAACCAATATAGATTTGCCTGCTGCTCCTCTGATAGGCAGACAGAGCCAAAATCTACGGTAGCACCTAGCTAGGAGGGTGCTACATTCCTTTACAATCACTTTAAGGCTGGATTCACACTGATGCAATGCATCACACTGCATGTGATTCACACAGGAATTGTACCGCATTCCTGTGCAAATCACATGCGATTATGTGCAATTCGATTTGAGCCTGTTCATTTTGTATGGCTCAAATGGCACCGCATCTGCATGATCCAGGCACCTTTTTTTGCCACACTGGAATCATACCCATGGCATCTGATTCTAGCAAATGCATTGCGTTTTGCGACCTGCTTTTGGGATGTTGTTACCTTTTAATTGACACTCGCAGCAGATCGCATAAACACAGTGCGATTGCTATGTGGGAAATGCAGTGATTCCTGTGCGTTTCCCGCATCGCATCAGTGTGAACTGAGCATAAAGCTGCATAAATGGCAAGATGCGACTTCCCTTGTTAGATCATAAGTGGAGTCAAAAAGAGGTGACCACTGTAGCATAAATTGTACAACCAGGTCTTCAATAAAGACAATAACAGAAGAAGGAAAAAACAAGGGCAGTAAAGAAAGAGTAAAGCCTAGTACACATCAGTAGTTGTTTCCGTTCAACCCAGCAGGGCTGAAATAAAAAACAACTGACAGTTCAGGAGAAGCCGCTGTACTATCGTCAGAGCTGTATCTTGGCCTAGGCCAACAAGGCCCAGGCCTAGGGCGGCACTTTGCAGGGGGGCAGCAAAAAAGCTGCACCCTGCACGGAAAAAAAAACAGCCTCCTCCCGGGTCCTGCACGAAAAGGGTCCCCGCCGGCTTGCACTACACTTTTAGTATAGTGCCAGTCTTATGGGGTAAATTGGGCCAGAGGAAAGAGTCCAGGAGGCAAATCAGTCTGGCACCCCCATAAAGTGGTCAGTGATGAGGCTGCACTGATAAGCAGAAATGAGGTGGCACTGAAAAGGCTGCACAGATGGGCACTGATGAGGCTGAACGTATGGGAACTGATGAGGCTTCGCTGAATGGCACTGATAGACTTTTGGTCTGTGGTTCAGATGACGGGGGGGTCATAAAAAGTAAGGGGCATGGCCTGTACAGGAAGGGGTGGGTCATATGTAAATTAGGGGGCACAAGTTTAGTCAGGCCTAGGGCAGCACAAAACCTAAATACACCACTGACTATCGTGCGTTAGTAAAGCGCCCTCCCCTGCTGTGCTATTGTGTTCTGAGTGGGGGATTAATTCCACCCCCCCACCAGAACACTCCGGTAAGTGCTTTTTCCATTGGCTGAAAGCGCTAATCGGGAGCCGTTTGGCAGACCTTTTCCAGTCATGCCCCTTCGAAAGAATGTGTATATAAATGCAACTGACTGCAGCTGGTGTGCGAGCTCGTTCACACTCCAAAGCCGCGCGGGAAACCCATGTTCCGTGCTGGCTTCCAGCACCGCATTCAAATCGCACTGCCCTTGTGAACTGCGACGGGTGTCAGTGCAAAGTTAATGCCTCCCTAAACGCAGAGCATTTGCCTGCACTGGACCACACAGTAAAAAAGTACCATGCGTTTCAATTGCAGCACATTTCCAAAAGTATAGAGTGCGCTACTTTTGGTGTGGTTTTAGCCCATTCATAATGAATAGGGCTGAAATCGCACTGCATGTGAATCGCACAGTGGATTTCCTGTGTGATTTGCATGCAGTTCCGAGTGTGCAAGAACCCTCAATGACCCTTTACAGAAACGTAAAGGTCCCTTCACTCTACTTACCTCCAGGGATGCTGAGCTATCAGAACCCCCCCTAAGCCGCTCCAGCAGTCAGGGTTTAAAAATTCCCTGCTACCTCTTATGTACACCAGAGCGATTCTGATTGGTCAAAGCTGTCACAGTGCATCGCTCTGGTCCATCCTGGAAGTGCTGTACAGAGAAAAGCGGGGATTTCAATGGATCTCTGGACTGCAGGACTGACTGCCGGGGTGCTGGCAGCTCATCACTTCTGGAGGTAAGTACAGTGGGGACGGGGGAAGGGTGTCTGGTGTTCGTTCACCTCCAGATTTTTTATTTTTTTTGTAGATATGAACTAACACTTTAACCACTTCAATACAAGGCACTTTAACCCCTCCCTGTCCAGGGCAATTTTCAGCACTGTCACACTTTGAATGGCAATTGCACGGTCGTGCAACACTGTACCCATATGACATTTTTATCATTTTTTTCACAAATGGAGCTATATTTTTTTTTTTTGCTAAACAAAAAAAAGACCAAAAACTTTGAAAAAAAAAAAAAAAACCTTCTTAGTTTGTTATAAAATTTTTCAAATAAGTAGTTTTTCTTCTTCTTCACTGATGAGGCTGCACTGATGGTCGCTGATAAGGCTGTACTGTTGTGCGCTGATGAGACTGCACTGATGTGCGCCGGTGAGGCCGCACTAATGTGCGCTGTTAAGACTCTCCTGATTGACGCTGGTGAGGCTCTATTAATGTGTGCTGATGAGACTGTACTGATGGACGATGGTGAGACAGTACTGATGGACGCTGGTGAGACTGTACTAATGAGCGCTGGTGAGACTGTACTAATGTGCGCTGGTGAGACTGTACTAATGTGCGCTGGTGAGACTGTACTGATGGACGCTGGTGAGACTGTACTGATGTGCGCTAATAAGGCTTACTAATGTGCGCTGGAGATTGTCCTGATGGACGCTGGTGAGACTGTACTAATGTGCGCTGGTGAGACTGTACTAATGGACGCTGGTGAGACTAAACTGATGTGCGCTAATAAGGCTTACTAATGTGCGCTGGAGATTGTCCTGATGGACGCTGGGGAGACAGTACTGATGGACGCTGATGAGACTATACTGATGAACCCTGGAGAGAATGTACTAATGTGCACTAGTAAGGCTTACTAATGTGCGCTGATGAGATTGTCCTGATGGTTGCTGGGGAGACTGTACTAATGTGCGCTGATGAGACTGTACTGATGGACGCTGGAGAGACTGTACTAATGTGCACTAGTAAGGCTTACAAATGTGCGCTGATGAGACTGTACCGATGGACACTGGGGAGACTGCCCTGATGTGCGCCGGTGAGGCCGCACTAATGTGCGCCGTTGAGGCTTACTAATGCGCGCTGATGTCCTGATTGACGCTGGTGAGGCTGTACTAATGTGCGCTGGTGAGACTGTACTGATGGACGCTGGTGAAACTGTACTAATGTGCGCTGACGTGACTGTACTAATTTGTGCTGATAAAACTGTACTAATGTGCGCTGATGAGACTGTACCGATGGACGCTGGTGAGATTGTACTAATGTGCGCTGGTGAGACTGTACTGATGGACGCTGGTGAGACTGTACTGATGTGCGCTAATAAGGCTTACTAATGTGCGCTGGAGATTGTCCTGATGGACGCTGGGGAGACAGTACTGATGGACGCTGATGAGACTATACTGATGAATCCTGGAGAGACTGTACTAATGTGCACTAGTAAGGCTTATTAATGTGTGCTGATGAGATTGTCCTGATGGTTGCTGGGGAGACTGTACTAATGTGTGCTGATGAGATTGTCCTGATGGACGCTGGTGAGACTGTACTGATGGACGCTGGAGAGACTGTACTAATGTGCACTAGTAAGGCTTACAAATGTGCACTGATGAGACTGTACCGATGGACGCTGGGGAGACTGCCCTGATGTGTGCCGTTGAGGCTTACTAATGCGCGCTGATGTCCTGATTGACGCTGGTGAGGCTGTACTAATGTGCGCTGATGAGACTGTACTGATGGACGCTGGTGAGACTGTACTGATGTGCGCTGACGCGACTGTACTAATGTGCGCTGATGAGACTGTACCAATGTGCGCTGGCGAGGCAGTACTGATGGACGCTGGTAAGGCTTACTAATGTGCGCTGGTGAGGCAGTACTGATGGATGCTGGGGAGGCTGTACTGATGAACCCTAGTGAGACTGTACTAATGTGCGCTGATGAGATTGTCCTGATGGACGCTGGTGAGACTGTACTAATGTGCGCTGATGAGATTGTCCTGAAGGACGCTGGGGAGACTGTACTAATGTGCACTAGTAAGGCTTACTAATGTGCGCTGATGAGACTGTACCGATGGACGCTGGGGAGACTGCCCTGATGTGTGCCGGTGAGGCCGCACTAATGTGCACCATTGAGGCTTACTAATTCGCGCTGACGAGACTATCCTCATTGATGCTGTTAAGGCTGTACTAATGTGCACTGATGAGACTGTATTGATCGACGCTGGTGAGGCTGTACTAATGTGCGCTGGTGAGACTGTACCGATGAACGCTGGTGAGACTGTACTGATGGACGCTGGTGAGACTGTACTGATGGACGCTGGTGAGACTGTACTGATGGACGCTGGTGAGACTGTACTGATGGACGCTGGTGAGGCAGTACTGATGAACCCTAGTGAGACTGTACCGATGGACGCTGGGGAGACTGCCCTGATGTGTGCCGTTGAGGCTTACTAATGCGCGCTGATGTCCTGATTGACGCTGGTGAGGCTGTACTAATGTGCGCTGATGAGACTGTACTGATGGACGCTGGTGAGACTGTACTGATGTGCGCTGACGCGACTGTACTAATGTGCGCTGTTGAGACTGTACCAATGTGCGCTGGCGAGGCAGTACTGATGGACGCTGGTAAGGCTTACTAATGTGCGCTGGTGAGGGAGTACTGATGGATGCTGGGGAGGCTGTACTGATGAACCCTAGTGAGACTGTACTAATGTGTGCTGATGAGATTGTCCTGATGGACGCTGGTGAGACTGTACTAATGTGCGCTGATGAGATTGTCCTGAAGGACGCTGGGGAGACTGTACTAATGTGCACTAGTAAGGCTTACTAATGTGCGCTGATGAGACTGTACCGATGGACGCTGGGGAGACTGCCCTGATGTGTGCCGGTGAGGCCGCACTAATGTGCACCATTGAGGCTTACTAATGCGCGCTGACGAGACTATCCTCATTGATGCTGTTAAGGCTGTACTAATGTGCACTGATGAGACTGTATTGATCGACGCTGGTGAGGCTGTACTAATGTGCGCTGGTGAGACTGTACCGATGAACGCTGGTGAGACTGTACTGATGGACGCTGGTGAGGCAGTACTGATGGACGCTGGTGAGACTGTACTAATGTGCGCTGGCGATCAGTGTAAGCCCCTGTTCACAGCAGTGCCACTTGTCAAATTGCATGATAAGTCTGACCCTATTGTTAGCAATGGAGCCGTTCAAATCGGTGCAATGTCGGCTTTGTGGTGTCGCACCAATTTGAAAAAGAATTTCCTGCACTATTTTTGGTGATTTCAGGTGTGACTTGCACAGACATCGGTGCATGAAGTCGGACAGATTGTCAGCGAAGTGGCTCTAACATGCGGCTTCACGCGATTTCAAAGTGTGATTTGGTGTGGACGGGGGCTCGGCGTGTCCGGTCAGACTTGCCGGTGTGACAGCGCGGGGGGAAAGGAATGCCGATAACCGGGAGTTTGTTTCCATGTGATGAGCTGTGATTGGCCCTTTACCCCGATCTGTGATCAGCCATCTCCGGTGATCGGCTGTCTCCAAGGCGTGGGAGGCGTGTCCTTGAAAGACGTACATAGACGCGCCCCCCCCCGATTGAGAGAGCGGTGCTGTAACCATCCGCGATATTATAGTGGTTACATGAAATCCTATAATCAGATTGTATGGTCACCATAGAGAAGATTGTACAGTGTATGCTCTCCCTATAGATGGGTCACCCTTAGTATGACAGAGCTCCCCCACCCCCCTCCTTGTCAGTGGTCAATCCTCGGTGTCCCCCTTCCTTCCTTCCTGTGTGGTGTCACCGCTCACTCCCAGTCACGTCCTCTCACACTGCGTCACCAGCCAGCCCGTCACCCTGCCCGCCATTACCTCACCCAGGAGCCGACCCCTGCCCTCAGCCACCCTCACCAGCCAATCCCCGGGTCCCCCCTCCGTCCTCTGTGTCCCCCGTCCCTTTCATCTCCCACACAGCCAGTCACCCAACTCCACCCCAAGCCACCATCTTCCCTCAGCCACCGTCCGGCTGTGCGTGAGGGGAACAGAGTGTCGGCGCCGCCGATTGGCTGCCCGGCCGTGTCGCGCCCCGCGATTGGCCGGCTGGTGAGCGGCGCGCTGTGTCGGGGTGTGTGATTGGCTGCGGCGGGAGCAGCCTGTGAGTACGCGTCTGTTCCCCCCTCCTCCCCTCAGCTGTGTGCCTGTGTCTCTGGCGGTGTCAATGGCTCCTCCTGCCGCGGACAGACGGGGCTTACGGGAGGGGATCTTATCGGGGCTCCTGTGAGGAGAGGAAAGCAGAGAAGCGGAGGAGGCGGCCGGGACCGGGGACGGACAGCGGAGCCGCCAGGAGGAGGAGGGGTGGACGGTGACTCAGCTTCTCCCTCATTACCAGCCCCGCTCTCCTCAGCGCGACACCCAGGGCGAGCCCAGAGCTCTGCGAGCAGCCCGGCCCTCCTCAGTCAGCAAATGAACTCGGTCAGAGCAGCCAACAGAAGACCCAGGCGAGTGTCGAGGCCGCGCCCGGTGCAGCCGGAGAGAAACAACGCCGGGGAGCGGGGTAAGAGCGGGGAGGGGGAGAGAGGAGGAGGACAAGGGGGGAGGGGGTCCCGGATTACTACACACTCCCAGGCCGCACCACCAACACCGGACTATCCCCTCACCAACCTCCGGGGGCGCTGCCAGGAAACTGCGCGGCTCGGGGATGGGGGACAGGCCGCAGGCCGCGCTTTGTCTGCTTCACCGGACACGGAGGGGACCAGGGGGAGGCCTACCGGGGGCAGCGACCTTATATAGCCCGGCCTGAGCTCCGGGGACCCCGCACACAGCCCGGCCTGAGCTCCGGGGACCCCGCACACAGCCCGGCCTGAGCTCCGGGGACCCCGCACACAGCCCGGCCTGAGCTCCGGGGACACCGCACACAGCCCGGCCTGAGCTCCGGGGACCCCGCACACAGCCCGGCCTGAGCTCCGGGGACACCGCACACAGCCCGGCCTGAGCTCCGGGGACACCGCACACAGCCCGGCCTGAGCTCCGGGGACACCGCACACAGCCCGGCCTGAGCTCCGGGGACACCGCACACAGCCCGGCCTGAGCATTATAATACAGGATCCTGAGTAACGGGGACACCATGTACTATAAGGCCTCATCAGTGTACATAATACAGGCCTGAGCATTTACAATACAGAGCACTGATAAGCGGGTACATCATACACAGAGCCCTGATTACTATGCCCATAATAAAGGGCACAGAGTCCTCAATAATAGAAATCACAGCCTGATTACCAGGATCATAATAAAGAGCACAGATCATTGGGGGCTTCATACACAGAGCCCTGGTTACTAGGCCCATAATGGCAGCATAAAGCCCTGATCAATAAGATCATCAGGATTTTAATAAAGCCCACAGAGCCCCTATCATCGGGCACATCATACAAAGCCCACTGAGCCCCGGTTGCCGGGCACATCATACAGAGCCTCGGTGGCTGGGCACATCATATATAAACACAGCCCCGGTGGTGGGCACATCATACAAAGCACAGAGCCCCAGTGGCGTGGGGCACATCGTACAAAAACACAGAGCTCCTATCGCCGGGCACATCGTACAAAGCCCACAGAGTCCCGATTGCCGGGCACATCGTACAAAGCCCACAGAGCCCCTATCATCGGGCACATCATATATAAACACAGCCCCGGTGGTGGGCACATCATACAAAGCCCACAGAGCCCCGATTGCCGGGCACATCATACAAAGCCCACAGAGCCCCGATTGCCGGGCACATCATACAAAGCCCACAGAGCCCCGATTGCCGGGCACATCATACAAAGCACAGAACCCCGGTTACCGGGCACATCATACAAAGCGCAGAACCCCGGTTACCGGGCACATCCTACAAAGCGCAGAACCCCGGTTACCGGGCACATCCTACAAAGCGCAGAACCCCGGTTACCGGGCACATCCTACAAAGCACAGAACCCCGGTTGCCGGGCACATCATACATAAACACAGAGCCCCGATCGCCAGGCACACCATACATAAACACAGAGCCCCGATCGCCAGGCACACCAGACAGAGCCCCTATCGCCAGGCACATCACACAAAGCCCCTATTGCCAGGCACATCATACAAAGCCCACTGAGCCCCGGTTGCCGGGCACATCATACAGAGCCTCGGTGGCCAGGCACATCATACAAAGCACAGAGCCCCGCTGCCCCTGTGGCCGGGCACATCATACAAAAACACAGAGCCCCGCTGCCCCTGTGGCCGGGCACATCATACAAAAACACAGAGCCCCGCTGCCCCTGTGGCCGGGCACATCATACAAAAACACAGAGCCCCGCTGCCCCTGTGGCCGGGCACATCATACAAAAACACAGAGCCCCGCTGCCCCTGTGGCCGGGCACATCATACAAAAACACAGAGCCCCGCTGCCCCTGTGGCCGGGCACATCGTACAAAAACACAGAGCCCCGCTGCCCCTGTGGCCGGGCACATTGTACAAAAACACAGAGCCCCGGCGGCCGGGCACATTGTACAAAAACACAGAGCCCCAGCGGCCGGGCACATTGTACAAAAACACAGAGCCCCAGCGGCTGGGCACATTGTACAAAAACACAGAGCCCCAGCGGCCGGGCACATCGTACAAAAACACAGAGCCCCGGCGGCTGGGCACATCGTACAAAAACACAGAGCCCCGGTGGCCGGGCACCCCCATATAATGCCACACAGAGCCCTGATCTCCAGATACATAAGGACAGCCCATAATACAGAGCACAGCCTGATCACTAGGCAGAGTGGAATTGATTTACTAAGACTGGAGGGTGCAATATCTGGTGTGGCTCTTCGTCAAAAGACTTGAAACCAGCTTCCAGGTTTTATTGTCAAAGCTTAATTGAACAAGATGAAATTAGAAGCTGATTGTCTACCATGCACAGCTGCACCAGATTCAGATTGCACTCTCCAGTTTTAGGAAATCAACCCCATAATGACAGCACACGGCCCTAATCTCCCTCTACATAATAGAAATCCCAGCCTGATCATCACGCACAGTTCTGATTACCGGGTACATAAAGAGAAGCACAGAGCCCTGATTACCGGGTACATCATACAAAGCACAGATCACCAGATACTTAATGAGAAGCACAGAGCCCTTTCATACAAAGCACATACAAGGCACATCCTACACAGAGCCCTGATTACTGGGCTCATAATAAAGAGCATAGAGCCTTGATCACCGGACACATGACAGCGCATACTAGAGCACAGTCTGATCACCCTCTATAATAGATATCACCGCTTGATCACCAGGATCATCACACACATCCCATAATACAGTGCACAGCCTGATCATCACACACATCCCATAATACAGTGCACAGCCTGATCATCACACACATCCCATAACACAGAGCCCTGATTAGTGGGCCCAAAATAAAGAGCACAGAGCCCTGATTACTGGGACATGAGAGCACACAGCCCTAAACTATATAACATAAATCAAAGTCTGATAACCAGGATCATGACACACAGCCCTGATTACTGGGTACGAAATAAAGAGCATAGAGCCCTGATTACCGGGAAACAAAATGAAGAGCATAGAGCCCTGATTACCGGGAAACAAAATGAAGAGCATAGAGCCCTGATTACCGGGAAACAAAATGAAGAGCATAGAGCCCTGATTACCGGGAAACAAAATGAAGAGCATAGAGCCCTGATTACCGGGAAACAAAATGAAGAGCATAGAGCCCTGATTACCGGGAAACAAAATGAAGAGCATAGAGCCCTGATTTACGGGTATATGATACAAAGCTTTTGTTACCGGGTACATAATGAGAAGCTTGGAGCTCTGATTACTGGCTACACATTATACAGATCACACAGCCCTGATCACCAGGGACATGAGAAGCACAGCCCTGTCACCCCACACATAATGACAGCACAGAGCCCTGATCACATGATATAAAGCACTGATTACTGGGTAAATAATGAGAAGCAGAAAGCCCTGATTATCTGGTACATGATACAGAGCCTAGGTGGGCACATAATGAAAAGCACTGCTGGATTGCCAGGTACTTAATAAAAAAAACAGCCCTGATCACCAGATAACCAGATCGCAGAACCCCTGATTACTAGGTTCATAAGAAGCACAGACCCCTGATTAGCGGGTATATGATACAAAGCCCAGATTGCTGGGCACACAATTGCCCCCCATTCACATTGGAGCAACTTGTCATACAATTTGACAGGTCAAATTGCACGACAAGTTGCAACCTATTTTCGGCAATAGCCATGTTTTTTAATCGGTGAGGTGCTGCATTGATTTGAAAAAGTAATTCCTGCACTATTTTGTCGATTTCGGGTGCAACTTGCACAGATGTCTTCAAAGTCGCACTAACATGCGGCTTTGAAATCATGCCATTTCAGATGAAGTCGCATGATTTCAAAGCCGTGAACAAGGGCTAAAGAGCCCAGATTACCAGACACATGATAAAGAGAACAGAGCCCAGATTACCAGGACCATAGAAGATCAGACCCCTGATTGCTGGGTATATGATACAAAGCACTGACTGATACCAGGTTCCTAATCACAAGCACCGAGCCCTGATAACTGGACACAAAGCGCACAGAGCCCTGGATAGCGGGTACATAACACAGATCCCTGATTACCAGGAACATAATAAAGAGCACCGAGCCCTGATTACTGGACACAAAGCGCACAGAGCCCTGTATACTGGGTACATAACACAGATCCCTGATTACCAGGAACATAATAAAGAGCACCGAGCCCTGATTACTGGACACAAAGCGCACAGAGCCCTGTATACTGGGTACATAACACAGAGCACTGATTACCAGGAACATAATAAAGAGCACAGAGCCCTGATTACTGGCCACATAATATGTAAGCACTGATTATCGGGTACATAATGAGAAGCCCAGAGCCCTGGACACCGCATACATGATAAAAAGCACAAAACCCTGATTACCAGGTACACAATACAGAGAAAGCACAGCTCTAATTACTTGGTACATGATACAGAACCCTGATCACTGGGCTTCTAACAAAGAACACAGCCTGATCACTGCGCATCACCTGATCCCCAGGCTCATCATAAAGAGCACAGCCTGATTGCTGCGTACATAATATAGAGCAGAGCTAGATCACTGGGCTAATACAGTGTATTTCCCCACACACAGCAGTCTGGAGTTTATGGAAATACACTGTATGCATATGTGCAGGCAGATTTAGAAGGGAACAGTGTTTACACAGTTGCGGACGCCATATCCAAATATCCATATGCAAGAAGGCCTGAGTTTGTTTACATGCATTACATCACATAGGAAGGGCCATCTCTGACCAGTCTGGACACATCCACTGCATGTGAGGCCACATTCACACTGGTGATGGGAAGAAGAGGCTAGTGTGTACAACCATCTCTTTTTCAATGTACACTGTTTTATGGCCATTTATAAACTGGCCAATTAGCTGGAGCCAGAAACTCCAGACAAACGCTGGGGTTTATTTACTAAAGCTGGAGAGTGCTAAATCAGCCTCACTTCTGCAAATAAACCAATCAGTTTCCAGGTTTTATTGCCAAAGCTTAATTGAAGAAACTTGTATTAGAAGCTGACTACCATACGCACCTGCCCAAGATTCTGAGTGCACCATCCTTAGAAAATCTACCAGACTGTGCCTGGAAGTGCACCGTCTGCATCCAGGGTCATTTGTAAGCTCTGTGCACATTTAACCAGATGAGCGGGTTTAATGCAAATGGCACCAGCCATTAGTTTATGTACAGATCTGACTGCTGCTGTTCACTAACAGTGTGATTCTCAGTTGCCACTGGCTGCCCTGGTGACTGTAGGGTGAAAGTCCCTCTTCATTCACCTCTATGGCGTGGCTACAAACCACTAAAGAGAGCCATTTTGCCGCTGTTGCAAAAGGCTACTGAATCCTAATTGCTGAGAGACAAATCACTTTGGAAATTTAGGAGTGAGTAATCCCATTATGCATTTCTTAGCAAGAAAAATTGCCCTTCTGACACCAGCCTTGGGACACTTTCACATAGAATTTCGCCACAATGTGTCAGAAATGCATGCACAGAGATGTGCATGTAAAGTAGAACTATAGGCAAAATGATTTTCATTTTTAGAGTGAGGGAGGGTTATAACCCTTGTAAGGTTCATTTTTTTGTTATCTGTGTCTCATAGGGGAGATTTACCTTCACTTCCTGTCCCATAGCCAAAACAGGATGTGAACTGAAAAGTGAAGGATCCCCTGGCTGTCACCAGAGCTAGTGCCCTAATTAGAAATGTTCCCCTCTATTACTGTTCTGGGGACAACCCAAAATTTGGGATTGTCTTTTACTTTTTTTTAGCGATAATGGTTAACAGGACAAATATAGGATGAATCTCCATAACTGGGACACAGACAGCAATTTATCTGACAGGGGTTCTAATACCTCTCCACTCTATCCAGAAATAAAAATGTTTTGCCCGTAGTTATACTTCTGCATTAAATGTCATCAGTTGTGAAGTGACATGTTCTTGGAAGACTTCAAATAAGTACAATAATGTATTTTTTTTTTCTTTACTGCCAGTTGTTTACATTCTGCAAATTAATGCAACAGAAATCTACACAGCATTTTGGTGTTTATAGGGCCCTTGCAGTGACCTGTGTGTGTTGATCTGGTGCAGAAAAACACAGCTCTGCACGTGGTGTGACCGGATCTGTGTGTATTTATTTACACATTTTCTATCACATTCTGAGGGCCATCTGATGACTCTGGACACATTCATCGTTTGTGAGGATAAACAACTTCTTAAGAGCTTTTGACACATTAAGAGAAATCTACTAAAACTGGAGTAGTTGTGCATAACATCCATTCAGCTTTTAGACTCAGTTTCCACTGTTGTGACTTGACACATGTCAAGTCGCACAGCAAGTCAAGTCATTCATTTCTATTTGGCCTGTTCTCACTGCCGCGACTTGAGTTGCGGCGACTTGAAAAGTAGTTTGTGCACTACTTTTGGGCCGACTTCAGTGCGACTTCCTTCTGTAATGAGGGACAAGTCTCACTGAAAGCCGCGAACAAGTAACACTACAGAGTCGCAGCAGTGGAAACCGAGCCTTATGCCCCATACACACGTGCAGATTATCTGAAGACTTTTGTCTGCAGACTTACCAAAACCATATAATATGAGGTCAAACCTAAACACTTTCAATTTGTATGCAATCCGGCAGGCCCTTGCACTACATAGAAAAGGTAAGTCTGCAGACAAAAGTCTTCAGATAATCTGCACGTGTGTAGGGGGCATTAGTCCCGGTTCAGGCTATAGCGATGAAAGACGTGATTTGGGGCGCACTGCTCTGAAAATCACATGCAATGTCTGTACGATGCAAATTCAGCCATACATATTGTATGGCTGAATTTACATCGGATTCGGACAGAATACACACAGGACCTTTTTTGGGTCTGCCGCAGAATCGGATTGCATTGTGGTTCACACCTATGTGATCCGATTCATATCTGAACTGACATTTTGCACTGCGATATGTGAACTGATCTAGGGGTGTCTTTACCTTTGTATTGACACCCCCAGTGATTCGCATATAGCAGTGTGAACTGCCTGCGATTTGAATGCGATGCAGGAACCGCAGTGGATTCGCAGGGTTCCCGCATGGTATATATGTGAACCGGCACTTAGTTTTAATTCTCATGGCTTAATTGAATAAGCTAAGGCTAGAACTTGATTGGTTATTATGCACAGCTGCTCCAGTTTCAGCCCACGTTCACATTGGTCCGTTTTGACATGTCAAAATGCATGTTAAATCGGAGCCAATAGCCAGCAATGGCACCGACTTTGTGGCGCCGCACCGATTCCCAAAAATAGGTTCTGCACTACTTTTGGCAACTTCGGGGGGGCGATTTCAATAGACCTCTCTGCAAGAATGAGCACAGATGTCTGTGAAATCGCCCCCGCAGTCGGACTGAAAATGACGGTTTGAAATCGTGCAAGGTCAGCTAAACTCGCACGATTTAAAACTGGCCTTGGTGCACACTGGATATTTTAAAGCTGCTTCTAATAGCATCTGGCGTTATTTATTTTTTTTTTCTTTCCTGCTTCTAAATGTCCCTCTATTTTAGTCTATGTATTCATGCACACATAGGTTTTTAGCAGCGTTTAGCGGCAGGAGCTGTTAGAGACGGGGAAAAAAACCCACTGCCAAGTGCGTCCAGGAGCAGCAGAGTTGGGGGGGAAAAAAAAATGTGACACTACTAAAAGCTGCTAAACATGCCTAAAGGTTAGTGCTTGAGCATTAATTCATTTCAATGTCCAGAATAAATTATTTTGGCCAATTAAATTACCGTAATACCAAAGCGCTTAAAAAAAACGCCCTGTGGGCATGAGGCTTTAGGCTGTGTTCACATCTCATGAATCGCTGTAATTTTGCCTGCAATCTCAAATTAGGTGGCAATCACAGCACAATGTGCTGCATGTATTTGGGTGCCATTATCCTTCAATGGCACCCCAAAAATGATGCGGTTCTGACAGAATTGCACTGCAAACAGCGCCTTCACAAATCGTGTGAAGCTTGTTGCAACAGGATGTGCATAGGGCAGCGCATTCAAGTGCATGGGCTGCTCTTTGCAACAAACAGAATCGCGTGAAAATAGCAATGTGATAATTGCGTGGCGGGAACCCCGATGATGTGAACGGGGCCTCTGTGTGCAGTGACTGGCTTTTTTTCTGCACCTGATCAACAGCAGTCCAGTCTACAAGGGTGTGTAGAAATAATTGTTTTCTATGTTCACACAGCAATGCTGCCCTTTTCTGCAGTACTTTGGATAGCAATGAAGGTCATGCACTGCAGTGCAGAGACTTGAAGGTAGTGTAAAGGCTGGTATACACTGACTGAAAATTGGCTGTTTTTTCAGGAACCGGCCCAATTTTGTGTGCACTGCTTTCTGTTGAAAAGAAAATTGGCATTTAATCAGTGATTGTAGCCAATGGCTGCAGCACTGATTTGTGTATTCTTAGGAGGGGAGTCCCTGCTTCCAGAATACAATAATGTGGTGGGCAGATCCCTACATCCACATCTTTTGTGTGGATGATGGGATCTGTCAGTTTTTTTTTTTTTTTTCTTCAATCCACTGAAACAAAAACTGTCCATGTATACATTTTTGTACCCTGTACAATTTCTACCTTTGTACACTGTCAAAGTATAAAAAAAAAAAAAAACAGTATGGTGAAACACAGCATAGCAAATGTATACCAGCCGTACACTAAAAGAGAGGGTCGGTGTGCGGCTAGTGTGAAGGGTCCTTGGCTACAAATCACTGAAGAGCCACCATTAATAGCAGGGCACAACCTAATGCTGTAGAACTGGTGTAAACAAATTGCCAGCAACTCTACAAATCTCGGTAAATCTCTGGCATTAGTGGTTTGTAGCTGCGATTAGTCTTTACTACAAAGTTCCTCGTCCGGCAGCAGCTTTACCTTTTTATATTACATTCTTCTTTGTATCATAAATCCAATCCAGAGAAGTGCATTAGCTTAGGGCTTGTTATGTTTTAGAGGTCTGTTTTGATATCGCATTGAACAGTCAGCTTCACCAATATATTTTAACACCAAGGGGTTACTTTCTGATGTGTGTTTCCATGCATATTTTCTATTCATTGTAATAACATGTCTTTCAAGCCTAAAGTCCTGATTTACACTGGTGCAATGCAGGAACCAGCGCAATTCCTTTGCAGGTTCTTGCATCTCACTTGTACGGAGTTCACACTGCTCTTTGCGAACCACTGCGGTTGTCAAATGTAGAGTTAATGGCACCCCCAAATCGTTTTTTCAGATTGCAAACTGAAATCGCACAGACTTCGCATTTGATGCGCACAGCGGTGCGGTGCTAATTGCATGTGATGTCTGGTGTCTCGCTAGTGTGAACCTAGCCTAAATCTAGGAATTAAAACAAAAACCCTACACTTTTAGTGGCCCCCACATATATTACAGGGGTTAAATGCTTCTTTCCTCAGAAATAAAGTGCAATATTTGCCTTGCGCTTTGCTTTAGCAGGCTTTGGCACTAGAGTAGAGGCTGCAGAGGACCGGCTAGTACAGATGGAGGGAACTTGTTGGTGTATGAAATATAGTAAGGGCCTATTCACACATGTGATTTTGGACATGACAGGTCGCAGCCCATTATTTGCAATAGCATTTGTTCAGATAAGTGCAACTTAAAGTTGCAGCAATTTGGAAAGGTGCCTACACTACTTTGGCGTGACATTTGATGAGACTTTGGTCCAGAGAATGTAAAGTCGGATCAAAGATACTCTCCAAAGTCGCTCTTGAAATCGTATGATTTCGGAAAGACGCTAATGTGAATGGAGCCCTAATGTTACACGTTGTTCCTCATCACATAGAGGGGTCATTTCCACCCCCGAGTTGGTCTTTACGTCCATTACATACATGGTATTAAAAAACCATATTATGTATGTAAATGTATTTGTATATGTACTTCATTGTCTGCTCCTGGTGATACAAGCTAAACAATAGCTTGTATGCATCACATGTTACCTATTGTTACTTTATATCATTTGTGATACATTTTAGCTTGAAGTAGATTTTATACCCTATTGTGTTTGTTTTACCATAAATACCACAGTAACAGTAATCTTTTTCTTTTGAATACGTTTTGGCCAATCATTTATTTACCTTGTGTCAATTAGCAAAAGCCTTTTTGTCAATGTAAAATTAACATTTGTATAGGTAAATTTGCACGTTGCCTGTCCATCGTGTCTCAAGAAACAAAAATACACTGAACAAAATTATAAACGCAACACTTGTTTTTTTCCCCCATTTTTCATGAGCGGAACTCAAAGATCTCAGTGTCCATTCACACTGATCTGACTTGGACCGCGACTTGTCATGACAAGTCGCGGTCCGTCACACTCCCATTGTGCGGTACAGGAGCCGTTCTAATAGGAGCGACACAAGTACTACTTCGGGGCGACCTGGAGGCGACTTACATAGACATTAATTTTATGAAGTCCGTGCAAGTCGTGCCGAAGTCGCGCTGCACGAGACTTAACAGGTCGCCCCCTAAGTCGGAGCAACGTAGTGTGAACCGAGCCTAAGACTTTTTCTATGTACACAAAAGGCCTATTTCTCTCAAATATTGTTCACAAATCTGTCTAAACCTGTGTTAGTGAGCACTTCTCCTTTGCCGAGATAAACCATCCACCTCACACAGATGTGGCATATCAAGATGCAGATTAGACGGCATGATTAATGCACAGGGGTGCCTTGGGCTGGCCACAATAAAAGGCCACTCTAAAATGTGCAGTTTTACTCTATTGGGGGGGGGGTCCAAAAACCAGTCCGTATCTGGTGTGACCACCATTTGGCTTACGCAGTGCAACACATCTCCTTCGCATAGAGTTGATCAGGTTTTTGATTGTGGCCTGTGGAATGTTGGTCCACTCCTCTTCAATGGCTGTGTGAAGTTGCTGGATATTGACAGGACCTGGAACACACTGTCGTATACGCCAATTCAGAGCATCCCAAACATGCTCAATGGGTGACATGTCCAGTGAGTATGCTGGCCACGCAAGAACTGGAATGTTTTTAGCTTCCAGGAATTGTGTACAGATCCTTGCACCATGGGGCCGTGCATAATCATGCTGCAACATGAGGTGATGGTTGTGGATGAATGGCACAACAATGGGCCTCAGAATCTCGTCACGGTCTCTCTGTGCATTCAAAATGCCATTAATAAAATGCACCTGCGTTCGTTGTCCATAACATACGACTGCCCATACCATAACCCCACCGCTACAAAATGGACCACTCCATCCACAGCGTTGACATCAGAAAACTGCTCACCCACACAATGCTATACACGCTGTCTTCCATCTGCCCTGTCTAGTGAAAACCGGGATTTATCTGTGAAGAGAACACCTCTCCAAAGTGCCAGACGCCATTGAATGTCAGCATTTGCCCACTCAAGTCTGTTATGACGACAAACTGCAGTCAAGTTGAGTCCCTGATTAGGATGACGAGCATGCAGATGAGCTTCCCTGAGATGGTTTCTGACAGTTTGTACAGAAATTCTTTGGTTATGCAAACAGATGTTGCAGCAGCTATCCGGGTGGCTGGTTTCAGACGATCCTGGAGGTGAAGATGCTGGATGTGGAGTTCCTGGGTTTGTGTAGTTACATGTAGTCTGTGGTTGTGAGGCCGGTTGGGTGTACTGCCAAATTCTCTGAAACGCCTTTGGAGACGGCTTATGGTAGAGAAATGAACATCCAATTCATGGGCAACAGCTCTGGTGGACTTTCCTGCAGTCAGCATGCCAATTGCACGCTCCCTCAAAACTTGCGGCATCTGTGACATTGTGCTGTGTGATAAAACTGCACATTTTAGAGTGGCCTTTTAGCCTCGGTTCACACTAGGTCGCTCCGACTTAGGGGGCGACTTGCAAGGACTTCATAAAATGAATGTCTATGCAAGTCGCCTCCAGGTCCCCCCGAAGTAGTACAGGACCCTTTTTCTAAGTCGGAGCGACTTGTGTCGCTCCTATTAGAACGGCTCTTGTACTACACAATGGGAGCGTGACGGACCGCGACTTGTCAGGCTGACAAGTCGCGGTCCAAGTCGTACCAGTGTAAATGTGGTCTTGTGGTGACCAGCCTAAGGCTGGCCATACACTATACAATTTTCTTGTTCAACTTTCCTTTAGATTTACCAAAACCATATAATATGAGGTCAAACCTAAACACTTTCAATTTGTATGCAATCAGGCAGGCCCTTGCACTACATAGTTAAAGGTAAATCTAAAGGAAATTGAATAAGAAAATTGTATAGTGTATGGCCAGCCTAAGGCACACCTGTGCAATAATCATGCTGTCTAATCAGCATCTTGATATTCCACACTTGTGAGGTGGCAAAGGAGAAGTGCTCACTAACACAGGTTTAGACAGATTTGTGAATTATATTTGAGAGGAATAGGCCTTTTGTGTACATAGAAAGAAAAGCCTTAGATCTTTGAGTTCAGCTCATGAAAAATGGGGGCGAAAACAAGTGTTGCGTTTTTATAATTTTGTTCGGTGTAGAATAAGATACATTTTAAAATGAGGTTTTATATCTTGTATATGTCCTTTTTTTTGTGTTCATTAGCAGAGTAAGGTTTAATTTTTATAATTTTGGCCTTGTGTGAGGTGTAAATGGGAACCCATCAGTGAAAGCTTAAATGTGAAGAGAGGCAATAATCATTACATGAACATTTGTCTTCAGTGAATAATCATAATAGGGGTCATGTGTCTGATTAGCATTTACTAATGAGGAGCCAAGCTACAGCAGATAGAATACTGTGATGAGTATATTGTGGGTATTAGGATACTAAGGTGGTAAAGGAACAATGATTTTTTGACTGGAAAGATAATTTGTAATAGAAGAAAACTGGTGTTGCTTTACTGGTTATAGTTAAAGCCAAATTTTCTTTGTAGGCATACAAATTCATGGTGTTCTCACACCGTTTTGGGTGCCATAATAATGTTCACTGAGATCTTATATTTGTAATACAATTAGATTAATTCCAATGTAAAATGTGGCTCTTAGTAGTAAAAATTAGAATGCCTACTTCATTTTCAGCATGTGATAGTAGAAGTATGACTGCTTATTTTTTTTTCTTTAGTTTGCATACTGATTGTGCATGTTTTGAAATATTACTAACATGTAAGTGTCTAGTTCCTTCTTTTTGGTATATCAGAAGGGAAAGAAACCTACTTTTATTAGGATGTTTTTTTTATCTATGCAGTTTGTTTTGTAGATTTGTCTATCTAATCAGGGTTATTTATTTATTTATTTTTTTTTATTTCCCTTGAGGTACCTATGTTTTACTTTATTTTGTGCCTTTATAGTTGTGTAGGGCAGATTTACTAAAACTGGTGCACAAAGAATCTGGTGCAGTTGTACATAGTAACCAATCAGTGTCCAGGTTTTAGAGCCGGTTCACGCTCCATTCTGTGCAATGGAACCATTCTAATCAGAGTGACTCAAGTCGCTCCGACTAAGAAAAAGGTTCCTGCACTACTTTGGGGCGAAGTTGGAGCGACTTGCATTGACTTCTATTAGAGAAGTCATTTGCAATTTGCGATTAAAGTCGTGCTGCACGAGCGGCTTCAAAGTCGGGGCGACTTTGAGTTGCCCCGGTGTGAACCGGGTCTTATTATCAAAGCTTAATTGAACAAGCTGAAGTTAGAAGCTGATTGGTTACTATGCACAGAAGCACCAGGTTTACCAAATCACCCCCTGTAGGTTCTTAACATTTGGTCCGTTGGGTCTTGGTTCATTTCCAAAATGTGCATGTTGTTTACCTGCCAAATTGTTTGTTGCCAGCTCATGGCACGTGACATTCTAGGTAACTGTTGTGTGTCATCATAATGCTCTTCCTGGTGAATACTTTATAATTGCATCTAAATAAATAGAGCTATATTTAGAAATGAAGAAATTAAGGGCACTATGTTAATGAGAATATCTGAATAATATTATCAGTGACTCAGTCCAGAACTGTCTGGCAGTAAATACAGAGCATGGAATTTCTTTGGAAGGTTTCTTTTCTTTTTTTTTTTTTTTTTTTTGTGCATAGTTGAGCCTAGGTATGGCTTTCTTGTAGTGGAATGCGGTGGTGCTCCGTAACGGTTGACTTGACAGTAAAGGGCAAGCTCTTAACTTTTACAGATGGTGGTTTGCCTGTAGCTGGTATAATGAATTAAAACAAAAGTATATGTTAAGGAACCCTTGTATAGGCTTTAACATGATGATGTCCATTCAAAAGCCACTTCACTATTTTTAAATCTGCAGTTTGCACTAAAATACATGGAAATCCCTCTATGAAATTTCTTGTTTTAGGGTGACGACGCTGTGTCCCTGTCTCTCAGTTGCGCTCCTTTTTCGTCATCCTGTTATACCGGCCTGATGGAGACAGCAAGTGGCCAGTTTCAACAGGCATGATGCATGGTTATCACCATCAGGAAAACCACCCTGAGAAATGCCATGCAAATACCAAAACAGACCTTTTTTTTTGTTTTAAAAATATAACTTGTATGGGATACACAGTACTTAAAGTGATTGTAAACCATCACCTTGTAAAACAACCCATTCAGTTTAGAATAGAAATGAAAGACACAACATTTTGTGTATAGACATAAAAAAATATACAAATACCCCCCCCTTTTTTAATATTTTTTTTAGTGACCCCATTCCCTCTGTTCTCAGCTGCAAAAAAGCTGGAGGGAGGAGAAGCAGCAGTACTAGGGATGCACCGAAATTTCGGCCACCGAAATTATCGGCCGAAAATGAGCCTCAATGAATCTCATTTCGGCCGATAATGGGTTAACAGTGCCGAAAATAAATATGGCCGCCGTGGGGAAGGAGGAGGGCGCAGCGCAGGTTTTAAAAGTCCCGCCTCTGGCCGGCCGTCCGCCTCTTAATGACGTCCCTACTACGATCTGTGCATTATGAATGGACATACCAGGCGGGGGGAGCGGCCGCTATAGATAGAACTATGTGAATTAGCCCTGTCAGCTCAGCACGTCTGTGTGAATGAGAACAGAACTGAGCTGACACCGGGCGGGGGGGCGGGCGGAGCGGCCGCTATTAGCTGTAACTATGTGAGAGCTTCACTTCACTGTCAGGCATGTATCTCCGCTGACAAGGAAGTGAAGCTCTCACATAGTTACAGCTAATAGCGGCCGCTCCGCCCGCCCCCCCGCCTGGTGTCAGCTCAGTTCTGTTCTCATTCACACATAGACGTGCTGAGCTGACAGTGAAGGATCACATTAGTTCTATCTATAGCGGCCGCTCGCCCCGCCCCCCCGCCTGGTATGTCCATTCATAATGCACAGATCGTAGTAGGGACGTCATTGAGAGGCGGTGCCGCCGGCCAGAGGCGGGACTTTTGAATGCAGGACACCCGAGGAGGGGGACGCTGAGGCGGCGGTGGGGGGGGGGGATGGGAGCTGAGGCAGCTTACCAATGGTATTTGTATTATGAAGCATGAGGGGTTAATGTATTGTCACTCATCTATTAGTGACCGACCAGTGGCAGGTAATTAACCCTTTTTTGCTGCATTAGTGCGACCAGTATCAGTGTTAATTAACACTGGTTGCACTAATGCAGCACAAAGGGGTTAATTACCTGCCACTGGTCGGTCACTAATAGATGAGTGACAATACATTAACCCCTCATGCTTCATAATACAAATACCATTGGTAATTTAACCTATTGCCAAGCCATCACAGTACATATACTGTGACAGGGTGGCAGCGACAGGTGTACGTCACTACCTGTTTTTGGTGTATGCCCATGTTCTATCCATTTAAAATTTTTTTGGGGGAAAAATTTATTTTTCGGTTTTCGGCCAAGGGCATCCTGCATTTTCGGTTTCGGCCCAAAATTTTCATTTCGGTGCATCCCTAATCAGTACACTGAGCTTCCCAGTGAATGACTGTGCAGCGGGGCATGTCAGGACAAGTCTGATCATTGAAGGAGAGTACACAGAGTTCCAAGCACCGCTAGAAAACTGTCCACAGTGTGCTCTCCTGCTTAGTGTGGCCAGTTTTTAATAGCACCTGATACCGATATCTGGCGTAGTGAAATCGCTGATACCGGAACCGATCCGGAGCTACACACAAAGCAAGCGGCTGCAGTACAGAGCAAAGCCGCTTCTTCATGTGTACGGCTCCTCCATTCACAGGCGGAGTGCATCTGATATCACTCCGCCTGTGAGCCGGACCTATACAGGAAGTAGCGGCTCCCATCCCATACTACTACTGCACCTAGTAAGGGATGGCTGAGCCGTTACCAAGCAAAAACCGGATCGGCCAGTGGATCAGTCAATGTTACCGATCCCCCCGATCCATCTAAAATGGCCATATCGGTGCCGATATCCGCTATCCAAATATCGTATCGTTGCATCCCTAGTTAAAAGATTATTTATTACATAAAAACAATGTAGTAACTCACACAGAGGAGATAGTGGTTAATCTGCAACACTGGGAATGTTAGGGAAGTACACTGTGGCGGCCGTGGTCCTGGCTGTGTCTGATACTTCCTGTGTTTCTGGCAGCGTTCAGTATCCAGGCTTTACATCCAATTTGTGTATATGTATTCCACAAAAGACACATTCCCTCAGTCTGCTAACACCAGGAATGTTCTGTAAAGCCTCCTACACACGATCAGATTATCAGACAAATTTTCCTCTGGTTTTTTGTTGCATGCTAGTCTCATATGGAAAGTGAAGAGGTTACTTTCATATGAAAATTCTCGTACGGCAGAATTCAACTTCAGAAGTGATGTCATGTGTTGAATTGTTTTGTATGTCTTTTTTAGTTTCCGAGCTTGCGTAGATTTGCTCTTAGGATTTTTTTCGGACAAAAACTGTATTTAATGAAAATCGGACATTGTGATTTTGCTCTTCCTGGGTGCTAGTGCTGTGATTAGTCAAAAAAAAAAAAAATTATACATAAAAAAAAAAATCCAGTGTGTGTGTGTATATATATATATATATATATATATATATATATATATATATATATATATATATATATAATATCTCATAGTTTGTAGATGCTAGAACTGTTGCCATCAATATACGCTTAATGGGGTTTTTGTTTTTTACCAAAAATATGTAGCAGAATATAAATTGGCCTAAATTTATGAAGAAATTAGATTTTTCTTTAAAAAAAAAATAAAATTATTGGATAGGGTTTATAGCAGAAAGTTAAAAATATTATTTTGTTTATAGCGCAAAAAATTAAAAACCCAGTGTTGATTAAATACCACCAGCAGAAAGCTCTATTTGTGGAGGAAAAAAGACATAAATGTAATTTTGTGTACAGCATTTCATGGCTGTGCAATTTTCAGTTAAAGTAGCAGAGTGCCGTATAGCAAAAAATGGCCTGGTCATGAAGGGGGGTAAACCTTACGGAGGTCAAGTGGTTATGAGTGCATGTTTTGTTGGTAAACATGATAGGAAATACTCAGCTGGTCTTCTCAAACAAAGCAGTGTACTGTCAAGCTTGGTGTTTTGGTGCGTCTTGTCCATGTACGTCCATTGCCATAGCAAGGTAAAACAATACACACTGACTCCTTGGCAAGTTGTCTATTCATGTATCTCAGCTACCACTACTAGTTACATCCAGGGCATCTAAGGATACCAGCAACCCAATAACTCTTGTATATAATGTAATGTTGTAATGAACGTCGCACAACCATGCAAGTAACACAAACTTGAAAGATAATTCTTACAATTAGAAACGATTAGCTTTTTTTTTTTTTTTGGAAGTTTTTATTCTTTAAGATGACATTTGGCAAAGCATTACCATTACAGACTCCAAATTTATTTCCCAATATGTCCCTACATCCCCTTGCCAGACTGTTAAAATCATCAACAACCAGTTCTATTAGGTTCCTGTATGACTTCAGAAGATGTCAATAGCTTGATTTTACTTTACAATGTAGGTAGCAACAGAACAATCACAAGAAAAAAAATTCCTAGATTTTATCATTCTTTTGTAAAAATGGTAGATTCTGAAAGCTAAATTGTGCTTTTTTTTTTTTTGGGTCAAAATGAAGATATGATATTGTGGTACAGGTATTGACAATGTTACTCGCATATCATCTGACACATTATCCCTTTGGAAGTTTTACCCGCTTCATGACCAGGCCATTTTGTGCTGTTCAGCACTGCGCTACTATAACTAATAATTGCGTGATCATGCAAAACTGTACACAAATGAAATTTTATCATTTTTTTTTATTTTCACACAATAGAGCTTTCTTATGGTGGTATTTGGTCACCCAGTGTTAATTGTGGCAGCAAATTTTGATTTGGTTTATAGTCTTTTGACTAAAATGTTATTTTAGTTTGTCTTTTAGTCATCTGAATTACTTTAGTCATATTTTAGTCTACTAAAATCTCCAGTACATTTAAGTAGACTAAATTCTCATACATTTTTAGTCAACTAAAAGTCAAATCGGGTTTAGCTAAATTGTAATTCATTATTTAAACGTTTCTCTAGAATTCTCAAACTAATTATATACTCCAGGAGTAAAAATCTAATATGTTCTTTATGGTATTATGGTTTGAATACGCACTACAGACACAGATAGCCATTGTGATATTTAATGTCTTTTATAAATAAAACCAAGTTTCATAAACCATCAAAAATATTGCTTTTTGACAAACCAAAGTGCAACTTTAACCACTTTACCACCGGAGGATTTTGCTGTCTTCCGTCCAGGCCACTTTTTGCGATTCGGCGCTGTGCGACTTTAACTGACAATTGCGCGGTCGTGCGAGACCGTATCCAAACGAAATTTACGTCCTTTTTTTCCCCACAAACAGAGCTTTCTTTTGGTGGTATTTGATCACCCCTGCGATTTTTACTTTTTGCGCTATAATCAAAAAAAGAGCGTTTATTTTGAAAAAAATAACAATATTTGTAACTTTTTTTTATACGAAATTCCCCCCCCCCCCCCAAAAATGTAAAAATCTAATTTTTTTTACATTTATGGCCAATTTGTTTTCTGCTACCTATGTTTGGTAAAAAAAATCGCAGTAAGCGTATTTTGATTGGTTTGTGCAAAAGTTATTGCGTTTACTAAGGGAAAGATTTCTGTCATTTTTGTTGTGTTTTTTTTTTTTTTTAACGCGTAATGGCGGTGATCTGTGATTTTTTTTTTTTTTTTTTTTTTTTTTTTTTTATGCGGAACTGCGACATTGCGGCGGACAGATCGAACCCTTGACTGACATTTTTGACACTTTTGGGGGTACCAGTGACATTACTGCAGTAATCAGTGCTATATATATGCACTGTTACTGTAAAAATGACACTGGCAGGGAAGGGGTTAATTTTATTGGAGAGGGAGGGGTTAATGTATGCCTGGTGCTTACTGATGTGTGGGGGGGGGGGGGAGGTGACTATGTGAGACAGGGACAGATTGGATGTCCAGCTATGCTGAACACTCCGATCTGTCAGTCCCTGTCACTTAGGAGATCCGCCCGCTTTGTTTACACAGGCGGGCGGATCTCCTCACTCGATTCCCCGACGTTCGGGGCAGAGCAGCGGCGATCGCCGCTGCTCCTCCCCTGGCCCGACTCCCGCTGTGAATGAAAACAGCAGGAGCGCGCCTCCGGCGGCGCGCGAGCGCCGCCTACAGGGGGAGGAGTCCAGCGACGTAGGTCTACGTCGTCAGACGGGATCGTGCCACTTTGCCGCAGTACGCTCAATGTGAGCGGTGGGCAAGTGGTTAAAGTACAAAGAAACTGTAAACACTATTGGCTGTAATATCATTGCACCGAATACCTGAATATATTACCAACATTAAATATTAAGAAAAAATATAAAATAATAAATAAAAAGCTTTTATCTTATTTTTTTATCTTTCAGCAACTTAGTTGATACCCCTTACTTATGCGGTAGTGCAACAGGCTTTGGATAGAATTGTGTTGCCGATTTAGAAATGGCCACCAGAGTAGTGTTTAATTTGTCAATTTTAGATTTAGTTTTAGCCAGTCTTATGACTAAAATGCCATGTTAGTTTTAGTCGTATGTTAGTCATCTTAATTGTTTCAGTCGTATTTTAGTCAACTAAAATAGTGTTCATTTAGTCGACAAAATGAACACTGTAATCGCTACTGTGGTTTTTTTTTTTTATAAATATATAAACGGAAAAAGAACGAAAATTTTGAAAAAACTATATTTCGAACTTTTTGCTATAAAACGTATACAAAAAAAAAAGTCAAATTTCTTCAAAAATTTAGGCCATTATGTATTCTGCTGCATGTCTTTAGTAAAAAAAAAAAAAAGTGTGTGTGTATGTGTGTGTATATATATATATATATATATATATATATATATATATATATATATATAATATATTCATATTCCAATAAGTATGTATATTGGTTTATGCGAAAGTTGTAGCATCTACAACTTTCAGTAATAGTACTGTACCCGGACACTGTACTATTGACACTGGCTGGGAAGGGGTTATCTAGGGGCAATCAAGGGGTTAACTGTGTGCCTTGTAATGTGTTGCTTTTTACTTTTCTATCTGGCTATTTTTTCACCCTGTACAAAGTGGATATTTTTCTACAAATATCCACTTTGATTCAGGTTTAATTGTCGTAGAGAATCCTGTTGTATGTTTGAATCGATTTACTCAAAACTATGCAGATATCCCTTCCTTTACTCCCATCATATGGTTCCCATACACCACATTTAAAACCCCTAATTTAAACCTTTTTTTTTTTTTTTTGACTCTGTGAATGATCTTATTTATCCAGGAAACAGTATAGCTAGCAGTAGTTTTTCACATTCAGTAACATTGAAGATGTTTTCACCACTCACTTCCATCTTCAGAATTGTGAATCCAGTCCAGTGGAATGTGAAACGCTTCTAGCAATGCTTTTATAAGTAAATTTGTACAGGGGTGTGCGGGTAACTTATGTAGCCTCACATCTTAGTTTCAGTCACTGAGACAGGGCGATGTGGCATTATTTCCTCACTGCGATCATGACAGTAGTTGGCTGTAGGTAGGGATGCACCGATCCGATATTCGGATAGGATATCGGCACCGATCTGGCCATTATAGCTGGATCGGTAACATTGACCGATCCACTGGCCGATCCGGTTTTTGCTTAGTAACGGCTCAGCCATCCCTTACTTGGTGTAGTAGTAGTATGGGAGCCGCTACTTCCTGTGTAGTCCCGGCTCACAGGCGGAGTGATATCAGATGCACTCCGCCTGTGAATGGAGGAGCCGTACACATGAAGCAGCGGCTTTGCTCTGTAATGCAGCCGCATGCTTTGTGTGTAGCTCCGGATCGGTTCCGGTATCGGCGATTTCACAACGCCAGATATCGGTATCAGGTCCAAAAAAGGCGGATCAGTGCATCCCTAGCTGTAGGCACCTATTTTTGGTTTGGAATGTTCTTTCATGTTAGATTTAAAAAATACATTTGATATTTTAAACATGTAATAGTGTTTTTTTTTTTTTTTTTTTTTTTAACCATAGTATACAGTGTGTTTTACAGTTGTACTGTTTGGTTCCTCAACAGAAGCCAGCGATGACAAAGAGCTGACACTAAGGCCACCTATTGGTATCCATGTGGTTGCATAACACACATTAAAGCTGTGTTGGGCACAATGTTGTCAGGCAGTGTTTTGCTTTGTTGTCCACTACTGTATAAAACCATGCTAGGCTGAACATTTCCTCAGGTTAGCATGGAAGTTATTTTCTCCATGTATGATCTATGTTGTGATGAATGTCTTCAGAAGTTGGTACTTGACACACACTGTATTTGTTTATAAGTGATTGTTTGATTACACAGGATATTGGCTGGTTTGTATAATGACTTGATTCAAGTAGAACTAAAGGCAGGATTTTTTTTTTCTTTCTATTTGGATAGTGTAGGGAGGGTAATAACCTCTGTCAGGGTTATTTTTGCCATCTCTGTCCAATTAGGGAGATTTTTCTTCCATTTCTGCCTAGGAGTGAAAATAAATCCTTCCAAAGTGAGGAAATCTCTGGTTGCCACCAGAAATGGCATCCTCATTGGAACCCAATTACGGTTTTGGGGACAACCCAGGATTGTTATTTCACTTTTAGTGATAATGGTAAACATGACAAATAGAGGATGAATCTCCATAATGGTGTCAGCAATAAAAAGCAGACAGATGTTCTAATCCTTCTCTATCCAAAAAAAGTTTTTTTTTTCTTAGGTCTCATGCACACTGGGTGTTTAGCTCTGGTGTATGAGACTATGGCTGAAGGGCACAGGCGCACTGTCCAGCCCCCGCTACTGGCAGCCTGTCAAACTCAGTCTGGGTAGTGCATCTTGCAGTTTGTATATCCAGGATAAAAATAAATTCCCAGCTCACTTACCAACCAGCTTACAACAAACCAAATTGAACCTGTCTAAAGCCTGGTTACATGCTAACATTTATTATTTGCTTAACCCAGAGGGCTGAACAAAAAAAATAAACTCAGGAGAGCTCATGAGTGGATCCAGTACTATAACTATCCAATGTTAGTTGGCCTGAGAGCACTGATCGACAGACCTTTTCCGGTCATGCCCCTTCAACAAATGCCGGCTGAACGTCTGGCTTCTGTACACACGGGCCGAATGTCGGTCAGTGTCTATTGAACCGGCTGGTGCTGCCCGTGTGTTCTAGGCATTACAGTTCACGTTAAAAACAAGGGATTTTGTTTGCATGCATTTGGAAATAAATGCGTAAGTTGCAACGGCCACGTAACCCCAGTGTACTGCAGGCTTAACTCATAATTTGAGTCTCCAAGGTTGGAGCTCCCATATAATAAGGCCGAGCTCAACAAATCCCAGGTCACCATGGCGACTAGAAATTGCGTCCTGGCGCCAGGGCTTTTGTCAGCCCATTTTCTGTTACAGAAGTGCACAATTTGTATCACCTGAAGCCCGGGACATGCAGTTCTGGGAGCCGCGCAGGATGTTTTTCTACATTTAGTCCTGTTTCGGGCAAGCAGCAGAGCTCACTTGCCAGGTGGAAGCATTCAGGTGGCTCCATTGCTGCCCAATTGCTTCCATACAAGCAGGTAAATTGCCCCCCCCCCCTTCCCAGAGCACAGGGGAGACGTGCAGTCTTTTAGACCCTGCATGTCTCATTAAAGAGAACCTGCCACCATAAAATATCACTTTGTCCCCTATGTGATGGAGGAAAAAGTTGTCTTTTTTTTTTTTTTACAATTAAAATTTGTTTTTTAAAGTTGCACCCCAAGAATGTAAAATCTCCCCCCCCCCCCCATAAAAAAGACTGAGCCCCTCCACCCCCACAAATACACATGTGCAAACCTAAACGCACACGTTGGGGCACCTACACATGAAAAGTTGATTGCAATAAACCTGTTGCATATCACCGCGCACAAACTGGCACCTAACTTTTTTTTTTTTAGCTGGCTCCTAGATTCAAAGCAAATTTGTCAAGCCCTGTAATAATGTATAGATTAAAGCCTAGTACACCTTTTTCGTTCATGCCCCTTCAACAGACGCAAGGCGAATAGACAGGAAAATTCTATTTTTTGCAGGCTGGTAAGTGAGCTGGGATTTTTCGTTTGGTTTTTGACATGCGTTGCCCTGGCTGCTGGCAGGGCGCCTGTGCCCTCCAGCTGCAGCTAAATGCTGAAGCTTCATGCATCAGAGCTAGATGCCCAATGTGCATGAGGTCTTGTACTTGAAGCATCATTTGTGTTGTTTTTAGGAACCCATCATTAAAAGTGGGTTCCCCATTTCCTTGCTTCTGTTTATGAAGTGTAGAAAATTGCATGAAATGGTTGGAGAAACTGCTGCTTGGGGATTCTACAGTAGGTGGTCAGATTTTGACATTTGATCACCTAATCCAGTGTTTCTTAACCTTTTTAGTCAAGGCACCTTTTAAAAATTATGGACAGTCTCAAGGCACCCCATTCTAAAATGTAAAAGCTATTTTAATAGATTTGCATAACTGTAGCAACGTCCACAAGTCCATGTAGGACGATCAGCATTAGAGGTGATTTATTCTTCTAAAGCAAATATACTTTTGCAAACTGGTACTGACTAGTATTCCAATGTTTCTCTTCTCTGTTTTTCTCCATCACTCAAGCTAATGTTACCCCAACGCTGATGGAGAGGGGCAGGGGGGGGGGAGGGGTCAAACAAGGATGCTATGCGGACAACTAACATCCTCGTTATCAACTGATGATGGCATTGGTTGTTAGGACGCCGACAGCTAGAAGGTTGTGATGGTGCACAATGAAAACCTGTGACTTATTGGCACTTTTCCACTGCAAGTACCGGCTCGGCCCTGCTTGGCCCGGTTTGCTTTTCCACTGCTGGTACCGCATGGTATAGTGTCAGAACGGTTCGGTACGGTATAGGTTTTCTTTTCCACTAAAGTAGTACTAAAGTTAAGTGGGTGGGATTCTCTGACCAATCAGTGGCTAGTAGTGACTGCATGCAAAGGATTGTGGGATATGGTACCAGTTTGGTACCTGTTGGAACCACAATCGAGTAGGTACTGTTTTTTCAGAGCCGTACCGTTCGGTTCCATGCAGTGGAAAAGCAAACCTATACCGTACCGAACCGTTCCGACCCTATACCATGCGGTACCAGCAGTGGAAAAGCACAAAAGCGTGCCAAACCAGTACGGTTCCATGCAGTGGAAAAGCGCCATTAGTGTAACTAAAAGGGCATCCTTCTTCATCCACACGTTGACTTGTATACAATTTTTGGGCACTTTTTGAGACATTTTGTCAAGGCACCCAGGTTGAAAAAGGCTGACCTAATCTTTCCTAAAGGGGTATGGGGAAGCATGCTGCAATAATGAGCTTTGTCTATAATTTGAGCCACCCACAGCTCAAATTTCTGTCAGTTCTTGCTGAATTCAAGCCATGTATGGTTTGCATAAGTCAGCCTTTCCCTATAACAAATGCAGAGATAAAAATATCTGCCCTCTATACAGCCTTTTTACACTATCAGCCAGCCTGATGCCCTAACACTCACCTTACTATCATAGTGCTAGGTATAGAGCATTGGATGATGGAATTACTGGATTGTAACGGTACACAAAGGAAGAAGTAGCTGGTTTGTTTACAGTTGGGCAGGGCATATTTTACCTGTTGCAGTACTGAGATTTTTAATAAAACTAAAGTTTATCCTGTGAATTTGTTTTAAGAAATCTCCTTTGTGTCCCTTTGCTGAATAACAGCTTGCATGAATGCATTTGATAGTAACTGTGTATATCCACACATTGCTATGGGAGTAGTAGCTATAGGGAGTTAGGGACAGATTATGACAGACCTGTGTTGTATAAGCAACTCACCAAGCAAAGGCAACAAGACCCAAACATTGTAAACAATATTGAATTCAAGCGAGAGATGCAAAGCATGTCAAAGCAGAAGTCTAGTTTGTAACATTTTTGGAAGATTATAAACTGCTTAATATAATGGTAAGCATTAATTATTTGATGTGACCACTTGATAAGTATGAATTTTCTTAAGCTTATTTTGAAAGGTTTACTTATGGTATGAATGTTTTTTTAAATGGATTAACATGTGACAGGATTTGATATTGGAACATTGTTTATCAGGCTGTGCCTATACTAATGTTTTGTGAAATGATGATGAAGAGTATTTCATTTTGGTTTGTTGTCTTCAGCATTGTACCTGCAGAGATGAGAGCCATGGATGGCATTTCTTTCTAGCAGGCACAAATATGTGATTTGTAGAGTGCGAATATTACACAGGTGCAAAAATGTATTTTAATCTAAACGTTCCATAGCTTAAGTGAATTGAAAAGTTTTGCTTTTGATATATGAATAAAATGTATATTATGTGAATACAAAAAATGTATAGCTATGGTGTAGTTTACTTTTAGAGTGAGGAACCAGAAACTAAAAAACGCTATTTAATTCATTTTTATTATTCAAAGAAAACACACTCATTAATGTCTCCATGCTTTGTTTTGCTTTAGAATCACTTTGAAAACCACCACCGTATGATTTCTTACCATGGCCATCTTGAGTAAGGGCAGATGATTAGTGTAGCATTTTACTTCCTAGAATCTATCTGCCCTTAGATCAGGCATGCAGACAGGAGGGTGTGCTTAGCTGAGAAAACCCCTACTGTGGAGTTTTCTGGGATGTATAACATCATTTGCCTTGGCCTGAAAACCAGGAAGTAACAGAAGAAATGTAAAAAAAAAAAAAGTTTTAAACCAGTAAATATGATATACTTTTAGTTTCCTATCTACTGATGCTAGCAGTGTAAAAATTGGACAGTGTTAATTGAGAGTGAAGTTCCACTTAAATCTTTTCTGCTGCATAGAAGTAACACTTACAGGTTTTGTATCCTCCCCAGCCTGTGACTTTACAGGGAAAAGAGAAGCAGCAGGTTTATGAGCTAATCTGTCACTCTGGTTTATTCTGTCTGCATGATCCTTGGTAGTAAATGGCTCCTTGCTTCTTCTAGTCATAGCTCTGCTGTACATTGGATTTTGGGAGGCTGATGCAAAGTTAAATTGAGACGCTGGCGTTAAAAAAAAAAAAAAAAAAAAAAAATCCTAAATTAGCAGAGTTGCTATGAGATTTATACTTGCCTGCAGTTTAGCTTTAAAGAATAAGTGCTCTTTCAGACAAAGTGCTCCTATTATTTTTGTCTGAAAAGTGCACTTATTCTTTAACCACTTAAGCCCCGGAGGATTTGGCTGCTAAAAGACCAGGGTTTTTTTTGTGATTTTTTTTTTTTACTGCGTGACTTTAACGGACAATAGCGCGGTCGTGCGACGGTGTACCTAAACGAATTTGTCCTTTTTTTCCCACAAACAGAGCTTTCTTTTGGTGGTATTTGATCACCTGTTTATTTATTTTTTTTGATCATGCGCTATAAACAAAAAAAAAAAGAGCGTCAATTTTGCAAAAATAACAATATTTTTCACATTTTTTTTATATGAAATTCACCCCAAAAAAATGTAAAAATCAAATTTTTTTTAACATTTTCGGCCAATTTGTTTTATGCTACATATGTTTGGTAAAAAAACATCGCAAAAAGCGTATTTTGATTGGTTTTCGCAAAAGTTATCGCGTTTACTAACAAAGGGAAAGATTTTTGTCATTTTTGGTGTTTTTTTTTTTTTTTTTTTTAACGCGTAATGGCGGCGATCTGCGTTTTTTTTTTTTTTTTTCTTGCAGTACTGCGACATTGCGGCGGACAGATCGGACCCTTGACTGACATTTTTGACACTTTTGGTGTTACCAGTGACATTACTGCAGTAATCAGTGCTATACATATGCACTGTTACTGCAAAAATGACACTGGCAGGGAAGGGGTTAACTGTATTGGAGAGGGAGGGGTTAAGTGTGTCCTAGGGGCGTGTTTCTAACTGTAAAGGGACATGGCTATTGGTGTAAAAACAAAGATCAACGGTCCTACATAGTAGAACCATCTGATCTTCATTTTTACACAGGGAAGAATGACAGACGGCTTGTTTACATAAGCCGTCCGCCTTTCTCCCTTCACCGGAGCGATCGTGAGTGACCGGCGGACGATCGGGTCCGCCGGTCACACGCACTGACTTGTCAGTGAACGAGCCGGGGTGGGCGCCCGCTCGCAAGTCAGTGACAGGCGAGTGACGTACCCCTACGTCACTCTGCCTGGCCGGGGCTGACCGCCGCCGTATATAGTCGTGCGGCGGTCGGCAACCGATTAAAGGTGACACTACAAGTACAGCAGCTACTGTTGAGCGTTTTTGCTCCTTGATATTTCCAAATTCTCACAGGCATTACTACATTTACCTGTATACAATACAATGCTATATTCGTGATTGCTTGCTATATTGTATGTTGCTGATGCGTTGTGTGACCTGTGCGACCAGCCTCTGTATAAGACTAAATGTAACCTTGTTGTAACAATACATCAGTTTAATTTTAAAGAAGTTGTAAAGTCAGAAGGTTTTTTTATCTTCATGCTTTCAATGCATAAAGGATAAGTCCACCCTAACACTCAAATCTCTGCATCTGTAGACCTCCACAATCTAACACTAACCTATCTAGCCCTGTAAAGAAGAAATCCGTATACTTAACCTTTTTTGAGGTCGATCTGACCCGATCCCGCGCTAAGCTTTCAGAGGCGGCGCTGTGGAGTCGGGTGCAGAGGACACATCCAACAACGGAAGCACCATAGTAAGTCTATGGGTGACGTCCCTTCCCATTTATTTCACAGCTGTTGTCGGCCGTGTCCTCTGCAGAGCTTCCGCCGCTGGCGGTCGGATCGGCTTCAAAAAATGTACGTATACTGATTTCTTCTTTACGTGGCTGGATAGGTTAGTGTTAGATCTTGGAGGTCTATAGATGCAGGGATTTTATTTTAAGGGTGGACTTGTCCTTTTAGACCCGGTTCACACTGATGCGAGTGCCGGGTTCGCATGTAATGTCGGAGCGCACTGCTCCGACATTACATGCGATCAGCTGTGCGGTGCGAGTTTAGCCATACAGTTTGTATGGCTAAATTCGCATCGCACCCGGTGCAAACACGCACAGGAGGCATTTTCGCAGCCGCATCAGGATCGGATCGCACAGCGGTTCACACTTGTGCGATCCCATCCTGTGCGAACTGCACGATCGCACTGCGATATGCGATCAAACTGGGGGTGTCGTTAAGATTACATTGACACCCCCAGCGGATCGCATATGGCAGTGTGAACTGCCGGGGGTGCGTGTGCGATGCGGGAAAAGGCTGCGAATTCGCAGCCTTCCCGCATCGCAATAGTGTGACCCGAGCCTTAAGATCAAAAAAAAAACACCTGTCTGCAGCAGCCCCCCTCAACCGCCTTAAAACTTACCTGAGGTCCCTCTCTGTCCACGAGTGTCTCTGCATTCCACGATTCGCCCTCCTGATTGGCTGAGACACAGCAATGGGACTGTTGGTTGCTGTCAATCAAAGTCAGCTATCCAATTAGGGGAGAGAGAGGAGGTGGGGCTCCTTGTCTGAATGGACACAGGGCGCTTTGACTCCGCAAGCTGTTTGCTGTGGGGGCTCTGAACAGGAGGGAGGAGGGGCCTGGATCACAGAAGAGGGCCCTGAGAAGGGGGGAGGATCGGGGCTTCTCTGTGCAAATCCACTGCAGCAGAGCAAATAAACATGTTTGTTGTTTTTTATAGGGAAAAAAAACAAGACTTTACAATTGCTTTAGGCTCCGTTCACATCTAGGCGTTTTGGGGCGTTTTTCTGCTCTAGGATCAGCTCTCAAAACGCCCAACAAGACAAATCCTATTCATTTCAATGGCCCCTGTTCACATCTGAGCGTTTTGACACTGTATACAAAACGCCCAACGCTCAAAAAAGTACATGAGCTTCTTTTTGGGCAGATTACAGGCGTTTTCCATTGATCTCTATTCAATCTAAAAACGCCTGCACAAAAATCGCGGTAAAAATCGCGGTAAAATCGCGGTAAAAAACGCCGCAAAAATCGCGGTAAAATCGCGGTAAAAAACGCTCAGGTGTGAATGTAGCCTTAACAACTGAGGAAAATAGTGACATTTAGCAATTTAGAATTGAGGCTTCTGGGTTTATGACATAAACTGCCCTTTGTGTTTACAGTGACTATTATAAGGCTTCGTTTCATTTTATATTTAAATTTAGCACAAAAATTTGTGAACTTGGTTGCTTTGTCTAAATAAAACAGAGCCCTTCCTTGATGTGTTGCCAACAACTGCATGTGTGTGTTGGCATTTAAGCCAGTTGTATTTGCACTCGAGAGGATAATAGCTTGCTGCAGCCTTTTGGTGTTTTTTAACGACGATAAACTGTAACTGGAAATATACAGGCTGGACCCTCGGCCTCTGATAAAGAAAATGCCCGGTTGTTGGGGTAGTCAGTGTTTGAGGTTTTTTTTTTAGTGTTGCTTTTCTTTGTGATTTCAAGAACCATACACACATACTGTGGACTTACTAGATCTTTTTCTAATTAGGCAGTTGAATTGTAATTAATCTTTAAACAATTGTTTGAGTATGTTTAGTAGCTATATCTGCAGAAGCCGAGAAATTTCTATAAAATGATTGGTATATTTTTAGCTTAGTGTTTTGAAGCTTTGTGATACTGTATGTTAGATATCCCTTTGGTTGAAATGCCTATACAGCAACTTTAGAAGTTTCACTGTTGAGCGTTCCAAGGCTTCTTAGGTTTTTTTTTTAAAATAAACTGCAAATTTAGTGATCAACTTAATTTATGAATTTGCTTTTGCCCAGGTGATCATATTGAAACTGCCTATACATTTTCTTTTACTCAAGAGTAACCAACTATCCCCACCCTTTCCGTCCTCCTCCATAGGAGCCATACTACAGCTTCTAGGAGTGAAACCTGTTCTATGATTAGAGGGCCCTTAATTACCTCATCCTCCATTCATAGATCACATTTCCTTCATAGAAGCTGTACTATGACTTCAATGAATGGTGGAGCTGGGTGAAAATGGTGGGCATAGTTGGGCACCCTTGATAAATGCCTGTTACAGGGGGTCAGATAATGAAGCCTGCAAGGCTTGCAGGAGCCAGCAGCACAAGGGACACATTGGATTAATGATATGTTGTGTTCTTGTGCTGATTTATTTTTTTCCTTATTTGTTTAAACTCAGGCTTTAAAATAATAGTAGTCATCCACTGTGACTTTGCATATTTTTAAATATGATTTGTGACTGTCCTTTTTTTGTACATATGTATTTTTAATATAGTTTGTACATTTATGGATTTAAGCTACTGTATTTGTAAGTCCAAAAATGTTACATATCTAAAATATTTGCTCATTCTCTGTTAGGGCCAGAATCTTGTGCGTTCCCTGTTCAGTGTGATTTTTGCACCACTTTTATTTCAACATGCTGCAAATCGCATGAGAACACACAAAAAGTAGTGTATGTGCTACTTAAAAAAAAAAAAAAAAAAAAAAAGTCCGGCGCTAAATCTCATGGTACTGCAGCTTTTTCTATTTGCGTTTGGGGTGCCGTTAACAATGTATTGGCACCTGCAGCAAGTCACAAAGACAGGGCAGCGTTCCCGTACTGTACCATACTATGGTGTGAATGGCACTTAAAGCTGAATTCCAAGTGTGGATTTTATTGCATACTTCATTGGTCCAGTTTGGACCAATGTATGTGTGCATGTGCCATACATGGGGCTGCTGTGGGAGCAGAGAATCAGTGTAGTAGTCTGTGTTTGTTAAAAAATGTGCAGCTTTGTAAAAAGTTCTTATTATGGTCATGCCTGTAGGCCGTTTGGGTTCCCTTAGAAGCCTGGCCTGAAAACTCCCAGTTAGCAACCCCCATGCCCTGGCTTGTTGCAAGGACATGAAAACCATTGGACATTCACTTACCAATTCAATCCCCAAGCGAATGCCTGTAAACATGGCCATCAGTTTACTCTCGCCTTACCTACTGGCTGCCTCCATAACAACATATGAAAAAAAATAAATGTATAGATGTATACACACGCACACACATTATATTGCCAAAAGTATTGGGACACCTGCCTTTACACACATGAACTTTAATAGCATCCCAGTCTTGGTCCGTAGGGTTCAATGTTGAGTTGGCCCACCCTTTGGAGCTGTAACCGCTTCAACTCTTCAAAAAGACATGGATGAGTAAGTTGGGGGTGGAGGAACTAGACTGGCCTGCATAGAGTCCTGACCTCAACCTTTTAGAACACCTTTGGGATAAATTAGAGTGGCTTGGGGTGTCCTTAAAGTTCATGTGCGTGTAAAGGCAGGAGTCCCAATACTTTTGACTATATATATATATATATATATATATATATATATATATATATATATATAATTATGGTGTGTGCTTCTCTGAGCGGCTCGTCTCTGCCCATAACCCCTGTCTCAGCAGTCGGCAGCAGAGAGGACGGCAAGTATCCTCCTGCAGATGCTGCGCCTCTCTGTGCAGCCCCAGCACCCTCTGCTCTCCACCTCCCCTGGTGTCAGCATTTAGCAAACTGGCAGCTGACCCTGCACTTTCTGCTTCCCAGCTTCTTCCTAGCAGCAGCTTAAGGTAAGGGGGTGCACTGTGATGTACGGTAGGGTGAGGGGCTCTTGACTTCTGATGGTGGGGGGGCTTGCACTGGACATCTAGTCTTACAGATACAAACGGCCCTTTGAGGGCAACCATAACGCTGATTCGGCCTATGATGAAATTGAATTTGACAAACCGCTGTATGGTCTTGACCACCGTGCTGCAGCTCAGTTTCAGGGTATGACAATCTTCTTATAGCCCAGGCCATCTTTTATGTAGAGCAACATTCTTTTTTTTCAAATCCTCCGAGTTCTTTGCAATGTTGCCATGTTGAACTTCCAGTGACCAGTATGAGAGAGTGAGAGCGATAACACCAAATTTATCACACCTGCTCCCCATTCACACCTGAGGCCGTGTAACACTAACGAGTCACATGACACCGGGGAGGGAAAATGGCTAATTGGGCCCAATTTGGACATTTTCATTTAGGGTGTACTCACTTTTGTTTCCAGCGGTTTAGACATTAATGGCTGTGTGTTGAGTTATTTTGAGGGGACAGCAAATTTACACTGTTATACAAGCTGTACTCTCACTACTTTACATTGTAGCAAAGTGTCATTTCTTCAGTGTTGTCACATGAAAAGGTATAATAAAATATTTACGAAAATGTGAGGGGTGTACTCACTTTTGTGAGATACTGTGTGTATGTGTTGTATTTTTTTCATATATATGCGTGCGCACACACGTTCACTTTATAAAGACATAACATTGCTATAACCAAATGTTCACTTATAGAGAAAATTCAAGTAATGAGTAACACTAAAAAACGATTTATAGCAATCCACAGTGTCTGCACCGCTTCACCAAATTGGTATATACTGTACTTCGCTCTGTACTCTTTATTTGTGAGGAGTATTGGCCTGTGTGGATGCCACCTGACAAGTGCAATTTGTCCATGTTGCTATGGAGTCAGCCAGTGGGTAGGGGCAGAGACCTTGAACCCAGCAACAATAAATTGCTGGCCATGTTTACACAAACCTATATTCTTTCAGATGGTGTGTGTCTTTACAAATTGTAGAGGCTGCTATTATAATTTATTATTGTTCCTACCGTTGCTTAAAGCAGACCTAAACCTATAATTAAAAAAATAAATAAATTTGTGAGTAGGCAGCTCTTTAATGCAGGAGAGAGCTGCTATGCTAATGCGATTGTTGGGTGTGTCAACCCAGAGATGATTGCTAATGAGAAGGATTGCTGTTTAAAGGTAGTAAGCGCGCTGGTCAATTAGCTTTTAGGAAGATAGTTTGCCCTTGAAATTCATTAACGGGGACGCACACTCTAAGGCTACATTCACACCTGAACGTAGCGTTTTCGCGCGTTTTTTACAGCGATTTTACCGCGATTTACAGGCGTTTTTTTGTGCAGGCGTTTTTAGATTGAATAGAGACCAATGGAAAACGCCTGTAATCTGCCCAAAAAGAAGCTCATGTACTTTTTTGAGCGTTGGGCGTTTTGTATACAGCGTCAAAACGCTCAGATGTGAACAGGGGCCATTGAAATGAATAGGATTTGTCTTGTTGGGCGTTTTGAGAGCTGATCCTAGAGCAGAAAAACTCCCCAAAAACGCCCCAAAACGCCTACATGTGAACGGAGCCTAAAGGAGCCTGTAGATTATGCAATTCCTCCATCAACACAGTCATGTTAATGGGGGAATCGCTCCCACAATGCTATTGTGTTCTGCTAGCGGGGAACCTTCCCGGCCAGCAGGACATGTTTGCTGCTAGTGGCTGTAGCTGCCGGCAGTAATCCACATTTTAAAAAACCTGACCGGCTGTTTATACCTAAGTTGCTTGACTTTGACACAACCAGCCTGCCCATAGACTAATCAAATCTCGGCCGATCCCAGCTGAGACGATCCATATATGGCAGGCTTTAGCAATGACTACATGCTGCCTAATGGAATCTATGGTTGAACTCCTTTTATCCAGTTGGAAGTGGGACTTGGAAATTGGGAGCTGTGTCCGTCAATGAACGAAAGAGAAAATTGGATTTTTAAATTACCGTACAATCTATTTCTCTGATGATCATTGACACAGCATCCACCCCTCTGTGGAGTTTGCTTTTGTCTGACGCTGCTTGTAACAAAACTGAGTGCCTATAGCTGAGTGGGAGTATACTCCCCAGCACTGCCCCATAGGCGTAGTCAAAAAATTTTCCTGCCTAGTGTCCTACTCCTGTGGGGGGCAGTATAACCAAATGGTCAAGAACATAAGGAGCTTTGTCCGTCAATGAACATCAGAGAAATCAATTTAAAGCCCCAAACACACACGCAGATCGTCGTCATACAAATGTTCGTCTTTTCTCCCCGGGATGTCGGTGTCTGTTGAAAAGTGCAAAGACAGCACAAGGACAGCACAAGAATTTTGTCCGCAGACTTCAGCTGACTGCAGAAGTGATGTCATGTAATGGTTAACTTTCCCTGTGTTTTTTATTTTCTGAGCATGCCCAGTCTTGCAAATCTGCGGTCTGTCGGCTGATTTCTGTACTGACAGGCAAACAATTGTCCGTTCTGGTGTCTGCAGACAAAAATTTTCATGTTTGCAAGAAAGACTCTTGTCCGCAGATTGTGTGCAGACATCTGTCGGAGGCACCATACTAACACGCATACAATCGGCAGATCTTTCGTCCGCCGACGTTTGTATGACGACGATCTGCGTGTGTGTACGGGCCTTTAGGGGGGGAAGTCAAAAATCCCATTTTTTTTTTTTTTTTTTCCATTGGTCAATGACTAACCTGGTACAACAGTCTTCTCCAGAAATGTTAAATGTGTGTATGTTTTTTTTTATATATATATATATATATATATAATATATAGTGTGTGTGTGTGTGTGTGTGTGTTTGTGTGTGTTTTTTTTTTATTTATATATATATATCTATATATCTCTATACGTGTAAAGATACTGATTAACCACTTAAGCCCTGGAGGATTTGGCTGCTAAACGACCAGGGGGTATTTTGCGATTCGGCACTGCGTGACTTTAAAGGACAATTGCGCGGTCGTGCGACGCTGTACCTAAACGAATTTGGCGTCCTTTTTTTCCCCACAAACAGAGCTTTCTTTTGGCGGTATTTGATCACCTGTGCGATTTTTTTTTTTTTTTTTTTTTTTTTTTTTTTTTTTTTTGATCACGCGCTATAAACAAAGAGCGTAAATTTTGCAAAAATAGCAATATTTTTCCCTCTTTTTTTTTTATATGAAATTCCCCCCCAAAAAATGTAAAAATCAAAATTTTTTATCATTTTCGGCCAATTTGTTTTATGCTACATATGTTTGGTAAAAAAAATCGCAAAAAGCGTATTTTGATTGGTTTGCGCAAAAGTTATTGCGTTTACTAACTAAGGGAAAGATTTTTGTCATTTTTGTTGTTTTTTTTTTTAACACGTAATGGCGGCGATCTGCGATTTTTTTTTTTTTTTTTTGCAGTACTGCGACATTGCGGCGGACAGATCGGACCCTTGACTGACATTTTTGACACTTTTGGGGTTACCAGTGACATTTCTACAGTAATCAGTGCTATACATATGCACTGTTAATGTAAAAATACACTGGTAGTGAAGGGGTTAACTTTATTTGAGAGGGAGGGGCTGTGTGTGTCCCTAGGGGCGTGATTCTAACTGTGATTGGCTGTGGCTTCAGCTGTATGCAGAGTGATCAACGGATCTACATAGTAGATCCATATGATCATCTCTCATACAGAGGGGAGAATGACAGGCAGCTTGTTTACACAAGCTGCCTGACTTTCTCCCTCTCCCCCGCCGATCGCAGAGTGGCCGGCGGACATCGGGTCCGCCGGTCACACGCGCGGGGGGGGTCCGTGACCACGCGGGAGCGGGAGCGCGCCTCCGGCGGCGCGCGCTCGCTCCCTAGACCCTCACAAGCTAGTGACGTAGCCCTACGTCACTTTGCCTGTGAGGGGCTGACCGCCGACGTAGATAGTCGTGGGGCGGTCGGCAAGTGGTTAAAGGGTGAAAATCGCTTCTCGGCCTTTTGGCTAAGATCAAGTGTAGTATCTGTTCTTATCAGTTGGTATGGACCCTGAGGGTTAGTATCGGCAGGGGCTGAAATGAACCGGGGCGCTCCAGACGTCACTGGGGGACCGGGAAGTAGGCACTGTCAGAGAAAGCCGGATGGGTCCGTTGCCTTCTGGTTTGAATGGGTCCGCCCCTACCAGTTTGAAGGGAGCAAGAGGGCTGGTTCGTCATGGAGGCCGGCCTGTACTGCTCCTGGATGTAATTGGTGAGGAATTAGGATGGCGGTGGGAGGGCCTTTCCTCCTGGGTTGAATCTGGCCTTGCAAAAGGCTTGTCCCCAGTTGAAGGCAGGCTCACCCTAAGCTGTCCACGTTCCAAACCTCCTGGTAGGTAAGGGCTACACTTGGTCTGGCTATTGGGCCGGGGTAGAAAAGGCCCGTAGTGTATGTGCCCCTGGGGTGGCAGCCCAGGGGTGCCTTAATTCTCACTGGTGAGGGGCAGCTCGCCTTGAGTTTTTCGGCACCATGGTCACTGCACCTACGCACACTTTTTTAAGCACCTGCCTCTTGGGCAAGGCCTTTTGGCTTCGACCAGAGGAATTTTTATTCCGGCCGGAAGGCCTGCCTTTGTATTTTCACAAGGGCACTAATTCACCTCTCCACTTCCCCTCCCCCACCTTTTTGTTTGTGTGTGCCTTTTCTTTGTGGTTTGTCACTTTTCTATCACCTTTTTTCACTTTGCACGACTTGTAGGGTGTGGGTCCTCGGGCCCTACCTTGAGTCTTGGGAGGGGGTGGATGTGGCCTTTTGGCTTGGTCCGCCCTCTCTCATGGGGTCTCCCTTCGGGGGAGCCCCACTTAGTACTCGGTGGGGGCTGTTTCGGCAGTCCCCCTGAAGAACGGGGTCAGTCTGGTTCCGGCCAGACAGACCATGAGTACCTCAAATCCCTGTCAGGAGTCTTGCGCCCCGGGGGATCGAGGTTCGGGTCCTACCTCTTCGGAGGGAAGACCATTTGTTCGCACACCCTGTGCACTTTTTGTGTTCCTCACGTTTGTGTGTGTGTGCACTTTTTTATGCACCGGGTGAAGTCTTTTGAGTGTGTTTCACACGCTACGGGCTTTAAAAAAAAAAAAAAAAAAAAAGGGTGAAAATCTTTGCTTATTGTCAGACTGGGTAGCTCCAGTAGCCTTTGGCTAATCCCAGATGGAAAGTTGACCATATAGGAAATTTCTGGTTGGCCATCCTTTCTCTGAAGATTAGCCACCTTTGTGTTTGACTGCAGTTAAACCTTCACTAGGTTGAATTTTTGGGTAATCTTAAAGAGAAAAAGAAAAAAAATCTTGCATCATTTGAGTCATGCCTGTGAATAAGGTCTATAGCTGACTTTATCCCAAAGTGCTAGTATGACCTATGAACTGTGGTATAGAAAGTTATCAGTGAGTGAATGATATACACATATATAGTACATGGGAAACCATCTGCACTCCAGCTGTCATTGTGTTCCATCCCCCATTCTACTGTTTTGCTGTGTGAAGAGAATAGTAGTTGTAGTTTCTTAACAGCTGTGATGCCTAATAATGTACTCCTGCCTTAGTGTCCGTTCTTGGCTACATAGGTTTTCATAGGTTTGAACCCAAAGTTTCTGTTCACATTGATCTCTGTGACCTTCTGACACAAGTGTCTTTGTAACCCCCCCCCTATGGTTGGTGCATTCATGTTCCCCCTCCCCCATAAAGTTTTAACCTTTTTCTGTGTTGTCTTTTGAGGTCTGTTGTGTTCCCAGTCTATTGCTGCATTGTTTGGTAGAGAATTAGGATTATACTCGCAGTGTCGTCACCTTTTCACAGTATCCTTTGCCCACCTCTTTCATTTATTTACCCCAGAAATAGTAGTTGATCTTAAAGGATGGTTAATCCAAAGCCTGCCATTTACTTAGTGATTTGAGGACTTGGAATGAGTAAGACTTTTGAGCGATCACCTCTTCGCTTGACTTACTCCTCCGCATTCTCAGTGCTTTTTAGGAGGTCTTCAGATAGAACAGGGGTTGACAAATTTGCTTTGAATCTAGAAGCCGGCTATAAAAAAGTTAGGAGCCAGTTTTTTTTTTTTCTTTTCAACAAATCTTACGGGTGTAACATGTTCCCAAAGGTTAACTTATCCGTTAAACCTTTCACAGCCAGAGCCATTTTTGTACACTTTTTAGAAAAAAATAATAATTTTAGGCCTGAAGATTACATAAAACCCCCAAGCATCATATATTTTCTGAAAACCGACATCTTAGAGAATAAGTTTTCTAATTTTTTATGTCAAACGATACTACAGCATGGGTCTAGGAAGCACAAAATTTCAGTAAAGAAGAAAAAAAAAAAAAAAACACATTAAAAGTAAATTTTAGGGGGCACAAAAACGCAATAAATTACCCAATTTTTTGCTAAAATATAAAAGCCAGGGTTGCGCCGAGTTAATAGATACCCAACATTTTCAAACCTTAAATATGTCAGTACCCTATTTTTTCCAGAGACAATACTTTACAAGCCCTCTAAAAGTCACCAGTTTAGCATTACGAAGGAGGTCTGGTGCTAGAATTATTGCTTTCATTCTGGCGTGCACGGTGATATGTAACGTGTGTCACAATCAACGTTTTCAGGTGTAGGCGCCCCGCTGCATGCATTTGTTTGTACGTGGGTATATGTCGGGGTGGGGTGGCCCTATAAATGTCCTGTATGTGATGATTTTTTTTGGATGAAAGGCTCTCTTTAATGAAATAAAAGACCCTACATTGTCTCCCCTGTGCTCCACTGAATGTAATGCAAGGCACATCGCCCGGATGTGTGTTCGCTCAATCACTGACCTGGACCCGCTGACCAAATTTCGCTGTAGCCAGTGTGTCCTGTGTCAGCGGGTTAGCTGACACAGGACAGGCTGGAATGGTATACATGTATGTGACCCAGGCTGCCCTTGCCACCTGCCCACAATAAATGTACTGTGGGTGGGCGGCAAGCATTTAGAGGAACTGTCACGTGGCTGTTACCTGATAATTCTAATATTGGGATAGGTAGGTTTTGATTCCTAATTTCAGAGGCTTTAGCAAGGAGAACAGTGAGCAGCACTGTAATGACATCACCAAATCTCACCTATCAGGAAGTAAATACATTTTTAGCAGGAATTTGAGAAAATTATACTTTTTTTTTTTTTTTTTCTGGGTACTGCTTATGCCTCGTACACACGTAACGATTATCGGCCGACCGATCGTCCGAGTTTTGTCCAGAGCGGTGTTTTGTTGGTCGGAATGTGCCTAGACTGCACACGAATTTTCTCTGCCAAAAAAAATCTACTTCAGAAGTGATGTCATGTGCTGGTTTACTTTCTGTGTGTTTTTTCTTCTCTGAGCATGCCCAGTCTTGCTCATCAGATTTTTGTCTGCCGAAATCTGTACTGACTGACGGAAAATTGGCCGTTCTGTTGATGGCCAACAAAAATGTTATAGCATGTACACCAGATTTTATTCGGCCGAAAAGTCTAAGTCGGTTGTCGAAAGCATCATACTAACAAGCCGAAAATCGGCCGATCGGACGTTGGCCGAAAATTCCCGGCCAATAATCGATGCGTGTGTACGAGGCATTAGACACAATTAACATTTGTTAGATGTTTCAAACACCGAAAATCTTCACATTTTAAGTTTAGGTCCACTTTAAGGTATGTGATGTGATGCTTCCTGTAGACGGGCAATATTTCCCAATATACAGCTGACTTCCTGAAGTCTGCCTTTGAAGGGCTCAATTGGGGGGGCTTATTCTCCTTTTTTTTTTCTTTTGAGCTGCGTTCAGATCAATGCAGGCTGAGCACAAGGGCACATAGAAAACAGTTGTGTTTGATGTGCCTTTTTCACACCATAATGCTGCGTTGAGGTGCTTTGTGGTGCATTGCAGTTACTGAAAAGGTACATTGATTGCTGGGTTGCTTTTAGCAAATATAGAAAATACTAAAGCAATATTAAATGTCTTGTATCCAGTAAAGTACGGGTGTCCTAAAGTTTTTATAACTATTTAGTCTACTAATGTTTTGGAAGTAATATAAAGCTTAAAGTGTGTGCCAACATCCTTTTTTTTTTTTTTTTTTCCCCCCTGATTTTGGTTAGGGTGGAGAAGAAATGGAATTCCTGTTGCATTTCATGTACTGTCTCTGTTCGAAATTAAGGTAGAAGCTAGTTTGCCTTTTTGTACGTTTTAAAGCCTAATACAGGTTTCATTTAGCTTTAGTTTGTTTGGGCAACTATTTTCTTTACTAAGGCTGCATTCACACTTGAGCGTAGCGTTTTATACTGCGATTTTTACCGCGATTTTCAGGCATTTTTTTCAGGCGTTTTTGGAGGCAGGCATTGACCTCTATCAAAAACGCTGGTAATCAGCCCAAAAAGAAGCTCATGTACTTTTTTCAGCAACAGGCATTTTGCAAAACGCTCAGATGTGAACAGGGGCCATTTAAATGAATGGGGTTTTACTTGTTGGGCGTTTTTGGAAAGTTTTTTTTTTAGCGTTTTTGGAGCTGAAAAACACTCAAAAACGCCCAGGTGTGAATGGAGCCTAATACATGTGCCCTGCCAGTGCTAGGTTGCGGCAGCAGTACGGAGCCTTTCTGGCCTATTACCAGAACAAAATCGAGTCTGGTTGAGCACTGCTTAGCCATTCATTGGAAGCTTTGTATTTTATGAATGAATAGAAAGCTTCCTCCTGGCTGAGGTTGAGATTTTGACGTTCTCTCTACTTAGCCAAGCCCAACTCCATTTTGTTGTGGGGGTTAGATGCCCTGTACCGCTGCCAGAGCACAGCGCTGTATACTGCATACAAGTTAATAGTGATGACAGGGGGCACATATGGCAGTAATAGAAATAGTTTGCAGTTAGAACTCAAAAACAGGACAAAACATGTTCAGGAGGTTAGCATTGATAACCTTCATATTCAGATACCTGTTTTGTAAGGTATAGGTATGTATGTGTATATGTATGTATGTTCCTGGCCCTACCAAACCTAACCTCTACCTAGTGAGATATATTTGGATGCAGAACTGCAGTGCCACTGCTGTGTCTGAGCAAGTGTGGAGAGAGAGCCAGGAAATCAGTTGCGTTCATGCACATCACTGTATTGAAATCAGCCTCAAGTATTGGGGGGGAGCTGCACACTAAAAGTTTTTTTTTTTTTTTTTTTTTTTTTACTTCCATGCAAAAAATGCTTAATGGAAATAAGCATTCAACCTTTACAACTACTTTAAAGCGGAGTTCCACCCAAAAGTGGAACTTCCGCTTTAGGGAGTCCTGACCCCCCGACATGCCACATTTGGCATGTCATTTTTTGGGGGGGGGGAGCGGGTACCTAGTTTTGACAGGTACCCGCTCCCACTTCCGCTCGGAGCGCCGCGGCGCCCTGAGCGGAAGTTCTCCTCTCCCCCTCCCTCCCTGCAATCTTCTGGGACACGTCAGAGGTCCCAGAAGATTGCCGGCCAATCACGGCGCGCAGCGCGACTCGCGCATGCGCAGTGGGTACCCGGCTGTGAAGCCGCAAACTGTAACAGCCGGGTGCCCACAGCAGTGATGCCGGCGCCGAGGGAGAGGATCGAGGCTTCCGGCGGCCGCATCGCTGGACCGTTGGACAGGTGAGTAAATGGCTGGAACTCCGCTTTAACCTTTAGGCCTAAAATGCACATTTTAACATGTACAAAAAATTAGTGCAAACAAAAAAACCACCTGATAGCAAAAGGATTGAAGTAGAATATACCATAACAGATAGTGATGTTCAGTAAAACCTAGATGTAGATTGTACATGGAGGTTTTGCATTTGCTGTAAGTAAAAGTAAATATTCAAATGTTAGAGAAGTACAGCCAAAGCTGTCCCCCATACATGTTTTCAAAGGCTGCTAGAAGTACCTGATAAAATGTTTTGTGAAAGTGTGGTTCTTTGTTCAAATTGATTAATCAACACTACTCTCCTCTTCATGGGCCGAGCAGTGGCTGTAAATGTGTACCTTCAAGTGGTTGTAAACCTCAGATATGAAATAGTAAAGTGTATGTAAACCCTATTCATGAAATCGTATCTGGGCACATATATTTGTAGTGTTTACTTATCTCTCTCAAAAGCCCGTGTTTCTGCTGCTCCATTCCTCTGTTATCAGCATGGTAACTATTTACAAGTTCTCTGACACAGGAGATAAAAGCATCTGGGAGGGAACGTGGAGATAGATAATCAGAGAGCTTGTCTATTCACAGTACAGAGCTATGCAAGTTTCTTGGTTCCTTTGCCTATGTTGAGGGAGGGGGGGGGTGCCTTTCCCCCTATCAGCGCACACACAGTGTAAGCCCAAACTCCCTTCCCACTGCTGAAACAGGAAGAAATATTTCCAAAAAGACATGCCCTTTCTAAAGAATATAGAGAGCTTAAGGCTGGCCATACACCATACAATTTTCTTCAATTTCCTTTAGATTTACCTTCAACTATGTAGTGCAAGGGCCTGCCTGACTTCATACAAATTGAAAGTGTTCAGGTTTGAACTTATATGGTTTTGGTAAATCTAAAGGAAAGTTGAACAAGAAAATTGTATAGTGTATGGCCAGCCTAAGACAGTAAAACGTATGTAGGGAGATTTGTGTCATCTGTGTATCATCTGAGGCTGTTCACCTCATTGGGTATAGGAGAGGATTTGCATCCACTTTAACAAAGCATATACCCCTATAGTGTCTACTTGTCTCAATCCAGAGCACAGTGTCATTTCTCTCTGCTGCCACCTTTCTCTATGTGCATGATTCACTTTTGACACGTTCTTCTGACACCAAGAGAAAAATGGGGACAGCGGAGGGATTTCCAGCAGATTTGACAGTCTCAGACCTGTTCCTGTGCACTGTGTGAAGGGGTCGTGTCTCTTCCCTCCAATCAGCTCTCAGATCTCTCCAGCTCTGCAGAGTGTAATTTCAGCTCTCTGCCCCTTTTTTTCTGAACTCTGAAAATCTTTATAAATTCTGCACTTTAAAAGGATGTAGAGAAGAGAAGAATGCAGATAAAACCGGTACAACTTTTGTAGGATGTTTTTTTTTTTTTTTTTTTTCCATCTGTGTCACCTGAGGCCAGTCACTCCACAAAGGGTTTGCAACAACTTTAATAAAGCAGCTAGTAATATCTGGGCAGTTTGCATGTGATACTCCTCATAGGCTTGTGTTCCTTTGTTAATGATGTTATCATCAGTGACTCACCATTTGCTGTAGTGATAACTTTTTAAGAAAAAACAGTTTGCTTTCATTAAGCACTTTACCACCGGAGGATTTTGCTGTCTTCCGTCCAGGCCACTTTTTGCTATTCGGCGATGTGCGACTTTAACTGACAATTGCGCGGTCGTGCAACGCCGTACCCAAACTAAATTTACGCCCTTTTTTTCCCACAAACAGAGCTTTCTTTTGGTGGTATTTGATCACCTGTGCGATTTTTACTTTTTGCGCTATAAACAAAAAAAGAGCGTAAATTTTGAAAAAATAACTATTTTTCACATTTTTTTTATATGAAATTCCCCCCCCCCAAAAAAATGTAAAAATCAAATTTTTTTTTTTAATTTTTGGCCAATTTGTTTTCTGCTACATATTTTTGGTTTAAAAAAAATCACAATAAGCGTATTTTGATTGGTTTGCGCAAAAGTTATTGCGTTTACTAACAAAGGGAAAGATTTCTGTCATTTTTGGTGTTTTTTTTTTTTTAACGCGTAATGGCGGCGATCTGCATTTTTTTTTTTTGCGGGACTGCGACATTGCGGCGGACAGATCGGACCCTTGACTGACATTTTTGACACTTTTGGGGGTACCAGTGACATTACTACAGTAATCAGTGCTATATATATATATATATATATGCACTGTTACTGTAAAAATGACACTGGCAGGGAAGGGGTTAATTTTATTGGAGAGGAAGGGGTTAATGTATGCCTGGTGCTTACCGACGTGTGGGGGGGGGGGGGGGGGGAGGTGACTGAGTGACACAAGGACAGATCCAGATCCTGCAATCTGACCCTGCCTGTCACTTCAGAGATCCGCCCGCTGTGTTTACACACAGCGGGCGGATCTCCAGATTAGATCCCCGACGATCGGGTAAGAGCAGCGGCGATCGCCGCCGCTCCTCCCCTGGCCCGACTCCCGCTGTGACTGAAAACAGCGGGAGCGAGCCTCCGGCGGCGCGCGCACGCCGCCCACAAGGGGCGGAGTCCAGCGACGTACGTCTACGCCGCTGGATGAGCCACAGTGAGCGGAGGTAAAGTGGTTAAGTATGTCCTGTAATTGGCTATAAAGACCTGTCAAGTTTAAACCTACATTATGGAGATCAGATTAATATACTAATATATATATATATATATATATATATATATATATATATATATATATATATATATATATATATATATATATATATATATATATATATAAATTAGTATAGGGATCTGATATATGTGTGTTCAGACTGCACACTGGGTTATGAGTGCTGTTTTATTGCACAGCTAAACCGATTCTGATTTCTGAGTTTTACTACTCCTAACTTGGCTTCCTATATTTATTATTTCTAGACACATGCTGCTGCGTTTAGGATGTGTTCAGATGACTTAACTCTGACTCAGTGTGTGAAGTATGCACGTGAAAAGGAGATATCTGTTACGTCAATATGTTCTACTGTGGACAGCTTTGGGAAACAATGACTTGTTCTACCAAGCCATTCTGATTCCTCGTGATCGTATGAACAAAATATGTTTTGCAGCCACTGATCAAGATTATACTATAGTTTGGTTAAATGTCACAAGACCTAGATTTGGGCTAGGCAAATATCTACCAAAAACAATACCATTGAGCTGATTTAATGTACAGATGGATATGTGTGGATTGTACGTTAGGCTGCCTTTAAAAGTTAGTAATGCACTACACCATGTGTGCTGTCCTATGTTGCACTTCAGCAGTGTAGAGCTCTAAATCTGGCTTTAAAGTAGAGCTAAAGGCAAAATGCGTGCGGCCGCGGGTTTTAGTGCGGCAGTCCGGTGTGGTTCTGTTCACCGGTTCAGGTGCCATTTAGGTGTGAATTTTTACCTGAAATCACAAATGAGCTGGACCCAAAATCGCACAGAACCTTTTATAAAACTGCACTGTGGCCACACGGCGCATGTATGAACCGGCTCCATTGAAAGTCGGTCAGATTTCACATATAATGCGAATTGGATGCGTTTTTAAACCGTTTTTTTGTTTTGTTTTTTTTTTTACCCTTATTTTCCATTGTGGAGATTTTATCTTCACTCCCTGTCCCATAGCCAAAACAGGAAATGAATGAAATCCCTGCAAATTAAGTGAATCCTTTGGGAACCCCTCCCCCAGGTCATCACAACCAGTGTCCTCACAGCAAGGTCTCTGCTCTTATTCTGGGGACAACCCAAAATTTGGGATTTTCTTTTACTTTCACTTTTGATAACCATAAACAATACAGATGGACCGTTCGTTGTCTGATTTGTAGATGTTTGAGACCGTTTATGCTCCGTTGCGAAGTACATATATGGCTTTTTCTGTTTTTACTTTTTAACCACTTGCCGACAGGCCGCTGTGTATTTGCTGCGGCAGTATGATACTATTGCGCGAAATAACGTACCTGTATGTAGTTTTGTTCACTTGACACTAAATGGCATGATTGCGCCTCCAGTGGCGTGGTTGCGCCGTGATTGGTTAGTGGGATGTCAATCAGCGGGTCCTATGGACTGGATGTCCACCAACCACCCGCCGTCCCGATGTCCGCGGCCACCCGCGATCATCCCCTGGAGAGGCCTATTTAAACAAGGCAGAATGGTGCTCTGCAAGGGACAAGATGGAGATCTTGTGTTCCTGCTAAGCAGGAACCCACATCTGTCTTCCCCCCCCAATCAGTGCAACCCCCCTCCCCCCCAGTTAGTAAGCACCCCATTAGGGGCACACTTAACCCTGTGATTGCCCCCTGATGTTAACCCCATCCCTGCCAGTGTTTTTTTTTTTTTTTTTTAATTTAGCACTGATCACTGTATTAGTGTCATTGGTCCCCAAAAACTGTCAAGTGTCAGTTGTCTTATTTTTCCGCCACAATGTCGCAGTCTTGATTAAAAATCTCTGATCGCCATTACTAGTAATAAAAAGAAATAAAAATTCCTTAAAAATCTCTTTGTTTGTAGACGCTATAACTTTTGCGCAAACAAATCAATATACACTTTTTGGGATTTTTTTTTACCAAAAATGTAGCAGAATAAAAATAAATATTGGCCTAAATTGTTTCAAACATTTATTTTTAGGCTGTGTTTTATAGCCGAAAGTAAAAAATATTATTATTTTTTTTTTTTTGCCGCTCTTTTTTTGTTTATAGCGCAAAAAATAAAAAATTGCACAGGTGATCAAATAACTCCAAAAGAAAGCTTTATTTGTGGGGAAAAAAAGGACATACCGTATATACTCGAGTATAAGCCGACCCGAGTATAAGCCGAGACCCCTACTTTTACCACAAAAAAATGGGAAAAATGATTGACTCGAGTATAAGCCTAGGGTGGGAAATGCAGCATCTACTGGTAAATTTTAAAAATAAAAATAGATACCAATAAAATTACACCTCCACCTCCAACCCCCCCTCAACCCACATTAGGCCTTCACCTCACCTCCATACCCCCCCCCCCCCCTCTCAACCCGCATTAGGCCTTCACCTCCAGCCTCCAACCCCCCCTCAACTCACATACCAGTAACAGTTTTGATCAGTGGCAGAAAGAGCCATCACCAGCAAATAGGTGGCATCTCAGAGGAAAGCACATCACTGTCCTTGGGGATGTAACTTGCTTATTTAGTCATTACAGGGCTGATTCTGGATGCCATGGAGAACACACGATAATAAAGACTCCAACCCAGGTTACCGTAATCATAAATAGTAAATAGCGGTAAATATAAATATATACCGTAGATGGTGGCAGGTGTTCGGGTAATGGTTCCCTCAGTGCTTCCCGCTCCCGGCCCGGCAGCTCACTTCTTCACTACTTCTTCTTCAGCAGCGCGGCTGCCAGCACTGGCTCCTCCTACGGTGTGACGTGCGGGCGCAGCTCGTCCACGGACTCTCCACTGACTGTCTCCTCTGCTACAGAGGAGTCAGGCGGCGGGTCATGTAATTCCAGCATATTACTGTATTAATGGCGGCGGATACGGGGCGGGAGGGTCGGGGGTGAGATACAGTCATTCCTGATCGTTCCTGGCATTTCTCCATTTTAATTTTTTTCTCACTCGAGTATAAGCCGAGGGGGTGCTTTTTCAGCACAAAAAATGTGCTGAAAAAGTCGGCTTATACTCGAGTATATACGGTACATTTTATTTGGGTACAGCGTCGCACGACTGCGCAATAATTAAAGTAACGCACGTGCTGTATCGCAAAAAATGTTCTGGTCATTAAGGGGGTAAAACCTTCCGGTCCAGAAGTGGATCAAACCACAATGGTGATTTTAAATCCTTGTAATATCTGGCTGTATTTACTGTAAAGGGTGGATACTACTAGTCATTTGATATTTGACATCGTTGTTAGGCCTCCTGCTGTTTAAAATTTAGTTTTTTGCAAGTGTTTTCATAGAGTGCCCCAGCTAATGGTTCCTTGGTGTTGACATAGTGTAATCATCATACTCCGATAGTAGATAACTGTGCTGGAAGGTTTTTGCTTATAGTGCCATGATTTCTCCTGCTGACGCCTACATCACTACTGTGTCCTAAAGCAAGTGTAGGGGTTGGTAGGAGGAACCATGGCGCCCAGCGGGGGCACACTATCTGACAAACTTTAAAGTGTTGGATAGCAAAGCTTTTTAAAGAGGAAGTAAACCCTCCTCTGCAACTTTTACCTATAGGTAAGCCTATGATAAGGCTTACCTATAGGTACTGTAAATATCTCCTAAACTTGCACCGTTTAGGAGATATTTACCTTGCATGCAGCCAGTGACGTCACTGGCGAATGCGCTCTAAAGGAACGGCCGCTGGTGCCGTTTCTTCAGAGCCCCGTGCCGTGACCATCGGCTCCCGCGCGCGTGCGAGACGTCACCGCGGCTCCGGCCAATCAGATGGCCGGATGCCACGATCCCGGAAGTCGGGCGACTGAACATGTCGCCGGTCATACAGGTAAGCGGGCGGCACGGCGGGGGCTCGTTCTAACGTAAGCATTTCATAATGAGCTAGTATGCGATGCATACTAGCTCATTATGTGTGTTCTCTTTCAGGTTGAGGGGGAAAAAAAAAAATAAACTTGTAATGGGTTTACAACCTCTTTAAAGTGGATCTTGAGTCAGAAAATGAGGTCCTGCTACATAACTTCAGGCTGGCCCTTTTAACAGGAGCACCTATGGAAAACATTAAAAACCAGTGTCTATACTGTTTAAAATCCTGTAATACACTGCCTTCTCTACACATGCTCAGTTGCTGTTTATTTTTAGGCACTGGGCTGACTTTGTAGAGGCCGATCTGCTGCAGTCTAAACATTTACTGCTGCTCAGAGGCTCTGGGCTTCACCAAATGGCAGCCTCTAGCAAGGAGAAACAGTAATGATGCTGGAGGCAATTTATAGCACACAACATTGTTAGCATAATTATTAATGTGGAATGTATGTTCCTTGCTTTTATGGGTAAAGTTCCACTTTAAGACAGCAAAGGTTTACTGCACTGCCTGCAGTAGTGAGTTGCTTTTGCAAGATGCTGATAGGGTCACTTTAGTGTAACAGTATTTTACAGATCTGCTTATGTTTGGGTTTTTCTCAATCCCTTCTTCTATAGTAAGAATAGATCTCTGTCCTATTGTGATGGGCCTCCATGAAGCAGGTTTTTGATCAGTGTCCTTAAGTAACATTGAACTGGAGAATTGTGAGTCTTCTGTTCATGTGTGAGTATAGTGGATGGGAGAGATTACAGCTGGTCATTGTGAAGTGTCAACACACATCAGATGGTAATGCAGTAACTCATTTGACAATGATCAAGTAGCTAAGGTTAGTGTTGTAAAAACATTAATTTGTCTGACTGCATCTGAAAGTTGTTGTGAAAGAAATATATTTACATATTACTGGTTATGGTCTTGTAAGTCTTGAGTTTTTTTTCTAATGATGTAGCAATTGGGTTAAAACGGCAAGCTGAAGGTTAATAACCTGGCATGGCCATGAGCTTGTGTCATGCTGCAGCGAGTGATGGAATCTTGCTGCAGCACGGCACAGTCTTGTATCTTTTACCTCCCAGCGCCACGCTTTGTCTTTTCTCATTCTTATTTTTATGTAGTGTCATTTTCTTGTACTGTCAGCTTCATCAACACCGTCAACAACCTTGAAGCTGAGCTTATTTATTGCACTGTTAAGCAGTGCTTTTAGAATAAACAGCAGCAGGTTTTGTCTGAGCTGTCACTGGAATCATGGCTTCTGCTGCAGTTGGGATTATTTGAGGTAACCCAGAGATAAAGGACTGACTGTTATATAGAGACATTTTGCAGCATTTATTTTTATTGATCTTGCAATGGTTGGGTATATGACCTGCTGTTGGCATTTTTTATACACATGTGGTGAGAACAGTGGGGAATACTGTAATAATGTTACTGGGTGTGATCCACCTTTTTTGTGTGTTTTCAGTTCACATTTCAAGGGTGTATGCTTGATTTTGAGTAGTGCTGAGTTATGTGGGAGACTGTAAGCCATGCAGGTAAACCTGTTCCTTCTCCTGCTGTGTAGGTATTTGGCGCTGGACCAGTCCTAGAAGCCAGGTAGCTAGTATGGTGTTTTTTTTTTACATACTCCATGGAATACCTTCTCAAACTGTTTTTGCCTAAAGTATGCAAATACAACGTAGCCACTTTGTGATTTGTGTGTGTATGTATATAATGTAAAATAAAGCAGCACTACAGTGATACAAGAAGTGTGACCATGTGCAGCAAAACAAACACTATATACATAAAAATCAGAAAAGTCTATGTAGATACAAAATAGTCCAATAAATTATAGTGTGGGGTTGTTTTTCTGGGGTTGGGCTTGGCACCTTAGTTTTGGACAATTTCATGCTCCCAAATTTGTGGGAACAGTTTGGGGATGGCCCCTTCCTGTTCCATCATGACCACACCACTGCACAAACAAAGCCATTTTAGTAAAACATTAAAAAAGAAAAACCCAAACATTTTAAAATGCTTTTAGAACACACTGCAGGTTTACTTTTTGGAACACACTGCAGGTTTACTTTTTGGAACACACTGCAGGTTTACTTTTTGGAACACACTGCAGGTTTACTTTTTGGAACACACTGCAGGTTTACTTTTTATACTAAAGTCCAAATGCTTGACTTATCTAAACAGCCATTTTCAACCAAGGTGCCCAGGCACCCTGTGGGTGCCTTCAGAGTTCTTCAGTTGTGTCTTGGCAAAATGCCCAAAATTGTATAAAAGTCAGCGGGTGGAAAAGCCTACCTTTTTTTTTTAGTTACACAAAGCCACAGGTTTTCATTGTGCACTATTACAACCTTTTAGCCACCGGTGTCCTAATGACAAATATGCTTTGATAAGGTTGATGGGCGCCTGCACAACATCATAGTTTAGTCTTTTTTACATTGGGGTGCCTTGTGATTGTGCAGAATTGTAAAGGGTGCCTTGACTGATAAAAGGTTGAGAGTCATTGACATAAACTTCCCTGTTAGCAGCTTCAGGCTCTCTCTCGCTGTGAGCACTCTAAAGCTCTCTATCCACTCCTGGAATTTTATGCAAAATGTTATAAACTAATCCCATCTACTCTGCAATATAAAAAGTGTTCCTGTGCCTGTCTTATAGAAAAAATATGCCGATCTGTACCTATATCAGAGTGGCTCCCAGCGATCACGTGACCACTTGGTGCTCTCTCTCCCTCTCTTCCCCTCTCTCTCTCCTCTCTTCCCCTCTCTCTCTCCTCTCTTCCCCTCTCTCTCTCCTCTCTTCCCCTCTCTCTCTCCTCTCTTCCCCTCTCTCTCTCCTCTCTTCCCCTCTCTCTCTCCTCTCTTCCCCTCTCTCTCTCCTCTCTTCCCCTCTCTCTCTCCTCTCTTCCCCTCTCTCTCTCCTCTCTTCCCCTCTCTCTCTCCTCTCTTCCCCTCTCTCTCTCCTCTCTTCCCCTCTCTCTCTCCTCTCTTCCCCTCCTCCCCAGCTGACATCAGCTGCCTGGCTGGGCCCCGCCCACTGGAGTTGTCAGCCAGGCAGAGAAGAGAGCCGAGGGATCAGCTGATCGCTGGGAACCACTCTTGTATAGGTACAGATCTGCATGTTTTTCCCATAAGACAAGCACAGGAGCACTTAGTGTTATATTACAGAGTGGATTTGATTATTTTATAGTAGTGGCTTAACAACCACTTTGAAGTATAACTAAATAAAGTTTTAGATAGAGGAGAGGGATTAGAACCCCTGTCAGTGTCCCCGGAGATTCATTCTTTCTGTTTTTCCTGTCTACCGGTATCACTGAAAGTGAAAGTAAAACCAGCTCCTAAATTTTGGGTTATCTCCAGATAAGTAATAGAGGAGAATCTTCCAAAGGGGACACTAACTCGGGTGACCTGAGGGCCCCTAGAGATTCCCTTAATTTGCAGGGGTTTCTTCTCACTTTCTGTTTTAGCTATGGGACAGGAAGTGAAGGTAAATCTCCCTGTCGGGACAAAGAGGGCAAAAATATACCTTACAGGGGTTGTAACCTTCCATTACTCTCATTCAAAATAGGGGGGGAAAAAAAAAATTGATTAGCTTTTTTTTTTTTTTTTTTTTTTTTTTTTTAATTAAACTATAGTAGCCTGTATGACACACAGATGTCAGTGCTGGTCTGTTTCAAGTGCTGCTCAATCAACTTGCTGTCTGTATACTTAATATTGAGTGTCGTTCGCTCAGCACCTCTGCAATTTTATTGAAGCAGCCTGTCTCTCTGTGTACACACAAATGCAAACACATGCATAGAATGTGTATGTAAACAGCTAATATGCCCTGTAAGGTATTACCGGAAACATCCTTCATGGTGAACTCAAAATCGATGAGCTGTTGTTACTTTTAGGCCTCTTGCACACTGCAGCTTGAAAAGCTCAGTACAGCTTTTATTTTTTTACTACGCTAAAATACAGCCCATTCATTGTAATGTGCCTATGCACACAGGCGCGTAAACTAGCGCCGTCCATTGTTCAGTAAAAACAAAATAGAAAAATCTGCGTTTTTGGTCAGTAATTTACGCCTCATGCACGTGTTTGCGCGTGAAAATCTGCGCAAATTGCCATTTTTATAATGCATAAAACAAGAACATGAGAATACCTTTCCGCGCATTTGTGCACAAATGCACGCAAAATTGTGTGAACGCATATGTGTGAAAATACGTGCAAATGCATAAAAAAAATAAACTAATAAAAAGTAGATGTTCAAATAGGAGTATCGTGTGCAAGAGGTCTTAAAATGTCTTAAAATGCGGTTTTGGGTACTGTAGATTTTGGCCATTTCAGACGTGTGATTTTAAGGCTTGACATGTTTTGTATCTGTTTACTCAGGTCAACCCCATAATTTTATATTTTACCCAAAATGTATTTATTTGGTAGTTTAGGCTACGTTCACATCTTGGCGTTGCTATTTACAGGCATTTTTTTTTTTAGGCATTTTTTCAGGCGTTTTACAGGCGTTTTTGTGCAGGGGTTTTTAGGTTGACAAGTGACCAATGGAAAAAAATAAAAACGCCTGTAATCTGCCCAAAAAGAAGCTCATGTACTTTTTTTTTTAGCGTTGGGCGTTTTGCTTAAAACGTCAAAACGCTCAGATGTGAACAGGGGCCATTGAAATGAAGAGGATTTGTCTTGTTGGGCATTTTTTGAGCTGATCCTAGAGCAGAAAAACTCCCCAAAACGCCTACATGTGAACTTAGCCTAAAGCCCCGTACACACGTACCGATCGTCGGCCGAACGATCGGCCGTCTTTTGTCCGAGGGCTGTCTTGTCTGTTGAAAAGTGCAAAAGACTGCACACAAATTTTGTCGGCCAACAACAGCCGACTGCAGAATTGATGTCATGTGATGGTTAACTTTCTGTGTGTTTTTTCTTTTCTGAGCATGCCCAGTCTTGCTAATCTGCTGTCTGTCGGCCGAAATCTGTACTGAATGGCGAACAATCGGCCGTTCTGGTGTTGGCCAACAAAAATTTTAATGCTTGCACGACAGATTCTGTTCGGCCGAAAATGCGCTGTCGGAAGCATCATACTAACAAGCCTACAATCGGCCGATCGGTCGTCCGCCGAATCTTTACAGCCGACAATCGGTACATGTGTACGGGGCTTTAGTGTTTATCTGCATTAAAATTCATTATAGTGTGTTTTTTCATAAAAATATGCATTTGATAAACAGTTGTCAAAACCTCTTGCAATATAAAATTGCAACTAGCACCATTTTATTCTGCAGGACCTTTTCTTTCAGAAAATATGTAATTGTTTGGGGGGTTTTAAGTATTTTCCAGGAAAACAAATTAATTCTTTAACACGTGTGAAAATTTAAAGAATTGCTCCGGATGTAAGTGGTTAGGAGAAAATATTTAGCTGTGTTGGTTAATTTGTTTTTCTCAAGGCAGATTCCAGATTTTAAAACTTAAATGTCCCTTTTCATTGGAATGGAGGGCATTAGTATATCTATTTAGTGTTTTGCTATTTTTTAAAGAAAATGTTTTAGATGCGTAAGGCTCCTTTCACACTTGTGTGACTTGTCATGCGACGTCGGACACTAAAGTCGACCACCGTTCAATATGAGCGATTTTAACAAGGTTCCTGCACCACTTTGTTCCGACTTTCATGCAACTTAGGTACTGTACACTGCAATGTAAACTCAAAAGTAGCATGAAGGTTGCACCTGAATATTCTACACGCGACAGTTATGCAACAGTTGGACATTACCTTTGGTCAAAGCCAAAGTTGCATCAATTCAAGGCTGCACTCCAAAGTTGTGCTACTTTGGAGTTGTACAAGTGTGAATATTGTCATATTGTGCATGGTCTGTGAGTGTTCTATTGTATAAATCCCTCTTTCAGTATGCTTTTAATTATTATTTAGAGAATTAATATGTTGCGGAAAGTCGCTACTTACTGTGTCAGGCTTGATCTGCTTTAATTAAAATATTCTATAGAAACAAGTATGTGAATAAACATAATTGTTTTACTTGGCTACCAACAGAAGATTTTTTCTAATGAAGGGGGTAGCTTTATTGGCAGCCTCTTGCTGTCTTGTTGCTAATGAATGTATCTATACCCCCTTCTTTTCCTTTTCATTTTGGATAGAATGGGGGAAGAATTGGAACTCCTCAAGTAAGGTTTTAGGACTTGTTCACACTAGGTGCAGTGCATGAAAACACACTGCCTTCTGCACATTCATGCAGGTGCCGCTAATAATTAATGGCACCTCCCATGCATCTAGCAAATGGGGGTGCGTTTTCAGCAAACAAAACACATTACCATATGGTTTGGTGCTATGTGATTTTAAAAATCTTGTCTGCCCCTTTTGATGTGTTCCAGCACTTGGTGTGAACGAGACCTGATTGGAGACTCCGTTGCATTGATTCCTTTACTTCATTATCCCAGGACAGGAAATAAAGGGGGAAACGGCAACACAGAAGTTAGAGTATTTTTCACCCCTTCCCGCTGACTGCCCCCCGGCTCTTTAAGAGTTCTGAACACCGAAAAGCGGGCATCCCGGTCATATGACTACTGTGATTGGCTCTCCCAGCGGTCACACGATTGAAAAGCTCCTGGGTGCAAATAGGCATTGGGAGCTTTCCGGTTCCCGCCAGTGACAGTGTCAGGAGTGTGCATGGCGCACCCTCATTGTAGAATTGTTTACATCTGGGCCACTTATAAGCACCCTCCTAGTGTTAAAGCCCACCCACGAGAGGCTGCATATATGCGTATGGCCAGCGGAAGCTGGTTAAACCCAAAAGCATTTTTTATGTTGCAGCTTACCAATTTTTAGATGCAATGACTGCATTTGTTTTCTTTTTTTTTTAGACTTTCTTTTATTTTCACCTGGTGATTCGACCAGTAAGTCTGTTGTTTTTCAACTGAACTTGCGTCTGTGTTGAGACAAACCATTTACCACTGACAGGGATTCTTACAATTATCAGTGTTTGTTTATACATGGTAAAACCTTTATCCCAAAAGGGGAAAAACTGCAGTGTGAGCTGGAGTTTGACTTTAGTTTGTTAGTGTATCTAAATCTGCTAAGACAGTTAGAGCCCATTCACACTAGCACGACGCCCCAAGTCACTTGACATAACAAAAGCAATGTTAATCAGTGTTAAGTCTCTTCCAAGTCTCTTCCAAGTCTCTTCCAAGTCTCTTCCAAGTCTCTTCCAAGTCTCTTCCAAGTCTCTTCCAAGTCTCTTCCAAGTCTCTTCCAAGTCTCTTCCAAGTCTCTTCCAAGTCTCTTCCAAGTCTCTTCCAAGTCTCTTCCAAGTCTCTTCCAAGTCTCTTCCAAGTCTCTTCCAAGTCTCTAACAAGTCTCTAACAAGTCTCTAACAAGTCTCTAACAAGTCTCTAACAAGTCTCTAAACAAGTCTCTAAACAAGTCTCTTCAAATCACGGGGCGACTTTCTGGTCCAGGTAGTGTGAACCGGCTCTTAACACTCGCCTTTGCGCAGATTAACAATGCTGTTGTCCAAAGGTGTCCCTGTGCTTCCTTCTTCCAGAGTGGGGGCACTCTAATACAGGAGGTCTGTTAATGGCCAGATCACCAGGCGAAAACAGAGGGGGGGGGGATGCCTAAAAAGAAAATAAATGCAGCCACCACATCTAATGATTGGTTAACTTCAATATACAGTATTATATTTTTGGTTTAATACCAGTTAAAGAAACTTTTTAAGATAAGTTGGGGAATACTAGAACCTGACGTTTTTTTCTTTGATTACCTGCTGCTGATTTTCCCTAATTTCCTATGTGAAGTTGTCCACAAAACATAAAATGAGGGGAAATGTTGCTTAAAACGGTGTTAAGCCCAAAACCAAAAATGTAATTTTGTAAGTTACCAGTCATTAGATGTGGTGGCTGCATCGTTTTTTTTTTTTTTTTTTGGCGTTTTCACCTGGTGATCTGGCCAGTAACACGCCTCCTGTATTATTGAGGTATTACTCTGGAGAAATGAGAACAGGAGACACAGCAGACAGTAGCTTTGTCAGAAGCCAAACTCCAGCTCCCCCTTTTTTAGGATTAAAGTTTTGCATTAATAAATAAAAGCAGATTATTTTAATTGCCTCCACCAGTGTTAAGTGGATTGTCTCATCCATGTAAACTGATACATTCTGCTGGAGAGGTTGAGCATGTGAAAGGCAACAGACCTGCTGGCTGTATCACCAGATGAAAATAGAAGAAAGTAAGCCTAAAAAAGGAAACCAATAAAGCCGTCACATGTAAGAATTAGTAATAGCGATGCACCGAAATTTAAATTCCGCTACAGGAACTGAAAATTCAGGATGCACTTAACCGAAATCGAAGTTGATGTTTAAAAAAAAAAAAAAAAAAAAAGTTTTTATAAATAATTTTATTACATTTAACTTCTTGAATAATGTTAATTGTCCGCCATTATCGGCACCTTTTTGAAGCGGTGTTAAAAATCCTGCTTGCTACATTTTTGGTGCATATTTGGTCAGCACAACGTCACTTCGGGGTTTGCTCTGCAGCCAGCGGCGCCAGTTTTAAAAGAAAAATCCAAAAGTATCCAAAAACGCTGATCTTGGCAATTTGAATAGTGCAGAGGAGGGCTTTGGGGTCTTTTAGGCCTCTGATCCCTCCATAAAAAGTACCTGTCACTGCCTATTACTGTCACAAGGGATGTTTACATTCCTTGTGACAGCAATAGGTGATCAGAATTTTTTTTTCCTCTTTCACTCACTGACGGACACAGCTCCATGTCTTCAGACCATTGGACTTTATGCCTCTCTCTTCAGGAGTAGGACTAGGCGGAAACCTTTTTGGTTACACCCCTGGGGCAGTCCCAGAGGGTATACTATCACTTCCTGCTATAAGACTTACGTTTTTTTTTTTGCCTAGCCAGACCTTGCTCTCTGCTGGGATCTGCGTTCCTGGCATTTTTTTCTTTTTAAATGGAATTTTTTTTTACTTTATTATTATTTTTGTTCCTGTGTGAACTGCAATCAGAAGCTGGACTGGGCGACACACTGGATATTCTAGATCTTTATGGTCTTCCCAGTCTATCCTGCGAGTGCGACCCAACTATTCGCTCCGCGCTAGGTTGGCCACGACATAGCCCCACTGGACAGGGGGGACCGGCGCGTGAAACACCTCGCGAGGTCGCATAACCCTGGTCACGACAGCAGTCACGTAGAGAGTTGCAGCGTACCTCAGGCGGCAGCACCCCCATTCCAAGATGGCGTGGTGGACTGCTGGGAGTGTCGTCCACCTGGTGTCAGGGTATGCTGAGTAGTGTCCCCCCCTCCTTTCTTACGAAATTGCTGGGGTGGCCGCGGGCCCCCTCCTGTGTCCTTCCTCCCTCTCATGTCTTTCCCCCTTCTCCAAAGCAGGGTTCCCCCTGCATAGGTGCCCTCACCTGCCCTCTGTCCCCCCCAGCCCCTTTTGGGGGGCGTGGGTGCATTTGTGTAAGGGGGATTGTCTGGTGTTGTGACGGGGAGTAGTGGGCGGGTGCCGCTGTTGGCTTCCCTTTTGGGGGGGGGGGTGTCCATGCCTTGGTGCTGTGGGGCTTTCCCCTCCTTGGGTCTGTTTTTTTCCCCTGGGGTATAGTGGGGTCCAGGGTCTGGGCAGCGCCACAATTTTTCCATGAATTCTGCATTCCCGGCTTCCTATTTTGTGCAGTCCAATGGCCATGTTTTTGGATTCGCCATAGGGATTAACAGCAGCCATTTTCTTGTAGTCTGAGTGCGGTGATGTGCTGCAGGGGTCTCTAGTGTCAGTGTCGGCCCTTCCTCTTTCCATCGCAGTGTGGCAGACTGGCGCTCTCCAGCTCAGGTGGTGAGTTTCTTGGGGTGCACGATCCTTCCTCTGCTATATTCTGCGCCCTGGGTGCACTGGTTCTTGTGGTGCCCCAGCATCACCACAACTTTTTTCTAATTTGTGTGGCGTGGCTCTGTTTAACCCTTTGTTGACCATGTAGCCTCTGGAGTGTGTATCACCACCTGACCCACGCCTGGAAGCTGCGGGACCCTCAGGGTCTCAGTTTGCCCTGGTGGTCATGACTGCAGTCGCTAATATCTAAAGTAGATATGGCCCTGCAAAAGAGGCCTGGCAAGAAGCGCCCCCCCCACTTTCACCTGTATCCTCTGCTTCCTCTGAATCTGAGGTAGATCTGGCAGCTGCGGACGAAAGTCAGCCCACTGGGTCTGCGTCCAAGCATGCTGAGTGCTCTAATAGTGAGGATGAGTCGTCCTTCTCTGCAGCCGCACATAAAAAATCGCTGGTGGAGGCCCCAATTGTGTCGGTGTGGGAAACTTTAAAGTTCGAGGACTTCGCTACTGTTGAGTCGGCGATGCCGGTGCAGTTTAGCACCCGCAAATCTTCCAAGGTGACTACGTTGTTTCCTTTCCTGCCTATTTTGATGAGATTGTCACTAGCCAGTGGGGTTCCCTGAAACGCATGATTGGCATACCTAAGCGCTTTGCTAGGAGATATCACTTTTGAGGAGTCTTTTCTGAAGAAACGAACGGTTTCACATTTCCAGGCTAAATAAATAAGGCCACACTTTTGCCGGTGGCGGATTCTTCGCCCTTTAAGGACCCCGTGGACAAGAGAGCTGAGGCTCTGGTCAGGTACCTTCTCATCGTGGCTTGTTCGATTTTGAGACCAGTGTTTGCTATCACCTTGGTATCTCAGAACTTGACGGAATGGGCAAAGATTTTATGCCAGAATCTGGAAGGGAGTCAACACCCTCTTGAGCTGGTGGATCAGTTGATCCAGGGGTTACAGTATATTTGTGATGCATCATTGGATGCGGCCCCCTTGGCTGGCAGGGTAAGGGGGCTGCATAAGGGGGAATTTGCCGCATGATATGGCAGAAGTACTGGTTGGCCGACCAGGCTTCCAAAAAGGTGCTGACTGATTTTCCTTTTGTGGGTGACCATTTGTTCGGTGCCTCTATGGAAGAGATCATTAAGGGTCACAGGAGGTAAGAGTACATTACTTCCACAGGTTGCTAGGGGCAAGGAACCTTGTCGTAAATGTGGTCCTTTTTTCTCGGCTCACAAGCGGCCCTTTCGTCCGTCTGGAGGGTTCGAGATCCACCTGTAACTTTGCGGAAGGCTCCAAGAGACCCTGGAATGGTAAGTCCAAAGTTTTCACTTCTGGTCCTGCAGACAAACCTTCACCAGCCTGAAGGGGCTCCCTCACCCGCATCTGGGGAGGGGGAACGTCTTAGTCTTTTTCCGCATGCGTGGACATTGCTCATTCAGGACAAAATGGGTATATGAGTTGATTCGGTTTGGGGACAAGATCAAGTTTCGGTCCTTGCCTCAGGCAAGGTTCTTTTCTTCTATCTTACACCTGTCTCACGAGCGGCTACAGGGCCTCTACAGAGCGGTGCAGGACCTGTTAGCACAGAGAGTTATTGTGCTGGTTCCAGAGTCTGAACGGTTTTTATTCAAACCTGTTTACAGTTCCCAGGCAGGGAGGCAAGGATTGTCTGATCTTAGATCTCAAGGCTCTGAACCGCTTTGTGCAGGTTCAGAAATTTCGGATGGAGTCCATCCGCACAGTAGTAGCTTTCCTTCATTAAGGAGATCGTCTGGCCACGATCGATCTCAAGGACGCTTGCCTTCATATTCCAATATGTCGGGCATCAGAGTCTTCTTAGTTTTGCCGTGGCTGAGGCGCACTATCAATTGGTGGCGTTACCTTTCGGTCTCGCCTCAGCTCCTCAGGTGTTCAAAAAGGTTTTGGCCCCAGTGTTGGCCTTGCTACGGCTGAAGGGGATTGCGGGATTAGGTTACCTGGACGATCTGCTTCTGCATGCAGAGTCTTCTTCGGCTCTAGAAGCCGACTTGGACATTAAGATGCAAACTCTACAGGAGTTTGGGGTGAACACTGAATTTTCAGAAATCAGCATTGACTCTGTCCACCAAGCTGGACTACTTAGGTCTGACGCTAGACTCAGCATCAGCCCGTGTGTTTCTTCCTCAGACAAAACTTCTGAAGCTACAGGATACGGTACGGCTCCTGTTGTCCAACCATCGGTCGTCACTCTGGACTTGCATGCAAGTGCTAGGTCTGATGGTTTCCACCTTTTTTGAGGTGGTTCTGTTTTCCGCAGTTCCATGCCAGACCTCTGCAAAGAGAGATTCTGACCAAATGGAACAAGGATCCACTTTCATTGGACAATCTGATCCTTTGAGTCGGGTTTCAAAGGGAGTCTCTTCTATGGTGGCTCCGCTCCCTGGCCCTTCATCTTGGGAAATCTTTTCTTCCCCTGTATTGGACTGTAATCACCATGGATGCCAGTCCGGATGGGGAGGTGTCTTGGGGAGTGTGCTTGGCCCAAGGTGTCTGGACTCGGGAGGAGTCCAGGTTGGCGATCAACATCCTGGATATTTGGCCGATCAGACTGTCTGTCTCAATGGATGGATCGTCTGCAGGGACGCCTTGTGCGGATGCAATCAGACAATGCTACGGCTGTGGCATATGTCAATCATCAAGGGGCACAAAGAGTGCCCTGGCAAGCCCGGGAAGTGGCCGGTATCTTGAGGTGGACAGAACGATATGTTCCGGCTCTCTCTGTTGTGCACATTCTGGGGGTAGAGAATTGGCAAGCGGACTATCTGTTGGCAGATGTTGGATCCGGGAGAGTAGCCTCTTTACCTGGAGGTATTTCATCAACTGTGTCTTCGGTGGGGGACCCCCGATGTGGACCTGCTGGCCTCCTGTCTCAACAGGAAGGTGCAGAGGCTCGTGTCAAGGCCTCAGGATCCTCTGGCCGATGCCGCAGACGCCCTGGTGGCCCCTTGGGGGTCAGTATCGTCTGATTTAGGACTTTCCTCCAATACAACTTCTGTCGATACTGCTACGCAGAATCGAGGTAGAAGGGATTCCAGTCATTCTGGTGGCACCAGACTGGCCTCGCTGGTCTTGGTATGCAGGCCTGGTAAGGCTGGTAACAGACAGAGTTTCTACAATTAGGTGTATATCAACATTTGGCTCTGGTCACCATCAAGGGCCAGATTTCCGTCTTGGCTATATTTTTCCTTGGTTCACACTTTTGTGCAGGGAGTTCGCCATCTAGCTCCTCTGGTGCAATCCCTGGTGCCTCCGTGGGATCTCAATTTGGTACTGTCTGTGCTTCAAAAGCCTCCCTTTAAAAATATTCTAGAACTTCCTCTGCTCACACTGTCACAGAAGGTGGCTTTCCTTAGTAGCTATTACTTCCGCACGTCACGTGTCGGAGTTGGCTGCGCTGTCCTGTTGGTCCCCTTACTTGGTGGTGATTCATAGGGTCAAAGTGGTGTTGCGACCCTGTCAGGCGTTCCTTCCTAAGGTTGTCTCGGGGTTTCATTTGAATAAGGATATTGTGTTACTGTCCCTATGTCCTAAGCCAAAACACCCTAAGGAAATTGCCTTCCATTCCTTGGATGTGGTAAGGGCAATTCGGGTGTACCTGGCGATGACTGAACCGATTTGAAAATCTGATTCTTTGTTCTTACGGATGGACCTCATAATGGATAGGCTGCGTCTGCTCCGACCATTTCCTAGTGGATCAGGCAGACAGTGGTGCAGGCCTATTCCATTAAGGCTCAGGTTCCTCTTTTCCCTGTTAAAGCACATTTCTACGAGGTAGCTTAGTGCCACCTGGGCCTTCCGTCATCAAACGTCAGTGGTTCAGGTGTGCAGGGCGGCTACGTGGTCATCTCTACACACACTCACTAAATTTTATAGGGTGAATGTAGTTGCATCTTCGAATGCGGCGTTTGGCCACAAAGTTTTGCAGGCTGCGGTTGCAGAGGCTTCTGCTTCTTGAGGGTCTAGTTTTTCTGCTGGTGCTGAGCTCCTGTTTTTACCTGGTTGGCTATGTTTAGCCTTGTTGGGAAATCTGCCTATTGCTGTGTTTTATTCCCCCACCCCTCATATTAGCACTGCTTTGGGACATCCCACTGGTCTGAAGAATTGAAGCTGTGTATGTCAGTGAACGATAGAGAAAATTTGTTTTTTTTTGTCTTACCGTAAAATCCTTTTCTCTGAGGTTCACTGACGGACACAGCACCCACCCCTCTGTTGGGTTGAGTTCTATGTTCTTCTGACACTGCTTTTTACAAACTGAAGTCCTATAGCAGGAACTGATGGTATACCCTCTGGGACTGCCCCAGGGGCTTCACCAAAAAGATTTCCGCCTAGTCCTACTCCTGAGGAGAGATCACCATAAAGCTCAATGGTCTGAAGACATGGAGCTGTGTACGTCAGTGAACCTCGGAGAAAAGGATTTTACGGTAAGACAAAAATCCGTTTTTTTCATATTTTTTAAAAGGGCCCCATCCCTCCAAGCTTGGGCCCTATCTCTCCAAGCTTGCGTGCCAAGGCAAAAGCATACGTAAGTCGCGCCTGCAAATGTATACAGTGTTACGTGACTCATCGCCATGATTGTTCGAGCAAGAGCAATAATTCTAACGCAAGACCTGCTTTGTAACTCTAAATAGGTAACCGTTAAAATTTTTTAAAGCGTCTATGGCAATTAAGTACCGCAGATTGTCGCTATTTCATAAGTGTGCGCAATTTTAAATTGTGACATGTTGGGTATCTATTTACTCTGCGTAATATCCTCTTTCACAAAAAATTGGGCTAACTTTACTGTTTTTTTTTTTTTTTTAATTCATGGAAGCATATTTTTCCCAAAACATAAGGTGTGACATAAGATAGTGCAAGTAATGACTGCCATTTTGTTCTCTAGGGTCTCTGCTAAATACATATATAATGTGTGTGTATGTATGTATGTGTGTGTGTGTGTGTGTGTGTGTGTATATATATATATATATATATATATATATATTTGGGGGTTGTAAGTAACTTTCTAGCATAGAACACCTATTTTAACTTTTTAAGAGAAATAGGGGCCCATTCACACTAGAATACAGTGTGAGAAAGCAACACCTACCAATCGTGCTGCCCTTGTTATTTGCCGCGGGTGTCAGTGCAAAGTTAACACCCTAAATGCCGATTGCAAATAGGGTGCTTTTGTGTGCACAGGTTTGCATGGTACAAAAAGACCATGTGATCTGGTTGCAGTGCATTTCAAAAAGTAGTGCATGCACAGAACTGCAAGTGAATCACATGCGGTTCCTAGTACGAATGGGTCCTTACACTTTTGAAAGTGTCGCAATCCCTATCGTCGTCGGTCATTATTTCCCATGATTTCAGCTGAGTTTCGCAAGGAAGATAAGTATTTACACTCTGAAATGGCAACGGGGTTGCCTTTAAAGAAGCTATCCAGACAAAGCACAGATTAAACACACATAAATACTGTATGTAGACAGCTGTCTACCAGTGTGTATTGTTTTTGGAAGCCATGAAAGCATTTTCCATCCGTTCTTGGGCCTGTAGATATACAGTTTCTCTTTCCTCAGCAATAACCTCTTCCTTGTCATTGTTTGCAGGCTACTCTTGAGCTTGATTTTAAAAAGTAACTTTCAGTATATAGGTACTGCTTCAGTTCAGCCGCAGTGCATATAGCCTGGCTTTCTGTATGTTTTATTGGTGATGTTCATATTGGTTGTAGTAGTTTTGCATAGAGCTGCTTGGTTTGAATTTGAGCTTGGTATTATAGTAAACTGCTCAAAAAAATGAAAGCAACAATTTTTAATCAGAGTATAGCATCAAGTCAATTGAACTCCTGGGATATTGATCTGGTCACTTACGTAGCAGATGGGGTTGTTCGTTTTAGCTGATTTGGTGTTAAGGAAATTAACATGTGCACTAGATGGGCAACAATGAGATGACCTCCAAAACAGGAATGGTTTTACAGGTGAAGGCCACTGACTTTTTTTTTTTTTTTTTTTCCCCCTACGCATCTTTTCACACTGTTTTTTCACTAGTTTTGCTTTTGGCTATGATCAGTGTCACTACTAGTAGGCGATACCTGGACCCTATAGAGATTGCACAGGCAGCCCAACTCTTCCAGGATGGCACATCAATACGTGTCATTGCCAGGAGGTTTACGGTGTCTCCCAGCACAGTCTCAATAGCAAGCAGGAGATTCCAGGAGACAGGCAGTTACTCTAGGAGAGCTGGACAGGGTCGTAGAAGGTCCCTAACCCATCAGCAGGACCGGTATCTGTTCCTTTTGTGAGAGGGAACAGAATAAGCACTGTCTGAGCCCTACAAAATGACCTCCAGCAGGCCACTGATGTGAATGTCTCTGACCAAATGATCAGAAACTCCCTCATTAACCCAGATACCACGTACTTTACTCGTTCAGTGTTACCTAATTTGTTTTGTTCAGATTTATGCTTACCCCATCGCGCTGAGGGGCATTAGGTCCCTAGGCCAACTGTACCGTGTGTATTAACCATGCTGTTTTATATCTTTTTATGTCCTTTGTAAAAAGAGTTCAATCTCATGCATATGTTTATTTGTATTTTTCTGCAAATCTCAATAAATATAGTAAAAAAAAAAAAAAATGAACAGAAACAGATTTTGAGGGTGGCCTGAGGGCCTGATGCCCTGTAATGGGCACTGTGCTCACTGCCCGCCACCGTGGAGCTCGATTGGCATTTACCATTGAATGCCAAAATTGGAAGGTCTGCCACTGGCGGCCTGTACTTTTTACAGATAAGAGAAGGTTCACCCAGAGACTGAGCACATGTGACAGACGTGAAAGGGTCTGGAGAAGCTGTGGAGAATGTTATGCTGCCTGTAACATCATTCAGCATGACTGGTTTGGTGGAGGGTCAGTGATGTCTGGGGAGGCATATCCATGGAGGAACGCACAGACCTCTATAGGCTAGACAATGGCACCCTGACTACCATTCGGTATCAGGATAAAATCCTTGGACCCATTGTCAGACCCTACGCTGGTGCAGTGGGTCCTGGGTTCCTCCTGGTGCACGACAATGCTCCGCCTCATGTGTCGAGAGTATGCAGCCAGTTCCTGGAGGATGAAGGAATTGATCTCATTGAATGGCCCCCATGCTCACACGACCTAAATCCAATAGAACACCTCTGGGATATTATTTTTTCGGTCCATCCGATGCTGCCAGGTGTCACCTCAGTCTGTTCAGTAGCTCATTGATGCCCTGGTAGAGTTCTGGGAGGAAATACCCCAGGACACCATCTGTCATCTCATTAAGAGCATGCCCCAACCTTATCAGACATACATATAAGCACGTGGGGGGCCATACAAACTACTGAGTATTGTTCTGAGTTGCTGCAATTAAATTGCAGTAAAATGGACTAGCCTGCTGCATAATTTTTTTTACTTTGATTTTCATGGTGTCTTTGAATTCAGCCCTCTGATGGAAATGAAAAAATTATCAACCTACAAACAATGTGGAATCCTTTTTGTTCCTACCAAATTACCCAGTCCATATCAGTATAGATATCCAGCATGATATTTTTAACCCCATTGAGATCTGATGTGTTTTCAAAGTGTTCCTTTAATTTTTTGTGCGGTGTATGTTGGTATAGGTGTAATTTAGGTTCCTTGTAGTAGGTTGAGTCTTTGTATTTAAACATTTTTTTTTTTTTTTTTGAACACCAGTTTGTTACATAATATAATAATCTAGAAAACTCACCAGGAGAGTGGGTCTTAATTGCTGTGGCAGAACTGAGGGGATCTTCCTACTAAGGCTTGGTTCACACCTATGCGTGTGTACCGGCCACGTTTACTTGGGTACGGCAGCCCATTCATTTGAATAGGCTGCTCAACCTCCCTTTCCCGCAGAAAAAGGGAGTGCACCTTTTTCCAAACGTTGCCCACAGGGAAATCGCATGGTCATTTTGGCCATGCGATTTCCCTTCGGTTCCTGCACTTCCAAACGCGCTATGATTCCCGCACTTCCAGGCACCTGCATAGATGCGAAAGTAGGATCCTGTTTGTGAATCTGTTGGTCACCAACTGGATGATTTTTGGTGGGGGTTGGCTTCTAATTTATTTTCTTCTTTTTTTTTTTCACTGTTTACGATTACCTTAAATGTTTTACTTACTGAAGCTTTAATGTTCTGTAAAATTGCTAACCTGGTCTCCCTTTCTGTGCAGATGAAGTGCCTGCAGACATGGTTGCAGAAGAATCAGGTCCTGGTGCACAGAATAGTCCATATCAACTTCGCAGAAAAACTCTTATCCCTAAAAGAACCGCTTGTCCAGCAAAGAGCAGTATGGAGGTGAGCGAATCTATTTCCATCTTTATTTTTTTTTGTTTTAATTACAGTGCATGTGCTATGAGGGGAAGTGTCCAACCTGAGAAGAGGATATAAATCCTCATTGTTTCCAAGGCAAAGGAAATGAGGAGTTATTCATGGGAACAGCAGGATCAATATGTCAATGAGCATGTTCTGTGGAAACTTTCAAAGGACATTTTGTTCACTTTGAAGTAACTGTTCACCTTTACAATATTTTTGCTCTTGCATTCCAGGTTCCCCAGTATATTCAAAAAACACTGCTCAGGCTTTGAAAAGGTTTTTTTTTTTTTCTTTCAATGTCCTACCTGTCGGGCCGTGTGCGGCCTCTCCCATGCCTGTCTGAAAAACTAGGTAGTGTTTCCTAATGTACTCGGTATGCTGGAATGCATGTGCAATTATAATGTAAGGATTACTAACCAGTTAACAGCTGTTTTCTGTTTTATTAATTTTTTTTATTGAACTAGCAATATATAACCAAACTACAATAACTTAAATGCATTATAAACGTATGGAAGTACACATCTTGAATTTGGGTACAAAATACAAATCCAGGTGCGAGAACATTGAGTTCTAGTGCACCTGTCGCAACATATCCTGTAGGACTATCTTTCAGAGGGCCAAATGGCTCCATGTGATCAGGTATTCACTGTGGAATCTGGAAACAGTTGGGATAAAGCGTCCCTATAAAAATTTTATTACTGTAGTGGTGGAAGCCCCTACTGGGAGAAGTGTCTATGTAATCTCAAAGGCAAGAAATATGTATACTGTAAAGCTAGAAAACACACATAAGAGAAGCTGAGAAAAGATAGTAAGCAGAAAGGATAAGAGAAGCAAATAGAGGATTGAGATCAAAATAAAGAGTTGGGTTAACACCGATGTCAAGAGGCGAGGTGACTCTTCAGCCCCTCGACTCGTGGAAGTTTAAATTTATAGAGACATGTTGAAACTCTCCCAGAATATTGAGAGCTCTTTGGATCCCAGACCTTTTTTTTTCATTTTTTTTTTTTTTTTTTTTTATTCTATCATGTAGGGTAGCTGCCAGCTTTGTTGATGTGACATTTTTTGTTTCACCTGAGGTAATGGTTAGGGTTCTGGACTACCAGGCTGCAGCTAAAGCCTGTTTGGCAGCAATAAAGATATCAGTTTAAACTTTAAACCCAGGACAGTATAAACTAGCTGATGTGTATAGTGAAACAAGATCGACGCTAATTCAAATAAATAAATAAATGCTGAAGTAATCTTCACATAAATCTTACTGAATCTAAACAAATGTGAAACAATGGTGTGGCTAAGATCATATCGGTATCCGAATCCTTACATTAGTAGTGCATAAAAAGATACAATCATAGATGACAGTGTGCAAAAGATATGAATGAATATCCAAAATATTTATTTATTTGAATTAGCGCCGATCTTGTTTCACTATACACATTACTTTTCACTGTGGGGACACCGATTAAGATTGGCAGCTTTTTCTGTTTCACTTTCACTTATTATTTCCTTTAGTATCTGACCCCTCAGGTAGCGCACTGGTCCTCGTTCTTTATTTAATAAACTAGCTGATGGATCCGGTCCAGAAACATTTGATTTTAGGGCATTTCTGCCAGATATGTATCAAAGTGCCAGCAGCATCATGACCCTGAAAACAGAAACCTGAGGTGCTTGGACAAATTTGGTTGATGTGTATGGTATCATGTACCACCTAAGCAATAGTTTATAATTGACATCATGATATGATGAGTTCCGGGATCCACATGCTAAGGTTCCCCAAATCTTGGGTCTACTGTTGCTACTTCTGGGAACTTTTCAATGGAGCCGGTTAACTCATGTCTAGGGCGGCTGTGGTGCGAATTTGAAAAGGGTCCTGTGTGTTGTTGGCTCCGGGTTCAGGTGCAAATTCAGGAAAAAATTTGGTGAACATAAACGCACAGGACACTGGACTGCAAACAGCACCTGGACCTGTGTGAACCCAACCATATAGAGGGAGTTATAGATCGAGGATTTCTATACCTCTTAAGAAGAACGCACAAAAATATCTATTTGAAAGGAGTGAGTCATAAGCAAATCTGTGTCTTTTAGGATAGATTGCACATAATTACGAAATTTGAAGATGTTGTAACAATTTTGTGGATTGAGTGTGGTGGGAGAATTGTATCGTGGGAAATATTTGCATATTGCACAGTAGTCAGCAGTTGTACACCCAACGGAAACCTGCTTTAGACCACCACAGAAGTATGCGTGGCTCATCATAGTTAAAAGCAAAAAAGGAATTATTTGTAAGAACTGCAAAGGATGTGTGGGGTGCAAATGGCTTTCTCCATATTTGAATTGAATGTTTGAGGGCTGGGTTCCTAATTTATTTATAATGGCCTGGAGCAGTCCATAGAACTGTCTGTCCTCATGGGCATAAGCAGGCATGCTTCAATGCTGACCCACAACGAGGTATTAGGGGTTAAGGAGGACATTTGTGAAGCTCAGTAGCGATTGATATGTAGTATCGCCAATCCTTTTTTGGATTTTTTTTTTTTAAAGAGACTTTGAACTGAATGTATGCATAATAAAGGTATATACTCCAATGGGTGTATATTCTTCGCGCCTATGGGTGGCCTACTGGGGGGGTGATAAATTAAGATTAAATAAATAAGGGGATGGGGTGGTGATAGCAGCTGCTATAAAGTGGATATAGAATAAGTAAAAAAAAAAACCCAAAGTAGTTGGGATTAGTATAGCGCTTGCTGTTGGGGATCAGGGTGGACAATTACTTGTCAGTTGCCTGGATAAAGTGTGTGAGGTCAATATAAATATATAAATGATGAATAAAATTAAGTGATGACTTTATGACTCAATAAATACCATAAACTGGATGGTGATATATCAAACAATAATACAGTGTAAAATCAATATATGGTCATATGATATCAAATTATAAAAGAAACCCATCACATAAGTGCCTCAAAGTGCAAATAAGTGCCAAAATAAGTCCAATCAGAGTTCATATGTGATTTGGGTGCATAAAATAAACTTCAGTGCCAGAAGGGGGAGAAAAGTGCAAGTGCTTGTGCTGGATCCTCCAGTAGTCCAAGGAACTTGTGGAGTAGCTTTAGGTAATATTGGAGGCAATGTAAACTCACCAGAGGTTGTGGGTCTTAGTTACCATTTGGTAAAAATACCTATAGAGCCTTGTGGCCTCCTCGGCCAAAGAAATGGCGACTGCTGGGCTTTGTAGTCCCCTACCGGCAACGGTCCCCTTCCTGAATCTGCTATATCCTCAGGGTCCGGTTGGGGTGAAAAATGCTCCAAATAGTGCAGTACCATTAAAAAGGATTTTAATAAATGTAGCTAATTGCACAGTACAAAAAAGATAAAATTTCCAAGGATCGCGCCTGCTGTATTTTACCGCCTGTAGCGTGGAGAGCGGTGAAGGTGACCGCGGCCGGTAGGGGACCACAAAGCCCAGCAGTCGCCATTTCTTTGGCCGAGGAGGCCACAAGGCTCTATAGGTCTTTTTACCATATGGTAACTAAGACCCACAACCTCTGGTGAGTTTACACCCCCCACTATTCTCTAAAGCTACTCCACAAGTTCCTTGGACTACTGGAGGATCCAGCACAAGCACTTGCACTTTTCTCCCCCTTCTGGCACTGAAGTTTTTTTTTATGCACCTAAGTCACATATGAACTCTGATTGGACTTATTTTGGCACTTATTTGCACTTTAAGGCACTTATGTGATGTGTTTCTTTTATAATTTGATATCATATGACCATATATTGATTTTACACTGTATTATTGTTTGATATATCACCATCCAGTTTATGGTATTTATTGAGTCATAAAGTCATCACTTAATTTTATTCATCATTTATATATTTATATTGACCTCACACACGTTATCCAGGCAACTGACAAGTAATTGTCCACCCTGATCCCCAACAGCAAGCGCTATACTAATCCCAACTACTTTGGGGTTTTTTTACTTATTGAATGTATGCATGCCCTATGAATTGACCATAGAATGTGTAAGGGAATATTATCTGGGTGAACCCTAAATGGGTACGGCAGTTTGGGAAGCAGTAATCTTCAGGGCTGCTATCCTTCCCAGACAGGATAGCTGGTACTACATCCAGGATTCAAGAGTGGATGTTAGCCACATGAAAGAAGCGCAGTTAGCTGCATAAAAAGTCTCATAAGAGGGTCCCAATAAGGGTTTTCAGATAATGACTGTTTTGATTAAATCAATGTAAAGTCTAGCTGAGCCATAAATGATAAAATTTTGTTGTTCAATTTCTTTTAGATTTACCTTCAACTATGTAGTGCAATAGCCTGTCTGACTGCATACAAATTGAAAGTGTTTAGGTTTGACCTCCTATTATATGGTTTTGGTAAATCTAAAGGAAAATTGTACAAGAAAATTCTATAATGTATGGCCAGCTTAGCCTTTTAACAGTTAAAGCCAAACTCCAAGCTTGCTTTTACTTAAAATGGTTCATTTGGGCTAAGCAGGCCCAGACCAACTATTTTCTGTACTAATAGTTGTGGCCACTGTCAGAGCTGTATAAACTGTATTTTGAAACCGCTATATACAGTATACAGCACTGTATTCCAGAAGCGGACTGCTGTCGGAATAAAATCCATTTAGGCGGAGTTCTTCTTAGCCATTCACAGGAAGCCTTGCATTATTATAAATTAATACAATGGTGCATTATGGTGTAAAAGATGGAGAAGCCTTTAGTCCCGGTTCACACTTCTGCGATGCGGGAACGCTGCGAATATGCAGCGTGTTCCCGCATCGCATCCACACCCCTGGCAGTTCACACTGCCATATGCGATAACGCAGGGGGTGTCAGTTAAAAGTTAATGACACCCTTAGTTGAGATCGCATATTGCAGTGCGATCTGCAAGTTCGCACAACCACCATGCGATCCGATTCTGCTGCGGATAAAAAAAAGGGTCATGTGCGTGTTTAGTGCGATTGCGGTGCAAATTCAGCTATACAAACTGTATGGCTGAAATTTGCACCGCACAGAGATCGCATGCAACTTAGGAGCAGTGTGCTCCGAATTACATGCGATCTCAGTGATTGCACAATTGTGAACCGGACCTCAAGGTATGATCTGGTACTGTACACAGTCTTACTACAGCACTGGTTTACCTTTTATACAATCTTGTCAAGTTGTATCAATGTCTGCTAGATGGGGCATATATTCAGGAGCATATACGGTGCCTTGCGAAAAGTATTCGGCCCCCTTGAACTTTGCAACCTTTTGCCACATTTCAGGCTTCAAACATAAAGATATAAAACTGTAATTTTTTTTGTGAAGAATCAACAACAAGTGGGACACAATCATGAAGTGGAATGATATTTATTGGATATTTCAAACTTTGTTAACAAATAAAAAACGGAAAAATTGGGCGTGCAAAATTATTCAGCCCCTTTACTTTCAGTGCTGCAAACTCTATCCAGAAGTTCAGTGAGGATCTCTGAATGATCCAATGTTGACCTAAATGACTAATGATGATAAATAGAATCCACCTGTGTGTAATCAAGTCTCCGTATAAATGCACCTGCACTGTGATGGTCTCAGAGGTCCGTTTAAAGCACAGAGCATCATGAAGAACAAGGAACACACCAGGCAGGTCCGAGATACTGTTGTGGAGAAGTTTAAAGCCAGATTTGGATACAAAAAGATTTCCCAAGCTTCAAACATCCCAAGGAGCACTGTGCAAGCGATAATATTGAAATGGGAGTATCAGACCACTGCAAATCTACGAAGACCTGGCCGTCCCTCTAAACTTTCAGCTCATACAAGGAGAAGACTGATCAGAGATGCAGCCAAGAGGCCCATGATCACTCTGGATGACCTGCAGAGATCTACAGCTGAGGTGGGAGACTGTCCATAGGACAACAATCAGTCGTATACTGCACAAATCTGGCCTTTATGGAAGAGTGGCAAGAAGAAAGCCATTTCTTAAAGATATCCATAAAAAGTGTTGTTTAAAGTTTGCCACAAGCCACCTGGGAGACACACCAAACATGTGGAAGAAGGTGCTCTGGTCAGATGAAACCAAAATTGAACTTTTTGGCAACAATGCAAAACGTTATGTTTGGCGTAAAAGCAACACAGCTCATCACCCTGAACACACCATCCCCACTGTCAAACATGGCGGTAGCAGCATCATGGTTTGGGCCTGCTTTTCTTCAGCAGGGACAGGGAAGATGGTTAAAATTGATGGGAAGATGGATGGAGCCAAATACAGGACCATTCTAGAAGAAAACCTGATGGAGTCTGCAAAAGACCTGAGACTGGGACGGAGATTTGTCTTCCAACAAGACAATGATCCAAAACATAAAGCAAAATCTACAATAGAATGGTTCACAAATAAACATATCCAGGTGTTAGAATGGCCAAGTCAAAGTCCAGACCTGAATCCAATCGAGAATCTGTGGAAAGAACTGAAAACTGCTGTTCACAAACGCTCTCCATCCAACCTCACTGAGCTCGAGCTGTTTTGCAAGGAGGAATTAGCAAAAATTTCAGTCTCTCGATATGCAAAACTGATAGAGACATACCCCAAGCGACTTACAGCTGTAATTACAGCAAACGGTAGCGCTACAAAGTATTAACTTAAGGGGGCTGAATAATTTTGCACGCCCAATTTTTCAGTTTTTTATTTGTTAACAAAGTTTGAAATATCCAATAAATTTCGTTCCACTTCATGATTGTGTCCCACTTGTTGATTCTTCACAAAAAAAATTAGTTTTATATCTTTTTTTGAAGCCTGAAATGTGGCAAAAGGTCAAAGTTCAAGAGGGCCGAATACTTTCGCAAGGCACTGTATATGTGACCGTATAGGCCAGTAATAAATTGATGTTTGAGGTGTAGCATTCTCATGTATAAAATAATGGTTCCTATTTAGCACTATTTTAAGAGAATTACAGAATATAACAAAATAACCTTTTCATAAATGTCCCACTACTGCCTTAATAGTTGTAATGAGAACATGCTATTTAAAAAACTATCGTACAATCGATCACTGGATGTTTTTTTTTTTTTTTTTTTCCAAAGTGTATAGGGACATTAGTGATCCTTACTGATTTATATCATATAAAGTGTAAATAACTGCGCTAAGCTAAACAAGGCAAAAAGCTTCAGCTGCAGTGGGAATCACTATAAATAGATATTTAAATGGGAGAGCTGCGCTACAACAATTGATATACTGTAAATTAAATCAGCGATAATACAAAAAAATTCAAACTACAGTCCAAACACATAGCACAGATTGAACGTGTATATTAGTTTAGGACAGTCCAAGAAAAGAGGATTCCAAGGTGCAAATGCAGGGATGGTAAATCCGCCACCAAAAGATCACTCCAAAAAGCCACGGTGAAGCATGCTGTGGGTGTACCCTTACCAGAAGGAGAAGGGTTAAGGGCCTTGTCTCAGGATGACCAGCTACAAAGGAAAACCTCTCCTAACCAGGTCCTATTAGGTCCAGGGATCCTCCACATCGAGCAATTGCAAACCACCAGCCTCCTCATCCAACTCAATGGATAGCCACACGTGTAAAAAAGAAGGGGCCACAATAGTGCAGATGGTTTTGGCAGTTTAATGAATATCATAAAAATAACAGAATTACACTCACAATTGTGTGGTGAATAAGCGCTTGTCAAGGGGTATTAAAAACACCGCCGCCGCCCGACTTCCGGATGCAGAGTAGTGACGTCAGCACGCCTTTCCCTACGTACGTTTCGTTACAACTAACGTCTTCCAGGGGATGGAAAGTGTATAGGGACATTAGTGATCCTTACTGATTTACATCATAACCTACATTAATTAAGAATAAGACTGTCCCATATGGTTGTGTTCTCTCCATTTCGTTTAAATGAAGCTAAAGAGGCCGCTTGAGCTATTTAATAAACAACTCTTAACGTAAACAGCTCAGAAGGGAACTTTCCTGGCATCTTGGGATGCCCAATGTGTTTTTATTTTTAATTTTTTTATGTGTGTTTTATGATAATAAACCATATATAAGGAGGGTGCTCTGATAAGCGTGCCATATCACATATTGAACAGCCTGTTGTGTGTGTGTGTGTGTGCTCTTTGGGAATTTGTATTCCATGTTTTAGGCATTTTTATTATCCATCATATGATCCTGTTTTCAGCTTTGTGTCCGTTTATTTCACTGACAGCAGTGTCCTTGTATCACTTGATTGCTAAATCCAGCTGTGGCACATGTGGTCATTGCATCATGCCCTTGGTGTTGGCAAAGCTTTCGCTTACTGTAAAATGCATATTCCATGATGAAATGTAGAGACCTTTCCAGTATTTCTGAAGAGGTAGTGTGAGTGGTAAAGGCTATCAGACTTGCAGTGTGTGTATCATAAGGGGGGATTTACTAAAACTGGAGCAGTCAGAATCCACTGCAGCTATGTGTGGTAGCCAATCAGTCTCTTTAACTTCAGCTTCTTCAATTATGCTATTGGAAACCTCATGAGTCAGGCTGCTACGTCCCTTGACCAGATGCAAAAGAGGGATGTCTCCCATGGAACTTTAATGCAACCAAACATCAGCAGTATATGTATAAAAACATGTTTATTTTACAAATATGTAAAATCAAGATATCATTGACATTCTGGTTCTTCAAATACACTTTCATAGACCGTGTACCCCTACATTTTATGCATCCAACAATACATATACAGCATTCTTAAATTATGTTGTGCCGTAATTTCCCAACCCGTTTAGTTTGTATACAATCTTATCTCTATGAAAGTGTATTTGAACAACCAGAATGCCAATGATATCTTGAAGTTATTATTTTTATATAGTTGTACAATAAAAATCTTTTTTTATACTGTTGATGTTTGGCTGCATTAAAGTCCCATAGGAGACATTCTTTTGTATCTGTTCAATTACGCTTTGACAATAAAACCTGGAAGCGGATTGGTTTCTGTGCAGAGCTGAACCAAATTTTGCACACTCCAGTTTTAGTAAATCTCCCTTATTAAGACAGAATGTGGGAGTGAGTGAAGCAGCAAGCATTATGTAGGCGGTGAGTGAGACCGGAATTGGGATGTACATGTGTCTATTGAAATTACGCAATAAAACATAACCGACACCCATATTCTACTCTTATGATAAAGATCTACTATTTACATTCATAATTTTAGATTACAAGCTACCATACTTGCTGAGTTTATCTTGTGTTCTCCTCCATATTTAATGCACTTGAGTTTGTCCACAAAATGTTATGCATGCATTAACAAAAATCTGCATATGCTTGTTACAGTGGAGTTCTGCAATCACTTATCATTAGTGTTACATTGGATATAAAAAGTCTACACATCCCTGTAAAAACGTCAGGTTTTTTGAGATGTAAAAAAATAAATTACTTCTGAACAAACTGAAATCTTTAAAGAGGGGAAAATAAAAAAAAAAAAAATAAACTTAGACATGGTTATATAAATATGAACAAACTAAATACTTTGTTTTACTTTGTTTTGTTTTTTTGTACTTTTTTTGACAGCATTCAGTTTTTGAGGTAGCAGACTATCAGCATGGTACATCTTTGTGAGGGCATTTCCTGTGCACAGCCCTCTTTAGGTCACCTCGCAGATTTTTAATTGGACTCAGGTCTGGGTTCTGGCAGGATAAACAAATGGCAACCAGCCCCAACCTATAACTGGTCTTTGCAGCAAGGAGCTGGGTTCCGGCTGGGCCATTCCAAAACTTTGATCTTCTGGTAAAACCATTCTTTTGGTGATATAAATTAGGGAGTCATTGTGCTGAAAGGTGTAATTCATCTTTTTAGCTTTAGAAGGTTTTGTGCCAAACTTTGACTGATATTTGGAACTGTTTAGTAGTTCCCCCCCCCCCCCCCATCTTGACTAAACCCCCAGTTCCAGCTCAAGAAAGACCACCCCAAAGCATAATGCTGCCACCCCCATGCTTCACTGTGGGCATGGGGGGGGGGGGGGAGGGGGTGTGTGTTTGTTTGTTTTTTTTCTTTTAATGATAGCCAAATAGTTCAGTCTTGGTCTCATCAGACCAAAACACATTTCTTTTTCGTTCATTGACAGACACAGCTCCTGATCTTCTTGACCATTCGGTAATACTGCCCCCTACAGAAGTAGGACACTAGGCAGAAAAAGAACTTGACTATGCCTATGCAGTCCCAGGATGTATACTTCCCCTCTCTGTTATAGGTACTCAGTTTTTTTTTTCTGCCTAGTCAGGACCTAGTTCCTTGCTGGGATCTCTGGTCCTGCCAATTTTTTTCTTTTTAGATAGATTTTTTTTCTCTTTTTTTTTTTTTTTTTTTCCTGTGAGATCTACAATCAACTGCCAGACTGGGCGATGGGCTGGATAATATATATCCAGTGGTCACCCCAGTCTGGGCAGTGAGCACGCGCGCAGACCTTAGCTCCGTGCTAGGTCGGCCGTGCCATAGCCCCACCGGATGAGGGCTGGCCTGCGAGGTAAAATCCTTGCGAGGTCACATACAACTGGGTCTCGGCCTTCATCGCAGTGTTACTCCTGGCCGACGTACCCCCCCCCCCCTTGCGGGCCCCTCCCTGAGACGGTCGAAACTGGGTTCCCCTACTTCCCGTTAGGCTCCCTCCTGGAGTCTGATGGTCCTGTGGGTCATCTATTCCCCCCCTCCATTAAGGTGCTCCCTCACCTGTGCCTGGGGTGGGGGGACGTGTTCGCTGGTTTCCGGACCCGTGGACTTCCCTGGTGCAAGAAAAGTGGGTCCACTAAGTGATACGGTCCAGCTACAAGATCGAGTTTCGTTCTTACCCTCTAGAAAGGTTCTTTCCTTCCAATGTGCGTTTGTCCCTGGACAGATAGCAAGCCCTCTTTAAGGTGGTGCAAGACCTATTGCTTCAAGGGGTGATTGTTCCTATTCCAAATTCGGAACGTTTTCAGGGTGTTTTATTCAAACCTGTTCACGGTCCCAAAGAAAGAAGGCAAGGTGCATCCAATTCTGGATCTCAAGGCTCTGAACTGCTTTGTGCGGGTACAGAAGTTCAGAATGGAGTCTATTCGCACGGTGGTGGCATCCCTGCATCAGGGGGATTTCCTTGCATCTGTCGACATCAAGGACGCTTACTTAAACATTCTAATATGTGTCTGTCACCAATGATTTCTCTGCTTTGCTACGGGAGAGGAGCATTATCAGTTTGTGGGGTTACCCTTTGGTCTCGCCTCTGCTCCTCGGGTTTTCACAAAGGTGTTGGCCCCGGTGCTGGCATGGATAAGTCATTGAGGGACCACAGTGCTGGGCTACCTGGATGACCTTCTCTTGTGAGCAGAGTTTCCTACTGCTCTGATGGACAACATGGACATCACTATACGTAATGTGAGGGAGGTCATCTGGCTTCTGAATAATCAGAAGTCTCCTGGTTCCTTCCACAAAGCTGGACTATCTGGTTCTGACTCTGAACTCGGTTCTAGCCAGAGTGTTCCCTCCTATGGACACGCTCCAGAAGTTGCATGCTGCAATTCATCTCTTGCTGTCCAGCAGGTGGTCGTCCCTCTGGACTTGCATGAGGGTTCTGAACCTGATGGTATCTACCTTTTTGAGGCGGTCCTCTTTGCACAATTCCATACGAGGTCCCTGCAAAGGGAGATCTTGGCCAAATGGGACAAGTGTCCAAAGTCTTTGGACAATCAAATCCAGCTGAGCCGAAAAACAAAAGGCCCTCTGATCTGGTGGCTTCCCTCTCCAGCTCTTCGCCAGGGCAAATCTTTTCTCCCCCTGTATTGGACAGTGGTTACCACGGATGCCAGTCTGTCCGGGTGGGGAGGTGTCCTGGGTCGGAACCCCGCACAGGAAGTTCGGACACAGAGTCCAGACTCTTCCAGACATATCAATGTCATGGAACTCCGAGCGATCAAGCTCTGCCTGCATCACTGGACGTATCACCTTCAGGGGTGTCCAGTGCAAATCCAGTCGGACAAAGCCACAGCCATAGCTTACGTCAATCACCAGGGTGGAACAAGAAGTCTATAGGACGCTCTGGAAGTATCCGGCATTCTTCGATGGGCAGAACGGTTAGTTCGGCCCTCTCTGCCATAAACATTTCAGGGGTGGAAAATTGGCAGGCGGATTATCTCAGTCGGCAGGCGTTGGACCAAGGGGGAGTGGTCCCTTCATCCAGCGGTGTTTCATCAGCTGTGTCTCCGGTGGGGCACCCCCGTGGTGGATCTGTTTTGCGTCCCGGATCAACAGGAAGGTTTGTGGCAAGGTCACGGGATCTGCTAGTGGATGCCACAGACGTGGTGGTGGCCCCCTGGGGCCAGTATTGTCTGATTTTTGCCTTCCCTCCTCTCAAGCTTCTACATAGACTCTTGCGCAGGATCGAGGCAGAAGGAATTCCGGTCATTCTAGTGGCCACGGACTGGCCTCGCCTGTCCTGGTATGCCGACCTGGTTTGGCTGGTCGGTGACGTCCCTTGGAGTCTACCTCTCAGGAAGGATCTGCTGTCCCAAGGGCCTATCTTCCATCCTGCTTTACAGTTGCTGGCTTTGATGGCTTGGCTGTTGAAAGCCAGGTGCTGAAGGATAGAGGTTTGTCTAGGTCGGTGATTCCTACACTACTGAAAGCTAGGAAGTCTACTTCTAGGAAGATCTACGTGGAAAGCGTGCATTTCGTGGTGAGTCTCTTGGTGTTCACCCTTGCTCTTTTTCGGTGGCTCGAGCCTTGACCTTCCTTCAATGGGGAGGTTGAGCAGAAGTGGCCTTAAGTACCATAAGGGTCAGGTGTCGTCCTTGGTGGTCTTCCTTCAACAAACCTTGGCCACGCACTCTCAGGTGCGTACTTTTATTCAGGGGGGTTTGACATTTGACTCCATCAGTGCGGTCCCCACTACCGCCTTGGGAACTCAACTTGGTGCTTTCAGCTCTACAGAAGCCTCCCTTTCAAAACATTCCGGAGATTCCCCTACTAACGCTATCCCAGAAGGTGGCCGCCTGGGTGACTGAATTAGCGGCATTGTATTGACATTCCCCTCATTTAGTGGTCCACAAAGATAGGGTGGTTCTTCGCCCCTGTCCGTCGTTCCTTCAAAAAGTTGTCTCTGATTTCAATCTTATTCATTGTTACCTTCCCTGTGTCCAAGGCCAAAACATCCTAAGGAAATTGCGTTGCATTCCCTGTATGTGGTTCAGGCTATTCAGGTGTACCTGACAGCTATGGAGTCTTTTAGGAAGTCAGATTCACTATTTGTGCTATATAACCGATAACGTATAACGGATCGGCCTCAAAAAGGGCTATCTGCTTAATCTGCGACCATTTCTAGATGGATCAGATGGGGACGGTAACTCAGGCCTATTCGATTGGGGGTCAGGTTCCTCCTTTCCCTGCGAAGGCGCACTCTACATGGGCGCTCAGTGTTTCTCGGGCCTTTCGTCATCAGTCGTCCGTAACGCAGGTGTGCAAGGCGCTACTTGGTCGTCGGTGCACACTTTCACAATTTTATAAAGTAGATGTGTTGGCATCTGCAGATGCTTCTTTTGGTCGCAAGCCTTGGGAATTTTTTCTTGCTGTTTCCACCCCTCATGTTTGACACTGCTTTGGGACGTCCCAATAGTCAAGAAGATCAGGAGTTGTGTCCGTTAATGAATGAAAGATTAAATGGGATTTTTGACTTACCGTAAATTCCATTTCTCTGATGTTCATTGGCAGACACAGCACCCACCCCTTTATGGATTTATAATACTTCTGACACTGCTTGTAACAAAATGGAGTACCTTTAGCAGAGAGGGGGGTATACCTCCTGGGTCTGCCCATAGGCGTAGTCCAGTTCTTTTTCTGCCTAGTGTCCTAATCCTGTAGGGGGCAGTATAACCCAATGGTCAAGAAGATCCCAAGCTGTGTCCGTCAATTAACTTAAGAGACATGGATTTTAACGCAAGTCAAAAATCCCATTTCTCTTTCGTGTCTTCCGGACACCGCTCCAGAATCTTTTTGACCATTGGGTTATGCTGCCTCCTACAGGAGTAGGACACTAGGCAGGAAAAACCTTTACCACGCCTATTGGGCAGTCCCAGGGGATATACTCTCACTTCTTTCTATAGGCACTCAGTTTTTTTTTCTGCTTACTCAGAAGTAAGGACCTAGATCCTTGCTGGGATCTCTGGTTCTAGCATTTTTTCCTTTTTTTTTTTAATCAGAATTTCATTTTTATTATTTTCTGTCCTTGTGAGAACTACAATCAACTGCCGGACTGGGCGATGGACCAGATAACCTAGATCCTTAGTCTGACCAGTGAGCGCAACTCTACCTTTGCTCTGCACTAGGTTGAGCACGACATAGCCCCACTGGCTGGCGAGTTAAACACCTCATGAGGACGCATAGCCCTGGTCACAACCTGTGTCACGGCGTGCCTCTGGGGTTCGAGCGGGTTCCCTGCTTTCTGGCAGTTTGTGACTGGGGCAGGGATGTCCTTTAGGCTCCCTGCGGCGGTTGTTGAGCTGGGAGAGGTTTAGCTTACGCGGGTACAAATTTAGGCCGGGTACAGCTTTGCGGCCTACTCGCGGCTGGCTGACACCCCCCCCCCCGCCCTGGGTGGTTGGCTCTGCTGGGGCTCGCGACTGGGCACCCTCAAAAACTTAGGCTGCGGCCTACTGGGCCACGTGGCTAATTTGGGTGCTGCCATTGAGGGGCAACCTCAGTGAGTGGGCCATATGGTCAGCCTGGTGCCCCTCCCTTGAACCGGATGGTGTCGTGGGGGCGCTTCATTTTTAGTGAAGTGTAGCCGCCATTATTGTGTGGGTAAGAGTGCTCTGCCTGTGCGTTCGCATCACGGTGCACGGCCACCCGCCGGGTAATGAGGGGTAATGTCCTATTTTATCCTCTACGGAGTGTGACCCTTTTGCTTTTTTGTGGGGTCTAATAGGTGGTCCTTTTTGTGGACCTTTGGCCGGCGTCTCCTTTTTGGGACTGAGGGCACTGGCCTCCCCTACTCGTTATGTTTTCTGGGTGAACTTAGTATGTAGCAACCCTACTGGGTCTGTATCCACGCACTTTGAGTGTTCTGTGAGGATGATTCCTCTTTTTTACTGCATTTGTGCATGAAAAGGCGCTGGTGGATGTGCTGATTGTATCGGTGAGGGAAACTTTAAACATAGGGGATGCAGCTGTTGCTGCGTCAGAGGCGGTGGTCCTCTTGGACTGCAGTTCTTCTAAAACGGCAAAGGTATTCCCTTTTTTTTCCCCCACCTACTGTGACAAAATTGTCGTGAGTCAGTGGAGTTGTTCTAAACGTAATATGGGGGTATCCTTTGGAGTCTGTTGAGTTTGTGGCCAGTCCCACCTGTGATGGGCACTCAGGTCTCCAAGCTGACTAAATTCACCCTAATTCCGTTGGAGTCTCCTGTTTTAAAAGATCCTTTTGACAGGAGAGCTGAGACTTTGGTTCGTCACATTTACTGTGGCCGGTGTTCACCATAGCATTGGTGTCCCTGACTTTCCAGAGTGGGCAAAGATTTTGTGCCAGAATCTGGAGGGGGGAACCGCTTCGTCCTGCCTTTGCGGAGCTGCCGGACTAGGCCCAGGGGTTGCAGTTCATCTGTGATGTCTCTCTGGATGCAGCTCCCTTAGTCTCTGGGCTGTCCGGGACAGCAATGATCCTTCAGCGCATGATATGGCTAAAATAGTGGTCTGCGGGCCAGACTTTCCAGAAGGCCTTATGTGATCCTCCCTTTGTGGAGAATCGCCTGTTCGGAGCCTCACTGAAAAGAGCTCCCGAGGTTCCAGGTCTGGTCTGGTATGCCAAGAGCGGGTCCTTCCAGACCTGCACAAACACCTCTTCTGCCTGAAGGGGAGCCCTCACCCGTATCTGGGGTGGGGGAGGACTTCTTAGCTTCGGTCTGGAACCGTGGTTCAAGACAAGTGGGTCCACGAGCTGATTCGGTTTGCATACAAGATAGAGTTTTCGGTCTTTTCCTCCAGTGAGGTTCTTTCCTTCCAACCTGCGTTTATCCCCAGACCGTCTGCGAGGCCTCTTCGGGCGGTGCAAGACTTGCTACTACAGGGGGGGGTATTGTTCCTGTCTTTGTCCGGGTAGAGATGTTTCGAATGGAGTCCATTCGTACAGTAGTGGCATCCCTACACCAGGGGGATCTTCTGGCCCCTATCGATATTAGGGACGCTTATCTTCGTTTTCCGATATATGTCGGTCATTCACGCTTCCTCCGCTTGGCGTGGGCGAGGAGTGTTATCAAGAGGTCTCACCTCAACCCCTCTTGTTGTTGCAAGTGTTGGCCCCGATGTTGGCATTGTTGCGCCAGCGGGGGATTGCAGTACCGGAGTGCCTTCATGATCATCTTCTGCGAGCAGAGTCTCGACTGCTTTGAAGGACAACCGGGGAGCCAGATCGGGCCAAAAAGACTGGATTTTACTGTGTGACAAAAATCCAATATTTTCCCACATGCTTTCAGCAGAGTGGAAGGAGGAATTTTAGCAAAATGTAGTCAGGCTTTGATATTTCTCTTTAGTAAGAAAAAGGCATCTGCCTTGCCACCCTACCTCACAGTCCAGATATATGAAGGATACAGAATATTGTTGTCACATGTAGTACACAACCAGTACTTGCCAGAATATCCTGCAGCTCCTTTTTAATGTTGTCTGCCTCTTGGCAGCCTCCCGTACCAGTTTTCTTTTTTTTTTTTTTAATCCATTTTGATCAATCACATTAGACACCCAGCAGTTGCACAATGGCAGCAAAGGTATTCAGTGCACCCCCTCCAATTCCCCAACAGTACAAACAAATGGCAACCACCCCAACCTGTAACTGGCATCAAGGAGCACATGGAAGGGCAAAACAAAAATTTCCAGCTCACTTGTCAGCCTGCAACAAACCAAATTGTTCTGTCTAAAAGGTCACTGTAAAAACAATGTGGTTTAGTTTGCACACAATTGCAAATACATGCATAAGTTGCAGAGGCCACGTTGTGGTACCCCAGTGTACTGTTCCCCCCCCCCCCCCTCCCATGCCTTTGCTCTTCCATGTGCTCCTTGCTGTGAAGGACAGGTATAGGTTGGGGTGGTGGCCATTTGTTTGTACTGTTGGTGAATTGCTGAGGGGATGCAATGGATACCTTCACTGCTGTTGTGCTGGGTGTCCAGTGCGTTCCTGTATCTTTATGGGGTGGGGGGGGGGGGGGGGGGTTAGTCAGCTCCCTCCAGGCTCACCTGTCCTTAATCTAGCCATTATTTTTATATGTGCTTAAACTTTGGAGACTCTCAAATTCTAGAGTTAGGACTGCAGTACACTGGGGTGCCGTGACATTGCCGTTGCAGCTTACCCATGTATTTGCAAATGTATGCAAACTAAACCCCTTGTTTTTAACGGGAACGGTTGGACAAGTCAGTTTGGTTTGTTGCTGGCTGGTATGTGAGCTGGGAATTTTTGTTCATTTTTTGACATGCTGGTAGCAATAAAACCCTTCCCTGTTCTATCCAAAACTAAATCAAAATGCTTGGGCTGGAGTTTGGCTTTAACTTTAAACTTGGGATACGTTCACCTTTTGTAACATTTAATACATTACACCCATACACCCTTTGTAACATGTTACAAATGGACCGGACCCCGCATCTTCTTCCCCTGCTAGCTGTCACAATTAAAAAAAAAAAAGAAAAATGCGTCTGCGCCACTCATTCATGGGCCTCTGGGATGTCTGGGCACACAGATACACTGACAGGTCTGCAGGAGACCTGCATGGCACCAGCGATCTTCTGATCAATGGTACAATGCTTTAGAGGTTCCAGACACTAAAAAATATAAATGCACGTTTTTTTTACCTACAAAAAAATATGTATTTATTATTTTTTGTTAAAAGGTGAACTTATCTTTTAAGCTGTTCTAATTTTTGGACCTTTTAAGTGGACATGCTGTGGTCTTTGTAGTCTGCCTACACTGCTGTACGTTTTTGCTTTTATTGGTAAGGTTGAATTATTTTGTTAATGTCTTTTAAAATATTTGTGGAAAAATACAAGGTGACCTCCTACTAAATCTTTCTCTAACCACGGTTTCATTTTTAAAGGGTGCTTCAACGTCGGCAACTGAAAACTTCGGTCATAGAGCGAAGCGTGCAAGAATGTCTGGGAAATCCCAAGACCTGCCTGGTAAAATTACTATTCCAATTCTGTCTGTGTGATGTATTTGGGAATGTTCATCTAATCATGTGCAAGGCAGAAAATCTATATGTTGCTAGCACATAATTGTTTGATTTGAAGTGACTACATTTGCATTTACTAAGCTCAGGGAAAGTACTCTTTGCATTGTGAAAAAATTTGAACAAGGCCCTACTTATTTCAATGCAACACAACGTCCACGTCAGTGTTCATTTCATAGACGAAAATATTTTCCTAAGACCCCATTCACACTAGCACGACTTGTCAGGCGACTTGGTCGCCTGACAAGTCGTGGTGGGTCGCCTGCCATTGATTAGCACAGGACCCGTTCTAATAGGAGCCACACAAGTCGCTCCGACTTAGAAAAAGGGTCCTGTACTACTTTGGAGCGACCTGGAGGTGACTTGCATTGACTTCAATGATATGAAGTCCGTGCATGTCGCGCCGAGGTCGCCCCAGCAAGTCGCGTCGCCCCTGTCTGAACGCGGTCTAAAAGTTTTCATCAGCTGAATGCTTTCAGTGACTAAAACTAAACAAAAATAAAATTCAGTTTAAGTTCAGATGAATAAAAAATGACTTAAGTGCCGGTTCACATTAGTGCGATTGCGGAGATCGCATGTAATTCGGAGCGCACTGCTCCTAAATTACATGTGATCTCATATGCGGTGCAAATTTCAGCCATACACTTTGTATGGCTGAATTCGCACCGCATCTGCAATAAACTTGCACATGAGGCTTTTTTCTATCCGCAGCAGAATCGGATCGCATAGTGGTTCACACTAGTGCGATCCGATTCTGTGCGAACTTGCAGATCGCACTACGATATGTGATCGCAACTGGGGGTGTTGTTAACTTTTAATTGACACCCCCTGCGTATCGCATATGTCAGTGTGAACTGTCAGAGGTGCGGATGCGATGCGGGATCACGCTGCATATTCGCAGCGTTCCCGCATCGCACAAATGTGAACCGGTACTAAAACTAAAATTGCATTTTAATCAAAAGACTGACTGACAGCCCATTTAGACTGGCGCGATCCGACTTTGTGGGGCGACCTGTGAAGTGCACCGCGACTTCGGCGCGACTTGCACGGACTTCATATAATTGAAGTCAATGCAAGCCGCCTCCAGGTCGCCCCAAAGTAGTACAGGACCCCTTTTCTAAGTCGGAGCGACTCCTGTGCTAATCAATGGCGAGCGACCGAGCGCGACTTGTCAGGCTGACAAGTCGCGCTAGTCTGAATGGACCCTAAAACGAAATTGTAAATTAAAGTCAAAATAAGGTGGTCAAAAAGCAATATTGTTGTTTATAAAACTTAGTTTTATTTATAAAAATGTTACTTGATACTTGTTTTCATTATATAAATATAATAATGTATGGTCACACCGAATGCAGATTTGAAATTGTGCGTCTTCAGTTGAAATCGCATGATTTCAAAGCTGCATGTCAGTGCGCCTTGGAAGATATCTGTGCGACATCATACATTCAAAATGGGTGCGCCTCTGACGGAGTGGCACCGATATGACCTCTTCCATTGCAGACGACAGGGTGCGGGTTGTCATGCAACTATTAAATTGCATAACAAGTCACTCCAGTGTGACCGGGGGCTTAAAGTTTTTATATACAGGTAATATTTGCAATGGCGTCACAGCCAAGAGAGTTCATTTTTTTTTTTTTTTTGTTATATTTTAAAGTTTCACTTCTGTTTGTCAAAAAGCAATCTTTTTGTTTATGATGCTGGAGCTTTTAGTCAACTAAAATACGTCTAAAACTAAAATGGCAAATTAGTCAAAAGATTATGAAAAATATAATTGAAATGTGACGTCAAAATCAACACTGGTTAGCACAAAATTGCCTGAACGCACAGGGAAATCGGCAGGCCAGCACAAGTTTGGCTCCTCACTGTACCGTAAGCTCTTTGCATGTTCCAGAAAGTGAGGAGAAAAGTGCATATTAAAATACAACACACCTGAACTTAGTGTATTGACGCACATGGGTTTACCTGCACTCAACGCACACTGTGTGGTGTGAATGGACCCCTAATCTGCTCTTTAATCTGGGGTGCATTAATGCACTAGGGAGTGGAATCCATACAGGTGTATGAAGTAAGTTTGGGAGACGTTGCTAATGTTCTGCTCACTGTTCTTGCTGGAGAGAAAGCTGTACCTGCAGACAAGCATCTCTCTGTTTTGCTTCTACTTCATCCATTCTGTGGATCTGTGCATCTTGCACCTCTCCTGCCGACTGCTGATTTAATCCTCAGTCTTCAGACAATTTTTTTGTCCCCCATTTTATAAACTTTTTTTTCTTGTATGAAATCATTAGTGATGATTATTCTGATTCTTTAACAGCAGCACCCGCAGAGCAGTACCTTCAGGAAAAGCTGCCAGATGAAGTTGTGCTGAAGATCTTCTCTTACCTATTGGAGCAGGACCTCTGCAGAGCAGCTTGTGTGTGCAAGCGCTTTAGTGAACTTGCAAACGACCCTATTTTATGGTAAGTGTTGGAATCAAGGTGTTTTTTTTTTTTTTTTTTTTTTTTTTTTTTTTGCAACACTATAGATTTTTACTGTTAGATTCTGAGACATTTTGGTATAATATTTATATATCTGCTGGAAAATGTTAGCCACGCTTTTCTGCTTTGTTCTCACTTCCCCCTTTAACCCAAAACAAATAAGTTTAGTACCTGACAGTGGTGGAAAGCATATTCATGGTCAGATCGCTCTCAGGCTACACTCTTAATATACTTAAAATGCTTAAAAATATTATACTTATTGTATACTTATATATAAATAATATATATTATATAAATAATATATAAATAATATTGTATACTTAAAAAATATACTTAACCCTTCTCTTGTGTTAGGGTCAAAACTGACCCGTTTTCAGGTTTTGAATGTCTATAAGTATCCCATAAATTTGTTTATTGCATCAAGATTTTTTTACTTTGTCAGGAACCTCTATTTAAACAATGTAATAGAAAAATAATCCTTTTCACTAAATTATAAAATACTGTGGTGAAAATGAAGACGTTCATGGTGTTAGGGTCAATTCTGACCCAGTTATAATATAGGATTTTAGGACACTAATAAGTGCCAAAACTAAAATCATAAACACTCTCTCTGCTTAGTAACAGTGACAGCCAATCCCCTCTCAACCCTGTGAGCTGTAGTTAGGGAGGGGCCTATCTCATTTCCTGCTTGTCTGCTTCTCTAAAGTGAAGAAACATAGGACAAATTCATTTCAGAGTTGCTGACTTTATTTTACCATTTTTTCAATTTGACAATGAGAGGTATGCTATCAAAAGAAAGGTCTAGGGGTCACACCAAAAATATTAAAACCAATCTTTTCAAGGATTAAAAAACCTAACAAGGTAACCAAGATGTAAGAAACAAATTTGATGATAAATAATTATTCAGAGGGTATTTTATGGCTGATTTAAAACACGGGTCAAAACTGACCCTAACATCATGGATAGTAACGGAATTCTAACATAAGAGGGTTAAAATACTTAAAATGCTTCCACAATTATGGTGCAGTTCTTAGCAAAATATTATTTCAATAGGGATGCATGTAAAATAAACATAAAACGTGTCTAGAACACACATCTCTGAGACTGCAGGGCAGCTACTGAAGCCTCAAACACTCAAATTGGCAAAACTGGCAAAATGCTGTATTCATTGTAAGCTCAGATCGGGCAGCCATACAAGTACTTTCTCGAGGAAGCGACTGAGGGGCAGGAGCTGGCTTTCTGCATGTGGATAATTTTATTTCTCTAGAACGAATTTTCACTTTTGCAGCCAAATTGGGATAATATCCGTTTTCTACCTGCTCTCATTCATGGAACTTTAAAAAAAAATAATGTAAAAATTGCTGATAATAGTTTGCCTTTTCCAATGACTCCAACACAAAAATCCTACATTGTTATCTTTGTTTAGAGGGGGGTGGGCAACTGTCTTTGCCTTGATTAACCATGCCCGTACTGTGCTGGATCTCATTCTCAGTTGTAAACCAGATTTAAACACTTCTCTAACCTAACAAAAGGCTAAAAATGTAAATTATTACTTTTTTCATTGTATGTTAATGGGGGGAAGTTCAGCCCGTCCTAACCCTTCCAATTGGGACAGACTCATTCTGAACTTAGAAATACTTGCAGTCTCCCATAACACCTTCTACTAAGAAACATCCAAAAGGTAATAAAAACATATTTTTAAAAAAAATTTAGGTATTCTCTGAGAATGGGAACACAAAAATGTTTTGGGCGTGTCCTCAAAAGATTGGCAATGTCCAAGTCCAATGACCTGAAAGTATGCGCCTATAACCTATGGTGCATATATATATATATATATATATATATATATATATATATATATATATATATATATATATATATATATATATATCCTGTGTCCTGTCCTGTCCTCAAAGGTATCATATTATTCAGGCAAGTAAAAAATTCCTTTATTTTTTCTGGTTTTGTTTAAGTATGGCAGATGTCATTGATGTGCCTGTGTCTTGGAGATTCTTTCACCATCACTGCACAGCCATCGACTAAGCATGCAGTTTGTGTCACTGGCACCAGTTGATTTCTCTTTACATCTTTTATAGTGAATTCTGTAAAAAGATGTGTACTGCATCTTTGGGTTTTCCATAGCAATAATTGGGACACTTTGACCCCAGAAATCCATCTGAAAACCAAGCTCTGCCTTTTACTTCGGTATATTGCATAGGGGTAAAGGCAGGATCATCCCTTTATAATATGTAAAATAATTAATTTGTATGGAGCTGCACATAAAATATTTGACAAAGCACAAATCCGTTAGACTTGAGAAACCTGCAGGTTCCCCCAGAAGCTGGGTGCTTATGTAAGCTGGAAGTGGAAAAAATCCTTTTGAAATTGGTTAAAAAGGGACAAAAGACACATGAAATAACCATTTTTTTGTGCGGTTCAGACTACAGCCCAGTACTGATGAAGGTTGTCGTGACATCTTCATGTTACCAATTGCTCCAGTAACTGCATTCTTTTGAAAATGGATACCATGCACTAAAGATGTGCATGTACTCCATCATGACTATAGTTGAGATAGCATGCAAAATTGTCAATGTTTGGTGTATGGAGTAATCCCTTTACTAAAGTACAAAGCTCTTTTTTTTTTTTTTTTTTTTTTTTAAAGCTGAACTCCAGCTTTTGATGCACTTTACATTAGAGCTGCACGATTCTGGATAAAATGAGTCACAATTTTTTTGCTTAAAATATCACAATTCTCGGCGCAACATCATCTTTCACATTATACAAAAAAATTTGGCCAACTGCTTTTTTCTTTTTTTTTCCATGGAAGTGTATTTTTTCGCAAAAAAATGCGTTTGAAAGACCGCTGCGCAAATACAGTGTGACATAACATATTGCAACGACCACCATTTTCTTGTCTAGGGCCTCTGCTAACAGAAAAAAAAAAAAAAAATATATATATATATATATATAAACGTTTGGAGGTTCAAATACATTTTTTAGTAAAATAGTCATTTTAGCTTGTAAGCAACAAGTGTCAGAAAAAGGCTTAAGCCCCGTACACACGCACAGTTTGTTGGCCGTAAATTGTTGGCCAACGTCCGATCTGCTGATTGTTGGCTTGTTAGTATGATGCTTCTGACAACCAACTGCGAATTTTCGGCCGAAAAAAATCTGGTGTGCAGACTATAAAATTTTTATTGGCCAACAAAGAACGGCCGATTGTTCCTCAGTCAGTACAGATTTCGGCAGACAAAAATCAGATGAGCAAGACTGGGCATGCTCAGAGAAGAAAAAACACACTGAAAGTAAACCATCACGTGACATCACTTCTGAAGCCAACAAAAGTCCAGTGCAGGTCTAGAGCACATTTCAACCAACAAACACTGGACAAAAGTTGGCCAATCGGTTGGCCAACAAATCTGTGCGTGTGTACGGGGCTTTAGTCTTTAAAAGGTTTAACTGCCCTGATTTGCAGACTAAGGGCTCTTTCACACGGCCGCTCCGTGTGAGAGCTCCGCTGCGGTCCTTTTTTTTTTTTTTCTCCACGGAGCGGATGACATTTGTCATCCGCTCCGTATGCCCGCATATCATCCCATCCGTTTGCGGATGATATGCGGACATAATGTAAGTCTATGGGGGTTTGCAGATGTCAGCGGGTGACACCGCTGACATCCGATTTTCCTTCCTTTCCGTTTTTTGGACGGAGGAAAAATAGTGTTTTGTTCAGTTCCAAAAAACGGAACAGAACTGACAGGAAGAAAATCGGATGTCAGCGGATGGTATTCCGTTGACATCCGCAATGCCATAGACTTGCATTATGTCCGCAAATCATCCGCAAAAAAATAGGATGATTTGCGGACATACGGAGCGCCCGTGTGAAAGAGCCCTAAGGTTCATCCCTTTGCTCTAAAAGAGCGAAATGATACAATGTTTCTCATCTCTTAGCCTGAGCAATGTTGTGATAAACTTTGCCTGCTTTTTTTTTTTTTTTTGACAGCTGTGAGCAGGGAACTGCTCTGCACTGAATAGTGGAAATGCAGAATTAAGATCATTAGGAGGGTGGGGGGGGGGGGGGAATCAAGATAATGATTTTTTTAACGAATAATTGTGCAGCTCTAGTTTATAGTTTGTATATGTAAAGTGTTCGAACTATGTCCCACACTAACATGTGAGGCCGCTGGATGTGCTATATAGACTGTATGTAGCTGAGACTATCTACAACATACCACACTGTGTTCCGGGTTCAAGCCAAAACGTTCCCGTCTCATACCCGGAATACGTTCTATCTGATCAGCGCTCTGCCAACCAGAGGAAGCAGTGTATTCTAGCAATGAATGAATGAGTCAGGGAAGCTGGCTGATGTCACAACTTCTGACACAGCCGATCAGAGGAAGCCTTGTTTTTATTGCTAGAATACATTGCTTTCAATGAATGGTTGTGTACTGCTCATACAGACACTGTTGTGTTCCGGGTATGAGACAGGGAGTCTCGGCTCAAACCCGGAACACAGTGCGCTATGCCTTTTATGTAGCTTCAGCTACATACAGTTTTATACTGCACATCTAGCAGCATCCCATTTTAGGGAGGGGCATAGTTAGTTTGGGCCAGCTTCATAAAGTGCCAAGTTGGAAAAGTGTAGCAAAAGCTGGAGTTCAGCTTTAATGGTAAGATTCCATTCAGGCAGAGTGTTCCATGTAGTTCTTGCATTTTATTTTGTCTCAGAAATCTAAAGAATTCTTTCTGTGTATGGAGATTTGTTTCCAGCTGCTTTTCATATTTGTCTTGTGATAAAATAATGTGGTTACTGCTTGCTTAGAAACCGGACAAAATTATGGACCACCCATACACATTTTGCCTTTTGAGTAAACAGAATGCAGGGATGTGCTACAGGTGAGATCTGTAATTTTCTAGATTGCAGTGCAGATGATCCAGTTAAAAACATTAGCTTGTGGTTTTGTTTTTTTCTTCTCCTTTTTTGTAGTTTGGGGGATGGGGGCTCATACTTCAGAAGATACTTCTGAACTACTTGTGTTAACGTCCAACTTTTCTCTGGCAGGAAACGATTATACATGGAAGTGTTTGAGTATACAAGGCCTATGATGCATCCAGAACCTGGGAAATTTTATCAGATTAACCCCGAAGAGTATGAACCTCCAAACCCCTGGAAGGAGAGTTTTCAACAACTGGTATAAAGATCTTTACTTGTTTTTTTTTTTTTTTTTTTTTAATGTCGAATGAATTATAGTGGTTTAGGTTGTTATTGGAAAAGGGTTATGGCTGTTCAATTTACACATCTTTTAAAGGTGCCTGTATTGTAAAATAAAAACTTAGCCCCAGCCCCCAGGGAGCTTACAATCGAAGGGAGCGCATGGATGATTCGATCTTCTTTCCTTCCACCGGGATGGGGGGGGGGGGGGGGGCTGTGAGTGAGCTTTCCAAGCCTGCCAAACACAGCAAAATTATTACTGCTAGTTGCTATAGCTGTAATCGTATGTAAAAAGTCTGACAGGCTGGTTGTACTTGATTTGATCGCTGGATCACCTTGGGGACAATCAGCCTGCCCATCCATGGATCAAATATCTGCCGGTCCTTCCTACATTTCGATCCATGTAAGGTTCCTATCTCCTCTATCGTTTTTCTGAAAGATGCACTTTTAGATTGTTAATCTATATTAAAATAGCTGTCTCTTAAGCATATTTAACCCCTTCCCATCTGTAAATGTTCACCTGCAAAATGCTCTGTGCTATTGATTTTGTTAATCTACTGCTGCTAGTTGTCGAACCCAACTAATAGGTGACAGTAGCAGGTGACACGCTGCATCTGGGTGGCAGGTGACACGCTGCATCTGGGTGGCAGGTGACACGCTGCATCTGGTGGCAGGTGACACGCTGCATCTGGTGGCAGGTGACACGCTGCATCTGGTGGCAGGTGACACGCTGCATCTGGTGGCAGGTGACACGCTGCATCTGGTGGCAAGTGACACGCTGCATCTGGTGGCAGGTGACACGCTGCATCTGGTGGCAGGTGACACGCTGCATCTGGTGGCAGGTGACACGCTGCATCTGGTGGCAGGTGACACGCTGCATCTGGTGGCAGGTGACAGTGATGTACAGAATATCGGCACCTGCTATTGGCCCGAAAGGGGGGCGAAAATTGGTATCGGTATTAGCCCTGATAAAAACGATATCAGTCGACCCCCTACTAACTGACAGCTTCAGACCCCCACTAACGATAAGCCACCAATCAGAGTGGTTCCCAATCATGTATTCAGGAGCCATGGGTAGATTTTTCAACACTATATATAGAAATGATTTGAATGGCTTTACACACAAGTTATATCACACAGCAGAGCCAAGAGACCCATTTTAAAAACCATTATAGGCATGTTCTAACCTTTCATTGCCATGGTATGTATTGTATGTCCTTGGCAGTCAAAGTATTAAACTTGTTAGCACTCATAAGGGTAAATAATGCAAAAGTGGCTACAGAAAGGTTGTGTTTTTTTTTTTTTTTTCCTGAAAAATTGCATGTACAGTGCTCTTGTGCCTGCAACCTAGAAGTAAGTGGAAAAAGCTCCTTTTGAATTGTTGAAAATAACCAAAATATTTTGTTCTGTCCTTGACAGTACAAAGGAGCTCACGTTAAACCTGGATTTGCAGAGCACTTTTACAGCAATCCAACAAGGTATAAAGGCAGAGAAAATATGCTGGTAAGTATCACTTAGTCTTTACATGTACAGAAGGTATATGATTTGTTGTGTGTGGTAAATGCTTTATCAATGTTTTCTGGCAGTATTACGACACGATTGAGGATGCACTAGGTGGTGTCCAGGAAGCTCACTTTGATGGACTTATCTTTGTGCATTCGGGCATCTATACAGATGAATGGATCTACATAGAGTCCCCAATAACAATGATTGGTGCAGGTAATTTTACATGGTATATTGCAGATTGTACGTAAAGGTTTTTTTTTTTAACGGTAATATACAACTTCTGTTTTTTTTTTTTAACAGCACCAGGAAAAGTTGCAGACAAAGTAATAATTGAAAACACTAGAGACTCAACGTTTGTTTTCATGGAAGGGTCTGAAGATGCTTATGTTGGGTACATGACAATCAGGGTAAGCATTTATTTTAACGTGTTTAAATTGACCAAGATTTATTTGAAAGTTTCAACATTTTTCTGGCTTGGCCAGTGCTACTTAAAGTGTTCTTGGTTATATAGTTCTTACATATTACACTGCACATTAGGGTACATGAAATGGCAAAATGCTGTGTGTGGCAGAAAACGATCACTGCACATCAACCTGAACACACAATCCTCACCGTGAAATGTGGTGGCAGCATCATGCTGTGGGGATGCTTTTCTTCAGCGGAGACAGGGAAGCTGGTCAGAGTTAAAGGGAAGAGCCAAATACAGAGCAATCTTAGAAGAAAATCTGTTAGTCTTAAAAAGACTTGAGACTGGGGCGGACGTTCACCTTCCATCAGGACAACAACCCTAAACATACAGCCAGAGCTACAATGGAATGATTTAGATCAAAGCATATTCATGTGTTCGAATGGCCCAAAGTCCAGACCTAAATCCAATTGAGAATCCGTGGCAAGACTTGAAAATCGCTGTTCAGACTCTCTCCATCCAATCTGACAGAGCTTGAGCTATATTGCAAAGAAGAATGAGCAAAAATGTAACTAAATGTGCAATGCTTGTAGAGACCTACCCAACAAGACTTGCAGCTGTATTGACTCCAGTGGGCTGATTACACATTTTTTCAGATTTTTATTTGTAAAAAATTTTGAAAACCATTTATCATTTTCCTTTCACTTCACAATTATGTGCCACTTTGTGCTGGTCTATCACCTAAAACCCCATTAAAATACAATTGTTTTTTGCTGTAACATGACAAAATTTGGAAAATTTCAAGGGGTGTGATTACTTTTTCAAGGCACTGTAAATGAAGTATAAATTGTGTCCCTGGTGCAGATTGAAAACCAGACCACAGTGCTGTATGGTCCCAGTTCTAGCCACCCAGCATCTGAACTGGCAGTTTACAAGTTCTTGTAACCATTTAAGGGTGCTTGTCTCAGAATTTGACGCCCATGATTGTTTCTGACACCCAAATAAAGTAACTTCCCTATAACTTAATTGGATGATTAAAGTAAGCACGGTTTTCCTGGACTGGTGTTCCTTAGGTATATTCTTATTGCGTTTTTGACTTAAAGTATTTTTAATAGTTAAGTACTTAAGAACATGTAAGAATTCAAAAATGGCCCACCTCTGTAATCTGTAAAAAAAAAAAAAAAGGTAAATTTTGGGAAAAATAGTCTTATTGCTGGCTGACTTCTTAAAATGCTCTCTTGTCTCCAATTCCAGTACTTTCTCAGTTACTAACATGGAAAGAGTGTGTAAATCAGGAAAGTTAAGTGACTCACCTCTTCACCTGAATATTTCCTTCAGTTCAGAGGCTAAAAGTACTGAAGCCACTAAGTCAGTATCAGCCAACTGAATAGCATTTTCAGAATGAGAGAATTCATTCATTTCAGAATTAGCAGCCTCCATTCTGCCTCATTTTTAAAGGCTAACTACACCTTTAAGACCCTATTTAAGGTGTAACATGGTGTCGATCGGACCCTGCCCACCCTCTTGACAGTGTGCAGGTTTTCTTTACCTTTGCAGCTGTCGGATTTGAAATCTGCGCGGCTGTGCTAGGTTCCATGTGCACAGCCCCATCATTAATTCAGAGATCTGTTAATGAATAAATGAGTTCCATCTTCCACCTTTGCGAGCAAACTTTGAGTTCTCAATAGGCTACAAGTGCAGTAATTACTGCACTCGTCTATTGACCCTTCCTCCAGCTCTCAAACTGAAAGTCCATACCTTGGTACAGACATAGTCAGAGGTCTGCAGGAGATTACCATTGTACCAGAGATCCACTGATTGCGGTTGCAATGCTTTACAGGCTCATTTGCAACAAAATAATAAATGCACTTTTTTCTGCAAAGTTTGCTTTAGTTTTTTTTGCAAAAAGGGGATTTAGCGTTTGTGTGTAACTAACAATTTGTTTCAGTTTTCTCCGATCAGATGTGCTGCTTGCAAACGTGCCATGACTGCTATCGGGGAACATGCAGAATGAACTAAGATGGTCCCATCAGTCATACACTTAAAGTGGTTCTAAAGGTGGAAGGCTTTTAACCACCTTGCTTTCTATTGCATGAAGGCAAAAACCTTCAGTGTGCAACTCTCCCCCTAAGCCCCTCATAATACTCACCCGATTCCGATCCAGCGAAATGCACGAGAGCAGAAGCTCTTCTGAGCCTCTCTCTCCTTATTTGCACAGCCACGGGAGCTATTAGCTCCTCCTGTGGTCTGTCACAGCCGGGTGGGCGAGCTTTTTGTAGACACACAGGTGGCTCGGGAGTGAATAGCAGGGAGGAGGGGCCAGGAACTCCAGTGGGGGACCCGAGGAGAAGAAGAGGAGGATCAGGGCTGCTCTGTGCAAAACCATTGCACAGAGCAGGTAAGCATGACATGTTGTTTTAATAGAAAAAAAAATTTAACCTTTGCAAGCACTTTAAGTATTCCTTCTGTTGTCTAACACTTTAAAAGAAAATGTTTCCCTCGGAACATCTACGCTGTGTAAATTTCAGAACTAGATAGAAATGCAAAGCCTTTGAGGCAGGTAAAACAACTCCTTTATAACTATTCCATCTTTATATTTGCACGTTTCCTTTTTTTAAAAAATAATTATACGCTTTATATTATTGTATATTTAAAGGTTATGGGGCCTTTGTAAATATAACGGCATGCCTGTCCTATTAAAATTGCCTGTAATATTACTGAATTTATTTACAAAAATCCTGCTTTTACTGCTGCAGCCTTTGCAGTGGTTGTACAGTAGTTTCTTCTGGCAGGTCGCCCAGTGTTGCATTGGACACTGAGCATAATGCAGGGATATCTGTACCTGAGGTCTGTAATTGATTTGGTTGTTTCGAAGATGGGCTGGGTTTTTTATATTTTTTTTTATTTCAAAAACTACAGTTGCCATCATAGGTAGCTTTTATTAGTTTAACATGAGTGATACTAAACACACACTACTTTAATTCACATGATCCCTTCTCTTTCTGTATGTGGATATCCTGATCCTCTGCCGCTGGTCACTGAAAAAAAAAAAGCCTATGAGAGAGAGTAAAATGAATGAATATCAATAAACTGTTTCAAATTGTCATTAAAATATATATCTGAAATATAATCTTTATCTTTATTAATTTTTGGCAATAACATGGTGTTGGCATATTTCTGCCAGTCATCGGCTATGTCACGTCCCTCCAGCCTGTGTCTTAGCATAACAGGGAGGTGAAGCCACCATCAATCAAGATGTAATATCCCACCCCAATTGTGTTTACCTGGTTGGTGGGCATTAAGGGGAGGGAGTGGTCTGTCATTTACCACTTTGTATACGTCCACATGTGTGACTCTAGTCGCATGGCCTGCTCAGAAGTGATGGGGAAGAAATGTTGAGGGGAGAAATACACTGAAAACTGAGCATGTTCACAATCTGGCAACCCTGCTCTGCTAAATTCCCATATGAAGTGTGGACATGAACAGGAGGGGGTAAAACAGAGCAACGGGATCCTTTTTGTTTTTTTGTTTTTTTTTTTTGCTGAATACAGACAATTTAATCCTATAGTGACTGAGTATGAATAGCGTGTAATACAACATTTACTGATAGTTTTTTAATGATGTGGGTATAATGATACTTCAAAACCCAGAACACACAGAAAAGGATTATAATATTTAAAATGTTGATCTGTGTAATCATTGCTGCTAAAATGTCATCAGTATATACGGGAAGTATCTGCTTCCAGCTACCTTCACTCAAGTCTATTAATATCCACTGCCTGGAAAATATTTTACCATTTTACACTTGAAGCACTATCTGGAAAGTTTTGCGTTTGTGCCATGTAAACTTTTTGTTATACAGTTACTGTAAATGTTTTATCTGTACAAGGATACAATGGAGTTGATTTACTAAAGGCAAGTAGACTGTGATTTGCAAGTGCAGTTGCTCCAGAGCTTAGTAAATTGTTTTCTCTATCGCTCATTGACAGACGTAGTCTTCTTGATTCTCAAGAGCTGGGTTATGTTGTCTCCGCAGGAGTAGGACTAGGCAGAAAGACAAAACGTTCTGGCTCCACCTTAGGGGCAGTCCCTGAGGGTATATCCTCCCTCTCTCTGCTACAGGGAATCAGTTTTTTTCTGTCTAGTCAGGAGTAAGGACCTAAGTTCCTTGCTGGGATCTTTTGGTCCTGGCAAGACTTTTTTTCTTTAAGAAAAAGACATTTTTTAGGTAGTTTTCTCCAGTGTTTTTTTCCTGTGAGATCTTCAAGCAAAAATGCCGGACTGGGCGACACTTGTGGTCACCCCAGCCGGCCTACGAGCGCGCGCAGACCATGGCATTGCGCTTGGTCGGCCGCGACATATTCAAGTAAGTATGCGGGGCCGGGCGACGGGCTGGATGTTGAGATCCAGTGGTCACCCCGGTTTCTGCCTACGAGCGCGTGCAGACCAGAGCTCCGCGCTGGGTCGGCCGCGACGGAGTCCCAGTGAAGGGACTGACTTTGCGAGTTAAAAGTCTCGCTTGGACGCCAGGTACCAGAGAGTCGAGGCGTCCACGAACCCCCACCCCGGTGGAGAGGGTATTGTGAAGAGAGGGTGCCTGTCGGTTCGGTATGGTGAGTAAACGTTCCCTTTTTTCCTCGTTATGAGGCAGTATGTATTATGGGCCCCTCCATATATGGTCAGTATATATCTGATACTTACAAGTCCCCCTTGTAATACAGCATGTGTTTGTGGGAAGTGGACTTGGTTCAAGAGCTAACACTCTACCCAGCAGACTGTAAACATTACAGCAGACATAGGAGGTATTATCCTACCTTATGTGTAGTGTATCTCTGTAGATCCATATATCACCTCTTAGCAGAGTGCAGGTGGATGTGCTGGGAAGACGATTTCGGCGGTCCGCCGCCATTTTGCCGTAGACCGAATGCATGTATGTCCTCAGGTCACGCCGGCCGCCATGTTTTTGGAGTCTTATGTCTCTTCTATGGGGGCGGCCATGTTTTGTGAGCCCAGCTACCTCGTGGAGGGCTGGGAACGCCGGAAGGCGTACACAGGGGGCGGAGCCACGCCTTCTACCCGGGAAAAAGCAAACAGCTCCTTCCAGTCTGTGTAAGACAGACGCTGACTGCAGTTGGTTGGAAACTGCACTGCATCGGTTGGTGAGCCTTGGGGGTCCCTCTCTCTCTCTCTGGGATCGAGAAGCAGGTACTCTGAGGGGCGCTATTGCGCTAGGGGGAGACACACAAAAAAAAAAAAAAGAAAAAGTTTTTTTGTTTGCTGGCAAAGGTGTCCTGTATTAACATGGACCCTGCCACTCATGTATCTCCTCCGGATCCCCTCGAGGGGTCTGCGGGATCCTCCAGCACCCCATTGACAATTGAATCATTGTCAGCTATTATGGAAACTTTTGTGTCCCGGGTGGAAGTGGCTTGTCAGGGACAGGGCGCAAGAAAGCGACCCCCGCCTAACCCCTTATTATCTGAAACCTTGGATTCAGACTCTGAGCCTATTTCTGCAGTTGCAGGTACTTCATCTGGGATTGGTGTCTCGGGTCCTGTCTCTTCAGACAGTGAGGAGGATGTTTCGGCATCCGCCATAGCCCGAGAGGAAGCGTTGGTAAACGCACTCATTGTATCTGTTCAAGAGACTTTAAAGTTACAGGGTATTCCATCAGAAATAGCTGAAACTGAAATCCCTTTTGGGACTAAAAAACGCATCAAAGTGGCAAAGGTTTTTCCATTGCCCAAATGTTTTGGCAATCCAATCGAAGAAGAATGGCGTCTGCCAAAACGCACTTTTTCTATTTCTAAACGCATTGACAGGCGTTATCCGTTTGAGGAAACCCTTATTAAGAAATGGACAGAACCACCTGTGGTGGATTCACCAATTGCTAGATTGAATAAAGCCACGGTTATTCCTTTGGAAGACGCTCCGTCTTTCAAAGATCCAGTGGATCGCAAGATAGAAGCTATGTCTCGCACCATGTTTTCCTTGATTGGATCAGCTTTCAGACCTATAATAGCTATTGGTCTGGTTTCGCAGGCTGTAACTGAATGGACCAAGTGGTTACGCCGGGACTTAGAAGAAGTCCCTCAGGCGGTATCAGATTTGTTGGAACAAATGATACAGGGGTTACAGTTTGTGTGTGATGCGGCGTTAGACGCCACTCCATTAATGGCGCGAGCATCAGTCTCAGCAGTGGTTCTCAGGCGTACACTGTGGCTAAAAGGTTGGTTAGCCGACCAAGGTTCCAAAAAAGCATTGGCTAATATCCCCTTTTCAGGAGAGCATCTATTTGGAGCCAACTTAGATGAGATCATTAAGGATCTCACCGGTGGAAAGAGCACCTTTTTACCGCAAAATTTTAAAGGTAGAGGAACTCGTCAAAGACGAGGGCCTTCTTTTTCTGCTCACAAGAGGTTTTTTCGTCCAGCGGGTGAAAAAACTAAGTCCTCCAAAGCTCCTGCAGGAGGCGTCAGGGGTCGTTGGTCGGGCAAGCAAAAGCCCGCCCCCTCCAGACCTGAAGATAAACCATCCAAAGCCTGAAGGTGCGCCCCCACCCATAACTGGGGTGGGGGGACGTCTTCACCGGTTCCCGGATCCATGGCTTTCCAGAATCCCGGACAAATGGGTTTGCGAAGTCATAAGGTCAGGGTACAAGATCGAGTTTCGATCTCTCCCACCGGCGCGATTCTTCCCTTCCAATATCCGACTATCCTCAGATCGTTTAGAAGATCTGCGGAGAGCAGTCACAGATCTACTACAACAAGGAGTGGTAGTCCACGTTCCTTGGACAGAACGGTTTCAAGGGTTTTATTCAAACCTGTTTACAATACCCAGGAAAGAGGGCAAAGTGCGTCCAATTCTGGACTTAAGAGCACTCAATTCTTTCGTCAACATAAGAAGATTCAGAATGGAGTCCATTCGCACGGTAGCAGCCTTCCTGCATCCAGGGGATGTCCTAGCGTCCATAGACATCAAGGACGCCTATCTTCACATTCCCATTTTCGCAGGACATCAGCGTTTTCTACGCTTTTCCGTAGAGGAGAACCACTATCAGTTTGTGGCGTTACCTTTCGGTCTCGCCACGGCTCCGCGGGTCTTCACAAAGGTGTTGGCCCCAATGTTGGCACTTCTGCGCCAAAGAGGTATATCGATTCTAGGTTACCTAGACGATCTTCTGCTTCATGCAGAGTCTCCTCAGACCTTGCTACAAAACATAGAAATTACTATGATTTCTTTACAGGAATTCGGGTGGCTGGTGAACCAGCAAAAGTCATTTCTGGTTCCCACCCAGAGGCTCGAATATCTGGGTCTAATCCTAGACACAGTCAGGACAAGAGTTTTTCTTCCGGTAGGGAAACTCCGAAAGATTCAATCAGCAGTCCAGTTGTTACTTACTGTCCAACAACTGGTCTTCCCTTCGGACTTGCATGAGGGTTCTGGGGTTGATGGTGGCTTCATTCGAAGCAGTCCCATTTGCCCAGTCCCATACCCGAATTCTTCAGCAAGAGATTCTTCTCAGATGGAATCGGAATCCGGAATCCCTGGACAATCAGATACGATTGAGCAAACAGACCAGAGAGTCTCTGGTTTGGTGGCTTCGGTCTCCGATGCTCAGCCAGGGAAAGTAATTTCTGCCAATATATTGGACGATAGTGACCACGGATGCCAGTCTATCCGGATGGGGAGGAATTCTCGGTCAGTTATCTGTCCAGGGACTTTGGTCCCCGGAAGAATCCAGGTTACCGATAAATGTATTGGAACTGAGAGCGATCAGACTTTGTCTGATTCACTGGACCGAGCAGCTCCAGGGCAGCCCGGTTCGGATCCAGTCGGACAATGCCACGGCCGTGGCTTATGTCAATCACCAGGGGGGCACCAAGAGTGTCCGAGCGGCCAAAGAAGTGGCTTGCATTCTTCGCTGGGCGGAACGATTTGTTCCAGCAATCTCTGCGGTGTTCATTCCGGGGGTGGAGAATTGGCAGGCAGATTATCTCAGCCGTCAGACCCTGGATCAGGGGGAATGGTCCCTCCATCCAGAGGTTTTCCACCAGTTGTGCCTACGGTGGGGCACCCCGGATGTGGATCTGTTGGCATCACGATTCAACAGGAAAGTTCAGAGATTCGTGGCTCGCTCCCGCGATCCTCTAGCAGAAACCGCAGACGCACTGATCGCCCCGTGGGGGCAATACCAGCTAATATATGCCTTCCCTCCTCTCGCGTTACTGCCAAGACTTCTTCGCAGGATAGAGGAGGAAGGAATCCCAGTAATCCTGGTAGCTCCGGACTGGCCTCGTCGAGCTTGGTACGCCGACATGGTCAGACTGGTGGCGGACGTCCCATGGAGACTTCCTCTCAAGGAGGATCTACTGTCTCAGGGACCGATCTTCCATCCTGCTTTACGATCGCTGGCTTTAACGGCCTGGCTATTGAGACCCAGGTGCTGAAGGACAAAGGTTTGTCAGCTTCAGTTATTCCTACTCTAGTTGAAGCAAGGAAAACGACTTCCAGAAAGATTTATCATCGCACATGGAAGTCCTACATTGCATGGTGTGAACCTTTGGGGTTCCGTCCTCGGTCTTATTCGATTAGTCGAATATTGGCTTTTCTGCAACAAGGGGTTGAGCAGAAACTGGCCTTGAGTACTATCAAGGGTCAGGTCTCAGCATTAGCCATCTTCTTTCAGAAGCCTTTGGCTACTCATTCCTTGGTGCGGAACTTCATCCAGGGGGTGCGACATCTGGCTCCGCCAGTGCACGCGCCGTTACCCCCCTGGGATCTTAATTTAGTGTTGTCGGTTCTTCAGAAACCTCCCTTTGAAGATATTAGGGAGATTCCTCTACCCACGTTGTCCCAGAAGGTGGCCTTCTTGGTGGCTATTACTTCTGCACGCAGGGTGTCAGAACTGGCCGCATTATCTTGTCGTTCACCATATCTGGTGGTTCATAGAGATAAGGTGGTTCTTCGTCCGAATCCATCCTTCCTACCAAAAGTGGTTTCAGAATTTCATCTGAATGAAGAAATTGTATTACCTTCCCTGTGTCCTAAGCCCAGTCATCCTCGGGAGTTTGCTTTACACTCCTTGGATGTGGTCCGGGCGATCAGGGTATACTTGAAAACGACAGACTCGTTTCGCAAGACGGATTCACTTTTTGTGATCCCAGATGGACCCAAAAAGGGGTTGCCTGCATCTGCCGTGACCATTTCCAGATGGATCAGACAGACGGTAGTGCAGGCTTATTCTATTAAGGGTCGGGAGCCCCCGTTCCCTGTTAAGGCGCACTCCACTCGGGCACTTAGTGCGTCATGGGCCTTTCGCCATCAGGCGTCAGTGGTCCAGGTGTGCAAGGCGGCTACCTGGTCGTCGGTGCATACCTTTTCTAAACATTATAAAGTTGATGTAATGGCATCGTCTGATGCCTCGTTTGGCCGCAAGGTTTTGCAGGCCGCAATTTGAGGAGACCAGTGGTCTACCTCGAGGGTTTTTTCCGTTGGAAAATTTTTTCTTTAGTCTCATTCTTTGTTTATAATGAGCCTTTAAAACTTCTAGTTTGGCACCGGTTGGGCCTTCTAGATTGGATTTGATTTTGTCAATCCCACCCCTCATTTGTGGCACTGCTTCTGGATGTCCCAGCTCTTGAGAATCAAGAAGACTACGTCTGTCAATGAGCGATAGAGAAAAATGGATTTTTGTAAGAACTTACCGTAAAATCCTTTTCTCTTAAGCTCATTGACAGACGTAGTACCCGCCCCTCTATCATTGAGTTGGGTTGGGTTAAATTCTCTGTACTGCTTTAAAACAGAACTGATTCCCTGTAGCAGAGAGAGGGAGGATATACCCTCAGGGACTGCCCCTAAGGTGGAGCCAGAACGTTTTGTCTTTCTGCCTAGTCCTACTCCTGCGGAGACAACATAACCCAGCTCTTGAGAATCAAGAAGACTACGTCTGTCAATGAGCTTAAGAGAAAAGGATTTTACGGTAAGTTCTTACAAAAATCCATTTTTACAAAGTGAAGCTTCACCTCAATTCCTAAGCTGTAGAGCACTTGCAAAATGCACAGTCTGTTTGCCTTGAATAAATCAACCCCAGTGTATTACATATTTGGAAAATGTATGAAGAACTGAATTGCTAAACTAGAAGCCTGCAGTTATTGATAACATTTTTACATTTCAAAGTTTTTTTTTTTTTTTCTCTTCTGCTTTTGTTGTAGTTCAATCCTGATGACAAGTCTGCCCAGCACCATAATGCACATCATTGTTTAGAGATCACAGTGAACTGCAGCCCAGTCATCGATCACTGTATAATCCGCAGTACTTGCACAGGTACCTGGCACATAATAATTTCATGCAAATACAAAAGTCAGGAAGATTGTCATTTTATTCACTAGCGTAATTAAGTATAACACATTGTTGCTGTCTTTTCTTGCAGTCGGCTCTGCGGTGTGTGTAAGTGGCCAGGGCGCGTGTCCGAACATCAAACACTGTAACATCAGTGACTGTGAAAATGTAGGACTGTACATCACCGACCATGCTGAGGTAATCCTTACTTCTGCAGTTTTAATATTGTTAGTAAACTAATAAAACTGTTAACTTTACATTTGTGTTGCCTTTTTTTAAAACGAATATATATGGGCAAAATGTAAACATAACATACAAAAGATATTTAGCGTGAAACTAACACAGCTTCATGGATGTGCCTGTAAATAATTATTGCCAGTTAGACGTATGTGTTTACAGCTGGCCATACACATTCATTTTTGATCAGGTAGATCAGCTAAATTTTCATACATCTATGAGAGGACCAGCCTTAACCATCCATTTAAATGATATCCATTCAGGTAGATTCTAATGCTACACATTGGATCACACGTGATGCCAGCAGAATAACTTAGTTTACACTTTGGAGCATTTGAGATATAAACGTCTGCTTTTACTGATTATTATTTAGTGATGGGATGGTCACAGGCACGTCATTTGGGGGTCTGGAATGGGAAAGGCGCTAATCTGTTATGTTGTCACAAAAAAGTTGGGTAAAAGTCCTAAGGGCTCGTTCACACGTGTGTTAATTATAAAGAATGAAGCGACACTCATGCACCTGTGCCTTTAATGCGGGGTTTTGAAGCATTAAAAAGCATCATGAAAGCTTGTCAAACGCTCATGAAAGTTTTGTATTTCTGCAGTGAAGTGCTTAAAAGGGGGAAAAGATGTAGAGGAAATGATCTGCTTTGAGACCCGGTTAGCTTGTGGTGTGATAGCAGACATTTATGTGATTTCTCTGCATGGTGGATTCCTTTACATGCTAGCATTGACAGTTTGCTGACATAAAAAGCTGAACCACTGGCACGAATGCGCCATGCCTCTGCCCCTGCCTGGCACTGTCCGTATTGCTGGTTGACTTAATGCTTTTGACCGTACTTAGAATCAAATGGTGTTACCACACGGCTGCTCTGTGCAAACCAGAAGGGGCGGGAGCTGCTCAATATTAGTTCTCTATTATTTACCAGTGCATTCTGGGATATAGGAACCTCCACTGCGCCTCCTCTAGCGGAAGAGCTGACACTTTTTATAAATTGCTATAGGCGCAGTAATTCGTGCTACCATTGGAATTGATGGAGGCAGCTGATAAGTGGCGATGCCTCCTGAAAGTGACATGCTGCTGTAATATTAATGGCAGGCATTGAAGGGGGGTTAAGAGGCTTTAAAAATACTGCTCAAACGCGGCTTAAACACAGGGTATTGCCGCATGTGTGAATGAACCCTAAATACAAGTGGCTGGCAATTCCAGCAGCCTATCAAGCCTGTATTTAGCCTGTCTAAAGCTGTCTAAAGTAGAAAGTAGTGTCTGAAAATATTTATTTTCGCAACAGTATCTTCAGTTCAGAATTTTCTTTTTAACTGAAAAAATATCAGTCATAGCTTATAAATCATGGTTGGTTGTGGAACTGAGAGTTTTTTCCTTTTTCTTTTAATAGTATTTGTTTTTTTGCAGGGGATTTATGAAGACAATGAAATCTCCAATAATGCATTAGCTGGTATATGGGTAAAAAATCACGGAAACCCTATAATCAGGAGAAACCATATTCACCATGGTCGGGATGTTGGCGTGTTCACGTTTGACCATGGCATGGTATGTTCTAATCTTGTCTCTTCTTCTTTCCTGTTGATAGGATTTTGAGCCCATTCCTACTAATTCGCTGTAGTGATGTGTGCGTTACTGCAAAACACTGTAATAAGCATTGGTGAAATGCGGTGCTATTCATTCTGAAAGGCACCCCAAAGCATCTCTCTGACTGACATGCGATGCACTGCCAGAAATGCTACATTTGCCTTTTTATGGTGCGTTTGGCAACCCTTTCAGATGAATGACCATCTTAATGTGACACACCTTTACATCCATGAGCTAAGTCATCCCTGTAGTGTCAATGTTTCCTTACTGATATCTTTAGTATGTATAGAACTAAAATCGCTATGGTGAGCTTTGATCTAATGAGGATCTAGAATTGTAACAGCTGTACAGAGGCGTGCCCGACGATAACCCTGCTGGTTTTACCCTGTTTTGCTTCTATTAGGACAGGTTTCTTCCATTCCTTACCCAGGTAGGACTGGGTGGGGAGACGTGGTCCTGAGTATGCTGTGTTTTTTACTGGCAGCCTTGTGGGGACTGTGCTTTCGGTGGCATACTAGAGGGGTTCAGTCTTTGTTACTAATTTTGTGGGCCTTCCTGGACCACCAAAGTGCTACATAGCAGTAGCGGTGCTCAGGATGCTCTGGAAGATTCTTGGTGCCAGTTGGGGAGGCAGGGTTTGTTCTCTGCACACTGTCTTCGCTTTGGAAGCCAAGACTGCGCATGCGTAGTAAGACTGGTGACATCACAAGGCAAGTGGAGCCCCCTGGTGGCGGGCATCTTGCGACTCCTGTAGCTCAGAGCAGCAAGCTAGCCTCTACATCCAGCTTTGTGGTATCTCTACTATTGGGAATCCAAATTCTCCTTCCCCTCTCTCTGCACTAACGCTGCAGTCCGCTCATGCTCAATGTGTCTTTACAGCTGCCGGGACAGTGAAGGAGCGCGGCTGTGTTTGGCAGTATAGTAGCTGGCCTTTCCTGCTTGGGGCAATACTCCTCTGATACAGCATACCTTCTTACTGATAGCTTGTCAATTTATTCGAGGACAACACGTGCAAACATACATACCCACACATTTTCCTAATGGGGGCGACGGTGGGCGCTGGTGGCCTGGGTGGAAGGTCATCTGGCATAACTGGCGTATTAGTGCAACTTTGGCGCAGTGCTCGCTCAGCTGACTGCTGTTTTCAGTGTAGGTCCCGCTAAATGGATCAGCAAGCCATTTCTCTCCAAACCGGCAGAGTGGTGGGGATGTTTTTGGAGGAAGGGGTCTCCAATACCTCCGTCGCATAGAAAGAACCTGGACATGGCCCCTCCTGCAAAATTTTCCCTGTTAGTGTCTTTTGCATCTGACTCTCTCCAACTATTGGGTACCTCCTCTATCTCTGGAGAATCTTCCCTCCAGTTTCTAGTGACTGCTGAGGAATTTTCGTCTGCTTGGGTAAAGTACATCCCAACTTTTTAGTATAATTGCCAGTTTGGATCAGCTAGGTTGCAAAGGCAGGCGTTTCCCTTATCCTCTTCCTCCTCAATATTGGAACCGATAGAGATGGTGACAGAAGCAGATGAAATTATTCCCGAAGAAGGGGAGGTGGAAGATAACTCCTCAGAGTACTCTGTTCCAAGAAATCCCAGGGTCGGAGTTTATCTAGGACTCAAAAAGGTCTTCGTGAATTTTCTCACTAAAGTGGTCAGCAATAATTTTAAATCCCTGCTTCCTGAACCCTCTTCTGAAAGCGGTTTCAGAATTTGGATCGTGGCGGATGCCATAAGATCTTTTCCATTACATCCTCACTTTAAGGATATTTTGTACCCAGACTGAGCTTACTCTGGCAAGGTGTTAACTCTGCTGAAAAGATTCGCCCTGCCATACGTCATGGAGAGCGTATGCATCTGATAAATCCATCAATATCCTGCCTCAACCAGAACCTCCCCTGTCGGAGGGATGCTGTTCCGATTTTTAAGGATCCCGCCAAACGCCTGGAGGCCTTGTTTTTAAAGCATCCTTGATCAGAGCAGCTATGCAACTGAGGGTTGTGGCTATCGGTGGCTGCCAAAGCCTTAAGGTATGGGCTTGGTGCCTGTCTATAGGGGTTCCCTCTATTGTGAATTTTGATGTCAAATTGCAGTTTTTAGTTTTAGTCAGTCTTTTGACTAAAATGTCATTTTAGTTTTAGTTGTATTTTAGGTTATCTGAATTGTTTTAGTTGTATTTTAGTTGACTAAAATCTCCAGTACATTTTAGTTGACTAAAATAGAATGTGTTTAGTTAAATTGTAATGCATTATTTAAGCATTTCTTTAGAATTTCAAAACTCCTGTAGTAAAAAAAAAAAAAAAGAGTGCACAGGGCAGAGAACTGGTCTGGGAAGGCCATTAATTTACACAGTGCAAAGCATTGCTACCTTGCCTCGAGGGGAAGCGCTCACCATGTGTTTTTTCGTCTACCAAATTAACACTGGTTTACTCTAAGGGGGGTTCCATTTTGTGCGGATGCCTGGATTCTTGTGCCCTAGGTTATTTTTATTTTGTGTGGCCCTGAAAGGGAAGTGTGCAGTGTATTCTCCCTTCCATGGGAAATATTTGTTCGATCCTGACCTGGATGTTTATATCCAGAAGATATCGGGAGGTAGGAGAACTCTGTTACTGTATAGAGGGTAGGGACAGTGCACGCATGATTCCAAAAACCTGCTGCTCCTCACTCTCAAGGAGACATTCTCTTTGCTACCATCAGGCCTCAGATTCATAGCCAAAGTCTTCTTTCCAAACAAAGTCCTGTGCTCCCCAGCAAGCTATACGAAGGACCTAAGCCCTCTAAAAAAAAGAAAAGGTGGCCCTGTTTGGTTTAGGTGGGGGAGGACTTTTGTAGGTCTTTGCAGAGTTTTGGTAGAGGGGGATAGCAGATGAGTGAATCTGCAGTATATTGGCTCCCTGCTTCTCTTTCCAACCATCAGGATTTCTTTCAATCTGCACGAAAGATTGCTTGATCATCTTCCTTTTTCTGGGAGTCATTGTTCAGGTTTAAGAGGACAAGTGGTCGTGTGTTATCTACTCAAACCTCTTTACGATTCCCAAACTGGACAGGAATGTTCATCCTACTTTAGCTCTCAATCATCTCAACAGGTTGCTTTGTGTCTGTGGGAGAGGAATGTTATTTCAATTTGGGCCCTGCCTTCGACCTGTCCATAGTCCTCAGGATGTTCTCCGGGGTCTGGCTCTGATCCTGGGCTTCCTACAGTCCCTGGGGGTTCCTATTATAAGGTACCTGAAAGACTTTTGTAGCGTGCATTTTGCTGGATAGTGCAAAATCTGGTGCAGCCGTGCATGGCAGCCAACCAGCTTCTTACTTCAGCTTGTTCAGTTAGGCTTTGACAAAAAAAACTGGAAGCTGATTTGTTTCTGTACAGAGCTGCATTAGATTTTGAATTCTCCAGTTTTAGTAAATCAACTCCAATGTGTCGCTTACCGTGTGCATTCTGGAGCTGTTTGGCTGGCGTTTCAGCTCCCGGAAATCTGCAATATCTGGGTCTGTCCTTCGGTACAGAAGGACTAGAAAAATTCTTCTTGAAAATTCCCTTCTCTGAGGACTCAGGTGGCCTTGCTTAGGATGCTATAGTATCCCTCAATTCGCCTTTACATGAAAGTTTTTGGGAACCTTAGTTACCTCCTTCGGGATTGTTCCCTTTACCCAGTTCCATTCCAAGCATCTACAGCAGAATGTTCTGAGGACATGGGAGAGGAGAGACTTTATTCATTGGACTTGCTGGTGGTCCTCTGCCCCAGTACGACTTGGTATCTGGACTGGTGAAGTCTTTGAGACTGCTAGAGATAGTAAAGTCTTTTCTTCTCCTTCTCCCGGAAGGTTCTGACAATAAACACACCAGCTTGATAGGCTGGCTGGTGGAGTTCTGGACCACCTTTCAATATAGGGGATCTTAAACGCCTTGGGAGAAGTTGTTCCCTGTCAGCATTCTGGCGCTAAGGGCTAGTCTTTATTTTCCTGCATTGGTCAACACAGCTGATGGGTCTCCTTATTAGGGTACAGTTAAATAATGCCACATCCATGGCATACATAAATCATCAAGGAAGCCCCAGGGGTTGGGTGGCACAGGAGGAAGTGGATCTCCCAATGTCTTGGGTGAAGCTTTGTATTCCTGCTCTGTCTGTCGGTCAAATTCTAGGAGTGGAGGATTGGCAGGCGGCTGTCTGCAGTTGACTCCGCGGGAGTTGGTCTTTCATCTAGGGGTGTTCAAGGAGCTCTGTTGATGGTGAGGCAATCCGACTGTGGATCTTTTGGCATTTAGGATTATGTCCAGTGCAAAACGGGACAGGTGGTTCTTCAGAATCAGGGAGGTCTGTGGGTGGCCTCAGCTGTGGGTGCTCTGGTGATGTCATGGAATCAGTTCTCCCTGTTTTTTTGCCTTCCCTCTGCTACAGCTTCTCCCTCATCTACTTTGCAGGATTTGGGTGGAGGGATTCCTGATGATTCTGGTCGCCCTGGTTTGGCCCAGGAAAATGCAGTATTCCCACATTGTGTAACATTGTGAACATGCCAGTGGTCGGTCCTTTGGTCTTTCCGGTTTGAAGCAACCTGCTGTCGCAATGTATGATCTTCCAGATTTTACAGTTGTTTACTTTGACAGCATGCCCTATTGAATGAAGTTAGGGATTGGGGGGTTGCGAGGTTGAGGAGTTTCTGATTCAGTTTCTATTCTTTGAAGACTTGCAAGGCTTCTTTGAACATTTACCACAGGACGTGGAAATCTTATATTGCCTGGTGTGAGCCTAGTTTTCATTCTTGCAGGTATATTGACGGCTGAATATTGGCTTTTTGTCAAACGGCAGCACGACCGAGGGTCAGATTTCAGCCTTGGCAGTCTTTATTTTTTCAGAAGCCGATTTGCTTTTTTTAAAAAATTTAAATCAAAATTTCAGCCTATTTGGGACCCTCCTTAGTTCTTATGATGTAGATGATTTTTTTTTTTTTAATGATATTACTTCAGCTGGTAGGGTTTCAGAACTGGGATGCCCTTTCTTGCATGGGGCTTTCCTTGTTCTTACCGGGACAAGCTTGGCTCTTTGGCCTCAGCTGTTCTTTTTGGCTACGTGGTTTCTGGCTTCCATCTCAGCCAGGATGTTTTATTACTTTTCTTTTCCCTCAGCCTCTGTTTCCAGGAGACAGCTCTTTACTTTGTTGTTCGTGCGGTCAGGGTTTACCTGAAGTTGTCTGCCACAATTCAGCAATCAGATTCTCTTTGTGCCTTCTGGGACCCAAAGAAGGGTCACACAGCTTTCAAATCTTCCATTTCCTGTTGGATTTGTCAGCCTATTTCTCAAGCCTGTGGTTTAAAAGGAAATGTTCCACCTTTTTGGTGACGGCTCTTTCTAACAGGAGTGTAGATGCCTGCTGGGCAATTCGACCTTGATCTTCAGTAGCTTAAAGGGAAACTCAAGTCAAAAATAAAATATTTCCTAGTAATAGTATGTTAAATCTATTTTGGCTTTGATATTATTCATTTTCTGGCTAGCTGCTTGTGTAGCTTAGAAAGTATTATCTAAACTAGACATTCAGCTTCTTCCTGCTCTTCCCCAACAACACTATCTTCCTTTTATCTGAATTTGCTAAGCTGTCTTCCACTTACTGAAAAGGTTGTCAGTCTTTCTTAGACAGGCATGCCTAGACCTGCCCAGCACCATCCCCATCCCTCCTATCCTTCACCATGAGCTCCTGTCTTTATAGCGCTGTTTAGGTCAGCACCTTCTCCTGAGAGGGGGGGGGGGGGGTGCAATATACGAGAGAAAAAAGGTGCAATGGAACATTTTTTGAAAGTTTTTAGAAGGATACAAATAGTTTTTTTTTTTTAATTGCTCATAGCATATAAGCTTTAGGCTCAGTTTCCACTAGTGTGACTTGTTATGCGAATATGGACACAGTCGCATGACAAGTCACGTTAATTTCAATAGCACCCGTTCCCATCTATGCCACTTTGAAAATCAGGTGCCTGCTTTACTTTGATGTGACTTTGATCCAGAGTGTGTAAAGTATCAAAGCTGCACTCTAAATCTCACAACTTAAAGAGTCGCACACGTAGGCACTAGGCTAGAGTGCAACTTTGGTGTGCGACTGAGTACTGCTTTGATCCAACTTTACACTTTTTGGATCAGTCGCATCAAAGTAGTGCAGGTACCTTTTCAAGGTCGCTGATTTTCAAAGTCGCATAAATGGAAACAGGTGCCATTGAAATCAATGGGCTGTGCTAGAAATGTGGCACAGTGGCTTCGAATTCCCCCTACTATGTTTGTTTGCCTGTTTTCACATATATTTCACCCCCCCCCCCCCCAAATAATTTCATTATAAAATTGTTGAATTTTACCCTCTGTGGTTTCCTGCAGGGTTACTTTGAAAGCTGCAACATCCATAGGAATCGAATAGCAGGTTTTGAGGTGAAAGCCTATGCCAATCCCACGGTGGTCAGGTGTGAAATTCACCATGGTCAGACGGGAGGGATATATGTCCATGAAAAAGGGAGAGGACAGTTCTTGGAGAACAAAATCTATGCAAACAACTTTGCTGGTGTATGGATTACCTCAAATAGTGACCCAACCATACGGTAAGCAGTGAATAACATTTGCTTTTGTGGTGGTGTTCAAATAATGGGTGCAGGTAAAAAGGCTGTTTGTTCCAATAATTGCCCTTCTTCAAACATTAGTGAGGATTGCAAGATGAACAGAGAAAGCACTGCATATATATAATTCTCTAGAGCTCTTGTGTTGGAGCAGTGTCATTCTATTATTGCTTCGTACCAGTCTTTAGCCAGGTTAGAGTTTTAAATCAAATGAGATGTCGTTACACTTTTGCTGCAAAGTTTTTATGTATTCTAGGTAATTTTAAAGTTAAGCTCTTGAAAAAATAAATGTTGGGTACCATTTGCTATGTATTGGTCTCAGAAGTTGCAGTTTAAAGTGTAAACCTCGTACACACGATCAGATTATCGAAAGATCTGTTGACTGCTTTTTGTTGCATGTTAGTCTCATATGGAAAGTGAAGAGGCTACTTTCATATGAAAATTCTCGTATGACAGAATTCAACTTCAGAAGTGATGCCGTGCGTTGAATTGTTTTGTATGTATTCTTTAGTTTCTGACCATGCCTAGTCCTTGCTCTTACGATTTTTTTCAGGCGAAAACTGTACTAATTAAACGAAAATCAGACATTGTGTTGACGTACGATAAAAATGTTATAGCCTGCACATCCAGTTTTTGTCGTCCAAAATCCGTAATCTGCTGTTGAAAGCACTGTACTAACAATCAGAAAATTGGCAGATCGTTTGTCAGACGAAATTTTCCTTCCGATTTTCGGATCGTGTGTACGGGCCTTAAGTCCACCCTAAAACGAAAATCCCTGCATCGCTAAACCTCCACGGTCTAACACTAACCTATCTAGCCTTGTAAAGAGAGAGTCAGTATACACACTGGATCAGTTTATATAAGGAGAAAAACTGTTCCTCATGCAATGGACTGTTTTTATAGTCCTGTATACCAGAGAACCACCCACAGAATGTAATCATCCCTCTTGACCACTCACCTGTCTTTTTGTGAGTGAGGTCATCAACACATGGTTGTACCCCCCCCCCCCCTCTCTCTCTGCTATAGCCACTCAGTTTTTTCTGCCTACTCAGGAGTATGGACCTTTCTCTTTCGTTCATTGATGAACACAGCTCCTGATTCTTCTTAATCATTGGGTTATACTGCCCCCTACAGTAGTAGGGCACTAGGCAGGAAAAAGCTCGACTACGCCTATGGGCAGTCCCAGTGGGTATACACTCAGCTATAGGCACTCAGTTTTTTTTCTGCCTAGTCAGGAGCAAGAACCCTAATTCCTTGCTGGGATCTCTGGTCCTGGCAATGTTTTTTTTTTAAATGGAATTTTTTTTCCTCTTCTTCGTCCTCTTCTTCCGCTTCGTCCTCTTCTTCCGCTTCGTCCTCTTCTTCCGCTTCGTCCTCTTCTTCCGCTTCGTCCTCTTCTTCCGCTTCGTCCTCTTCTTCCGCTTCGTCCTCTTCTTCCGCTTCGTCCTCTTCTTCCGCTTCGTCCTCTTCTTCCGCTTCGTCCTCTTCTTCCGCTTCGTCCTCTTCTTCCGCTTCGTCCTCTTCTTCCGCTTCGTCCTCTTCGTCCTCTTCGTCCTCTTCGTCCTCTTCGTCTTCTTCGTCCTCTTCGTCTTCTTCGTCCTCTTCGTCTTCTTCGTCCTCTTCGTCTTCTTCGTCCTCTTCGTCTTCTTCGTCCTCTTCGTCTTCTTCGTCCTCTTCGTCTTCTTCGTCTTCTTCGTCTTCTTCGTCCTCTTCGTCTTCTTCGTCCTCTTCGTCTTCTTCGTCCTCTTCGTCTTCTTCGTCTTCTTCGTCCTCTTCGTCTTCTTCGTCCTCTTCGTCTTCTTCGTCCTCTTCGTCTTCTTCGTCCTCCTCGTCTTCTTCGTCCTCTTCTTCCTCTTCGTCCTCTTCTTGTTCGTCCTCTTCTTTTCCTTTTTCTTTTTTTCTTTCTGTGATCTACAATCAAGTGTCAGACTGGGTGACGAACTGGACTGGATAATCTAGATCCTTGGGGTCCCCTTAGTTCGACCAGCGGGCGCGTGCAGACTGCAGCCCCCCCCCCCCCCCCCGTACTAGGCCGGCTGCAACATAGCCACACTGAACGGGGGCTGGCCTGAGAGTTAAACGTGTTGTGAAGGAGCATAGAAACTGGCTTCGGCCTGAGTCGCAGCATTTCTTCCTGGCCGACAACCACCCACATTCCGATGGAGCGGTGGTCTGTCCAGAGCGGTGCCCACCCTGTTCCTGATGTGGTAAGTAGCTGTCCCCCCTCTACTCCTGGAGGGTTTTGGGGTGAACGTGGGAAAGCCTAGGAAAGCTAAATGTCACAGGACTCTTAAGCACATCAAAGCAATGCACATACCATAAAATTTGTGGGGTTCATACTTGGTAAATAAAAATAGATTTTAAAGTGCATTCAATTATTTAACTTTAACATAATGGTAAAAGAGAAGTTTGGCCATTTTGGTTGGTGTCATGTTTTATTAGTCTAAACAGTTACTGAATAAATATATATATATATTTTTGTTTTCAAGGGGAAATGCAATTTTTAATGGAAACCAAGGTGGTGTGTATATCTTTGGTGACGGAAGAGGCCTTATAGAAGAAAATGACATCTATGGTATGCATTTTTTTTTTTTACCTTTTGGGATTCATACTTGATTACAATATTTTCTGTACTGCTTGTCTTATATGGATTTACATTTGTCAACAGGCAATGCTTTAGCAGGAATACAAATACGTACAAACAGCTGCCCCATTGTCAGGCATAATAAAATCCATGATGGCCAACATGGTGGAATCTATGTGGTAAGTTAGTGTAATTACTTATTTTATTATATATATGTATTTATTTTCTAAGTCAGGAAATAAATAGTTGAGAAGATCAAAAAACCCTACAAATGGTTCCTGGTTTATGTAGGCCTGGTTTTATAGCACCACATTGCATTTCCCTGGTGACAGTTATAGGTGATTGTAATCGGCATACCCAAACCAAGAAAACATTGGATCACAGAACTTGGGGGTCAACAGTACACATAACCCAGATTGTAATAAAACAAGCGTCTCTTCTTACCTTTCTGGCTTCCTGATGATGAAAATGTCACCTTTTTTGCTGCACCCCATTTGTAACCATTTGGTTGTGCCGAATGCCTGTCATCTCAGTCACATGCTGCGGGGCCCTTCCATTCCCCAAACCCTGACTCCTATCCCCCCCTGCCGACTCATACTTCCTGTAATGAAGCACAAGTCAATAAGAAGAACCACAGCATGCGACAGGGTAGCAGGTATTCTTTACTTACAAAAGCGTGGTATACATGTGGCATCCAGAATCTGCATAGAGGCACTGTTTTCACACAGGGGCCTCAAAAGCCTAGGCATTGTGTAGTAACAGGATCACTTTAACCACTACATAAATCAGGAATCGACTGTACTGCAACAGATAATTTTAGAATTCTATGTCTTTGCATTAACAAAAAAAAAAAAAAAAAAAAACACTGTCGTAATTTTTTATTTTCAGCATGAGAAGGGACAAGGAGTAATTGAAGAGAATGAGGTCTATAGTAACACATTAGCTGGAGTTTGGGTAACAACAGGAAGTACTCCGGTGTTACGGAGGAACAGGATACACAGCGGAAAGCAGGTAAGGAGAAATTTGTTCTCTGTTACTTATAGGTTGCTTGGTGATGATCTATTATAGTCTGTACTGAAAGTATTTGTTTTAGGAATTGTAACATTTTAATTTGTGAAAAGGTTTATTCAGGTCTGATGTTTTGGTGGGGCCCACTATGACAATAAATAGCCCCAGAACTCTCCCATAAACTGCTAAAAGCAAAAACCTGTTGTTCTAGAACATCAGATCTCTGTACAGAGGATTTCTGCTCTTACCGAATGTACTCTTTATGCTTCATATGCTTGAAGACCACATAGGATTGTGTTTACAGCGGAGATTGTGTCTCCTAAAGCTTTTTTTTTTTTTTTATTTTTAAAAGAAGCACCCCTTTGATTCTTAGTACTCATATAATCTGGATATTGTCCTAACTGCCCTCATACTTTTCTTTTAAATATGTAATTTCTTATATGAACCATTAGGCAGGCAGTGGCCATCGAAGATGTGGGCATCTTCAAGCCCGTTCCTGTGTATTTCTGGTATTCCTTGCAGCTTGCTACCCAGCACGCACCTGCTGATATCGTACCTGTGCACTGAGACTGCGTGATGGACTTTCTGGATTACAGGTTGCCTTAGCAATAGCAGCGTTGGTGGAAGTTCTCGTCCCATTGTTATGGCAACCTGTCAATCAATGGAGAACCCGGAAGGGAAATAAAGTGTGGTCAGGGAAAGGAGCAATGGAAGAAATGGCGCCGATTGCGGTACTTCAGATCAAGAAATCTTTTGGTCGTACCCACATTAGATGCCCAAAGACTCCTGGGATCAAAGACATAGATATCCCAGGAGTCAATGGGCCATGCTGATGACGTACTCACCTAGGCGGCTGTGACCGGAATTTGCGGGAAAGATTACTTTAAAAAAAAAAAAAAAACTTTCTAAATTTCACCATATAAAATTTTCAAAAAATAAAATCGTTAAGGGTGCACATCACAATGTGGGTAATTATTAAAAATGAGTTGAACTCCGCTTTAAGCAGCTCCAGATCTGCGAGTACTCACCAGGGTAGAGTTGGGTAGTTAACCTATTTTTTCATTGGGCTTGACGCTCCTCATAATATTTGGGGCTGGTAGTTTTTCTATACCAGATGCATGTAAAACAGAATGTACGGCCAGTCAGGAATACTGTCCACGTTTGTAACAAAATACTAATTGTCTCTTAGGTCGGTGTTTACTTCTATGACAATGGACATGGAGTACTAGAAGATAATGACATCTATAATCATATGTACTCTGGGGTTCAAATACGGTAAGGCATTTTCCTGTATCGGTAGAAATTCCTATTGGCTTATTCTCACCATAACATTTTATGATGCTAGCAGGTGCTGAACACACAAACCATTATCTACTCGGATATTAAGGTCTGGCATAATTCTAGGCAACTATGCTGCTTTGCCCTCCCTTTTTTCCCCACAATGTGTCTAGCTATGTTTGGATCTTTGCTCCATCCCAAAAGAAATTTACTTGCAGAGTAAAGTAGATGGTCACCTCACCCTCTGACAAATGCTGCTTTATTGAAGCAAATTTATCACCTGAAATCCTTTCAGAAACCAACACTTCTGGGAGTGTTTATCTCCTGGTCTCTATTCTCTCCTGCTGATCCCTATGTGCATACTGTATCCTGTACTGATGTAGGGATCAGAAGGTGGAACCACTGAATGCAATAGCTGACCAGGAGATTATCACTTTGATAAGTCTTGGTTTCTGAAAGAATTTTAGAGTATTTCTTTCTCAGAAGTGTGGTTTCTGTGGCCATCTATCTTGGGGAGAGTAGGATTTGGCAGCTCGGGCAGCAGGAGAGGTAAGTGTTTACATTATTTCTTGCAGAACATCTAATCACTGTATTAGATTAGCAGCAGAGTCACGTAAAGCATACCTGATTACCACTTCTTATGACAAAAAAGCGATTGTATGTAGAGCCTACCTTAGTACTTTCCTGTCCTCCTAGGGCAGTCATTCAAATATTAGTCCACTCGGTGCACACACCAGCATCATCACTATCGTAACTGGGCTGCTGAGTGGAACACTTAGTCAACCATTCCCCTCTCATTTCTTGGGCATGCTTCAGAGACCAAAGTTTTAAAACAAACAGCCGGGAAGGTGGCAGAAGAGCTTATCCTGTTTTAGAGTCTAGGGCAGGAGAAATTTTATTTGAAGAAAGTCTGTCAGACAGACCCAGGACATCCTTCTCTGTCCTTTGCTGGGTTAAGACTGTCATTGGGATGACAACAGTGTTTGTTTTTTTGCAATCTCTTAACATTGGCTTTTTGTTGTTCGAACAATGTTGGTACGGAGCATTGATATGCTTTGCAAATATGGCAGTCATTTTACAAGCTTATGTTTCCCTTCAGGTTCCCTTTAAGCACTGAGGACGACATGCCTCTCAATTCTGACTGACAGGACAATTCTACTCAAAGCAGCACTTTGGTCAATGCTCCACTTTGAAAAAAAGACTGCAAAAGAGCATCCCTAACATTCTTATAATTCATATAATTTTAGAAAACTGTTCTGAAAGAGTTCTTAATCTTGATTACCAATTCCTCTATTGTATATGTTGCAGTGACTACTACTGGCCTTGTTTTAAGGTTTCGACCTAAAAAAAATAAGATGTCCAATGAGATGTCTAATGCTACATGTTCTGTACAAGAGAAGAGTACATGTGTAGGCAGTTGGCAACTTAAAGTTTTATAGGCTAAAGTTGTTGAGAAAACGGGAATTTATCATATATCACGGGACACAGAGTCTTTATATGCATTATGAATAGGATTATGCTGCCATCTCCAGATTATTGGACACTGCAAAAAAAAAAAAAAAGCCAGGAAGTCCTCTCCTAAGCTCTCCCTGTTAGTCAAGGCCTCCTTTTTTTCTTTTTTTTCTTGGCTAGTGTCTGAAGGGTATGGTCACAACTGTGCAGCTTCCTGTACAGAATAGCTTCCCACTCTCTCCCCCCCCCCCCACCTGCAATAAGGAGACTGGCTTTATCTAGATCCTTTTATTGCTTAGAGAAATGGCACACAAACTTGGTTTTGGACGATGTGGGGACGGCCTGTAATGTTGCTTGTCGGTATTGGACCCTGTGTAATGATATATTGCCATGCTAACTGGTAGAGTGGTTTACAGGTTTATGGCAGTCCCCCCCTAGTGAAGAGGACGAAGGAAGGACTTAATGATAGAGCCAGATGTGATGGATGAACATTAGATCCCCTAGTGCAGTGATGGCTAACCTTGGCACCCCAGATGTTTTGGAATTACATTTCCCATGATGCTCATGCACTCTACAGTGTAGTTGAGCATCATGGGAAATGTAGTTCCAAAACATCTGGGGTGCCCAGGTTCGCCATCACTGTGGGTCCTGTGGTAGACTGGTTAGTGCCCTGGGGTACTACTCCCTAGTAGCACCAGGGGAGAGTTCCATCAGCCATGCAGAGTCTCGCCCAATACCATCCCTTACCATCATTAGGTTCTAGTCCTTTCTGATTTATTTGCCTAAGGTGGGTATACAACTTGGTCAGAGGAGCCCAAAGAGGCTTCCAACTGTTGCTGAAGCCTGGGGGACATAAGTCTGACGTTGAGTGTGGCTGCTTGGTCTGCTCTTACAGATAAGCACTAGGAGACACTAATTTGGATGACTGCCCATATTGAATTTTAAATGAAAATCAATTCTTTAGAAAACGACTTTTACAAGCACGATTCATATGCCAATCATGAACATGGCTTTTTCCACAACATTTTTAAACCACTCAAGTTTTTCGAAAGTCACATTCATTCCCTTATCCTTCTTTTTTTTTTGTTTTTAGAAATGTTTGCAAATGTATGAAAAAGGTAAAGCTGAAATATCACATTGGCATAAATATTTAGACCCTTTGCAACAACACTTTAAATTTAGCTCAGGTGCCTCCATTTTCTCTTGATTGTTGCTAAGCTGAGTCTACCTGTGGAAAATTATTTTGATTGGGCATGATTTGGAAAGGCACACACCTCTATAAAAGGCCTCACAACTGGCAATTCATACTGTATCCAAGCAAAAGCCATAAGGTCAAAGAAACTGCCTGCAGAGCTCAGAGACAGAATTATTACAAGGCACAGATCTGGGGAAATCTTTAAACAAAAATTCTGCTACATGTAGGGTTCCAAGAGCACAGTGGTCTCCATAATTCTCATATGATCCAATTACAGATGTTTGGCGCAACCAGGACTCTTCGAGGAGCTGCTCACCTGGCCAAACTAAGCAGTCGGGGACAAAGTGCCTTAGCAAGAGGGGTGACAAAGAACCCGATGGTCATCTTGACTGTGCTCCAGAGATCCTGTTTGGAGATGGAACAAACTTCCAGAAGGACAACCATCACTGCAGCCCTCCACCGATCTGGGCTTTATGGCAGAGTGGCTGGACGGAACCCTCTCTTCAGTGCAAAACATATAAAAGCTTGCTTGGAATTTGAAAAAAAGCACCTGAAGATCTCTGAGGAACAAGATTCTCTGGTCTGACAAAACCAAGATTGAACAGTTTGGCCTCAGTTATAAACATTCTATCTGAAGAAAACCAGGCACCACTCATCACCTGCTCAATACCCCCTCAACAGTGAAGTATGGTGTAGGCAGCATCATGCTATGGAGGTGTTTTTCTGCAGCAGGGACTGGGAGAGGGTTGAGGGAAAGCTGAATGGAGCAAAGTACTGAGCTATAAATGAAAACCTGTTCCACAGTGCTCAGGACCTCAGACTGGGCCCAATGTTCAGCTTCCAACATGACATCGATCCTAATCACACAGCCAAGAGAACACTGTGAATGTCCCTTAGGGACCCAGCCAGAGCCCTGACTTGAACCTCATTGAACATCTCTGGAAAGACCTGAAAATGGCTGATCCAACCTACAGAGCTTGGGAAGATTTGCAAAGGACAGAAAATCCCCCAATCCAGGCGTGCAAAGCTTGTGGCGTCATACCCAGAAAGACTTGAAGCTGTAATTGCGGCCAAAGGTGCTTCAACAAAATACCGCATGAAGGGTCTGATTACTTAAGTACATGTGAGAATTCAGTTTTTTTTTTAATAAGTTCTCGCAGACATTTCTAAAATTGATTTCACTTTGTCGTTATGGGGTAGTGAGTGTAGATTAATGATAAAAACATGAATTTAAACTGTAGTATCAGGCTGCAACATTTAAAAAAAAAAGTGAAGGGGTCTGAATGCTTTGATTACTTTTGTTGTTCAAATTCTCTCTACCCGTTCCCTGTTTACCACCCCAGCAAATGTTAACCACTTCAGCTGGAAGCAGATGATTTTCAGCAATTTCCCTTTCTACTGCCCTCCCTTCCTATGAGCCTAATACATATGAGTGAACAGTTATCCAAATTAATTTCCTAGAATCCTTCACTGGTGTTGGTATTGGCACACAGTGAAGCTTCATAGCTGCCACTTCGCTATCCTGTGACCATTATAAAAGGGTAGGAACTTTAAACCCCAAAAAGACGAGATCTTCCTACATTTCTTCCATTGTTTCCAGGTGAAGCACCTATGGCTGGGCATTGAACAACTCCCATTCCACTGAGAATACAACATCCTCAAAGTGAAAGGGTCCTCTTTACACATCTTCCTTATTATAGGCATAAGGGTAATAGCTATAACAGAAACTGGCTGATGTTTGTATCACGTGAACATACACTACAACTCCTATTTCCCCTTAAATTGACTGTCTCAGGTCTACATCTGGTGTCTCTGATAATGGGAGTGTATTGAAAGTCATTTCCCCAGCCATCTCGCCTTTCAAAAAATTTTAATCAAATTATATTTAAACAAATGTCATCCACCGATTAACTTATCTTGTTTTACTTCAGTTATTCTACAAACCTACACATTTATTTGAAAATCAAAAGTATTCGTTTTTTGTACACTATGAATTTCCTTATACTGTATAGCTGCTATACTTAATAAAATTGTTCCATGTACATGGATAAGAAACCACTTAAATTGTTCCATGTACATGGGTAAGAAACCACTTAATCACCTAATTACCCATTTTGGCCAGAATTGGTTTTATTGGAGCGCCACTTATCCTAGTACCCTCTGGAGTATAATCAGTTGGCTCTAGACACTATACCCAACCTATGGCTGGCAGATCACCCTTTGTGTCCCCCTTCCTCCAAGGCACAGACAGGGAAACTAGGCAACTGATCTAATCCATAGGGTCCACACAGGTTATCTCACCCATCTAAAACCTAGGTAGCCCTTTTTTGTTGGTAAAGCACACCAAGAACCACACTGTGTCCACTCGCCAACTTCGTAGTTGCAGGGAAGTCTTAATTTCGGTTTGACACCCCCCCCCCCCCAAAATCAGCACGGATGAACACAATAATTTGAGAGGGAAGTTTCCAAATGGAAATGGTGCCATCTGTAACGACCTTTCTCCGACAGGGAGACTCCTCAGTAGATTAAAAAAAAATGCTTTCCTTCATGTTCTGATTACTTCCCCACAGGTTCAGTGCATTGGGATATCCCTATTTGTAATGAATATAAAGACGCTCTGTGTATATATCACGTATGTATCAACATATTCATTTAGTGCCTGCTCACTAAATCGTTTTTGATTCAACTTTATTTGAAGTGCGCAAAGTGACACTAAATTAATGTCGCTGTACGGCAGCGCAGTGAGTTGCAGTGATGTACAGTGACATGTGATTCCCTTCTTGTACGCTACAAAATAATGTAGCCTGTCTGCATTTTATTGCAGCTCACTGCACCTCCGGGGTGCGTTGCAGCGTGAACCGGACACAAACACATTTTTCTGTGTATCTTATGGTGATTTTTGTTCATCCAGTGTGGTAAAATACAGACCTCTGCACTATATGTGAACAGGGCTATAAAATGCATAGTGAAAACCTGAGTAATTGTAAGTGTGAATGTGCAGTGGCCCTTAAAATGTAAATGACGAGTTATGAGCAGCAGTGCTTTAAAAAAAATGGCTACTTCGCTTAACTTTAGTTATACATGTTCTTAGTAAATCATTGTAGGCTTATTGTGGGTGGGTGTAGACATGCTGCACATCTAAAAGGATGAATGGATGCTTTCTTTGATAAAGCTCTGTAGGCAGAAACACCTTATCAGGAAATAGAAGGCAGTTTTGGGTGGCAGAACCATTTAAATACAATATGGCTCTCAACGCCCAACCGGAGCAAAGAGAAAAGGTAAAAGGGTGTATCTGCAAACGTCCTTAAGTTGTCTGGCTGGAGCTGAGGTCTGTTTTTAAATTAAATTTGCAATAGTTGCAGAACATGATTATTAAACTTTTCACCATTTCCTTTATCTAGGACTGGAAGCAATCCTAAAATTAGACGGAACAAAATCTGGGGCGGTCAGAATGGTGGTATCCTTGTTTATAATTCTGGTAAGTAATATGTGTATAAATTGCTTCTGTACCTGAATATTCACGTTCATGTACCAATCATGCTGGAATCCTCTCTTTACAGGGCTTGGCTTCATTGAAGACAATGAGATTTTTGACAATGCAATGGCTGGTGTTTGGATAAAAACAGACAGCAACCCGACGTTAAGGCGAAATAAAATCCATGATGGGAGGGATGGAGGGATCTGTATATTTAATGGGGGCAGGGGTAAGTTTCTTTTTCCTTCCTTGAAATACGTGGTGTTAATTGCATTTCCCACCCCAGTTGTCAAAGGCAGTGCTCAATGTTCTGACAGTAGGATTCTTATGCCATGCTCCCATTGGTGTGTATAGTGTAGGCATTCACTTAAATTTTAAGCTAGGGAACTGTTTTTGAACATAAAAAGGCGAGGGCTCCACCATCTAAGTGTAGCTTTATTATTGAATCAGTAGGATGAAACCATGTATGCACTTACTGCAAGGATCGGGAAGGCCAGCATGTATAAACCAAGTGTACATCATTCGTCAGTATATACTATAAGTTTGTGCACAGAACTTAAACACAAATTAGAGTAATTCAAGATGGATTCAGGGAACCTCAATACAGGTGATCATCTGTAGATCTCCAATCTGTGCTTCAAGTGTAGAGAAAACACCATGTGTCCTTCAAACACCCACATGTAAATATGCTTACCAAAACTTGTGTGACGCTATGTGAAGAGAAATCGGGAAACGCTTGTGTGAATAAACCTTCACTGGATTAGCCAGGATTCTCAGATTGGTCTCTGCTGATGGATGGTCCTCTGTTTGAAATGCCCAAAATAAAAATGTTGATCACAAAGGCTCATATAGTGGAAAATCGCCAGATAGTTTATTTAAAAAGCATGCAGGACAGTTAAATTCTCACCGTCACACCACATTTTTTTAACTGTCCTGCATGGTGTACTTTAACCCTCAAGGAAGATTCAAAAGTCTTGCTGTGGCATGAGGTAGAAACAACTCTGTCCTGTTCAGAAATTCACGTTTCAGCCTTGTCCTGCTGTTTCACATCCCAGGTGTAGACAGTTGACCGACCTACCTAAACCGGCATAGCCTGGACCTGGGGGATTAGTCTGTACACCCGGAGATGTTTATGACCTTTGTCACAGGTGGGGAAACGCAGGATGTGGTCCTACTGGTTTTCATGCTTGCCAACAAACTGCAAGTTTGTCTTCAGGTGAAAGAACCTCTAGCAAAAGCAGTAGATGCTCTGGTGGCTTTGTGTGATCAGTACAGCCGGATCTAGGCATTATAAATATGCATCTTCCCTTGTTACAAGTGTCCAGGTTTTCAGTTTATTCATAAACCACCTCTGAAAATACATCCTCATCTACTCCATTGGATTGAGCTGGAGGGCATTTAAGTGATTCTTGTCAGCTAGTGGTATTTCAACATGATCAAATTTCTGGCAGACACCCAATGGCTTCTTTCAGATCAACCAGATCTCCTCTCTCTAAGGCAGGGATCCTCAAACTACGGCCCTCCAGCTGTTGCGGAACTACACATCCCACGAGGCATTGTAAAACTCTGACATTCACAGACATGACTGGGCATGATGGAAATTGTAGTTCCTGAACAACTGGAGGGCCATAGTTTGAAGACCCCTGCAAGGTCTGATGTTCCACCATGCTTCAAGGTTGCTGCCTTTACTGGTTGGCTGTTGAAGCTCAGTTCTTGGAGACAGAATTCTCTCTGATTTGGTAACTCCCACACTGCTAAAGGATAGTAAATCTACTATTCATAAGGTGTGCCATCATCATCATCATCATCATCATCATCATGGATGGTTTTACTTTGCTGGGTGGCAGGAAAGAAGATATCACCCCCATCCTAAACTTTCTGCAATTAGGTCTGGATCAGTATTTGGCCCTGAGTACTACCAGGGGACAGATCATTTATTCCAAAGACCGCTGGCCTCTTATTCACTCATCAAGACATTTGTACAAGGTGTGCCTGATGTGGCCGCTCCTGTACAACCATCCATGATTCTTTGGGATTGGTACCTGGTTCTTAGGATTTCTTTTTTATCACTCACACACAAGGTTGCTTTACTTTTTGCGATCGCCTGTAAAGAACCTTTTTGGTCCTACACAAGAACAAAGTGGTATTGATAGGAAGAGTCTTCTTCTCTTTCTAATGTGATTCGGACCTTTTACCTCAACCAGGACATTGTTGTTCCTTCTCTTTGCCTGGCCTCATTTAAATCGGAAGGAAATTTTCCTTCGCTCTCCGAATGTAATTCATGCTTTTGAGATTTTATTCCTGATGATTTCCTTTGAAGGCCTATTCACACCATTGTGTTGCAGTAATGACAACTACATTGCAATTCATTCTGAATAGCACCCCAACACACCTGGATTGATTTTTGATCAGTTGTGGTATGTTGAGCAGCCTTTTCTGATCATTGGGTTTTCTTAACACAACACCTGTTAACACATTGTAACTTATCACCCTGGTGTAAATAGACCCTATATAATATAATATATATATATATATATATATATATATATATATATATATATATATATATATATATATATATATATATACACTTTTTTTTTTTGCTGGGTACTGTGGGAGATCTGTTGATGTATGGAACTTTTATGCATACAAAGGACTTCAGGAATGACTTCCTTTTTAACCTGCTTGTCATAAATATAATTATACTATACTATACCTCTACATTAGTTACATAATCTCAGCAGAAGTCATGTTATGAAAAAGGGAAAATCTAGAAGTGTAAGACACTGCAAACTGAGCATGTTTTTGTGCAATGTGATTTGAGGTATTTTGATGGTAAATATGAATTTATATTTTCATGTATTGTCCTTATTTTTCCACTAAAGATGCTTGCTGTATAATCTTTCCTTTTTACCATGACGTTTCTGCTTGCAGATTACATTAAACACTACAGTAAAAACACAGCCAGCGGCATATAGTAATGTGTTATGAATTGAGTCCGTTCATTTTCCTGCAGTGCTGTCGTCATGTCAGCCAGGTGAAGACATCAGATGCTTTTCTAACAATTCCTCTCTGATAGGGTTGCTGGAAGAGAATGACATCTTCAGGAACGCTCAAGCTGGAGTGCTCATCAGCACCAACAGTCACCCTGTCTTAAGGAAAAACCGAATATTTGACGGATTTGCTGCAGGTTGGTGATTTGTGTTATGTTTTTGGAGGAAATAATGCTGATGTGGTGGATTGGATTTAGTTTCAGATATGGACTCCAGGATCACATCTATGTGTTGCAGATACGCAGGCACATTAATGTGTGTTACATGATGCCAGGCAGCACATTCATTTTGAATGGACTGCCAATGAACCCCAGTGTGGTCAAATCACACCTAACCCTTTGTAATGCAACAAATGGTATTGCTTTATAGCACATTGCAACACCTAAATGTGTGTGTGTCAACATGCATTTTGGAGAAATTGTATGTTACCACAACACAGACCTGATCCTGTCTAAATCTGTTTTTTAACTAAGTTAAAGTTGAGTTCCAGGAATTCAGCTTTGTAAAAAGTGAAGGCACACTATGAGTTAAGTCTAAGGAGGCGCATGAACTATCTCTATTACTTACATCTGATAGTTTTATTGCACTCTGGAAGATGACTATTGCTGTATTTCCAGGAGCCCAATGATGCTTCAAGTCTAAAAATCTTCCGCAATAGAGTTGGTGCAGCTGCTGTGCCGGCTCCTCCCTTCCTCCTGCCCAATCACAGAAGCCTTTGTATTATGTGAACCCATTCACAAAATACAAAGGCTTCCCCAAATGAGCAGCAGAGGGGAGGTGCGGGGCGGGCATAGCTGCTCTGTGTGCTCCTCTCTTATCTCACAGCCTGGAGTATGCTCAAGCAGAGCCATAAAACCCATCAAATGTAAATAATAGAGGTAAGCCCGGGGGATGTCATGCACCTTCCTGAACTTCACTCATAGTGTGCCTTTACTTTTTACAAAGTAGCTGAATTCCTGGACTTTAAAGCCAGTTACTTTTTGTGTAAAGCCTGACTTACCAATTCCCCTGCACATTCTGTCATTTGAATGTTGAAATATTGCACTGAATATTTTGGAGCAACATGTCTGTGTAAGGTTAAGTAAACCTGTCATTATCCTAAAAAAATGCATATTTATAGAATACCTTGGGTGCAAACTGCTTATAAAATTATTTGTAAATCCAGAGATATAGCTGCTTTAAAGTGGTTGTAAACCCTTACGTATACCCAGTGAAATGACTGGCCTCATTTGATACACATGAAAAGAAAACCTCCTACATGCTGTAAGTTGTACCAGACCAGTTTATCTGCAGTCCTCTCTTCTCTACAGCCATTCAAAGTTCAGAATTTATAAAGCTTGTCAGAGCTGTCAGGAAATAGGGGGCAGGGAGATGAAGCTGCACACTGCAGAGCTCAGTGAGAAGAGCTGAATGCTGTTTGGAGGGGAGGGAAACCCCTCTCTTCCCCTTCACACAGCGCACACAAACAGAGCTGAGGCTGTCAATCACAGGCTGTGTGCTAGAGCTCCCTCCCCTGTCACCTTTTTTTTTCTCTTGGTGTCAGGAAAATCTGTCAGAAGTGATTCATGCAGATAGCAGAGGAACGAAGCTGCGGACAGAAATATGACACTTGGCTCTTAATTGAGACAAGTACACCATATAGAAGGAAATGCTCTGTTCATATTTCATTTACGAGGTTCACAACTATTTTAATTATAGGCAAATCCCATTTTTTTTTTCCCCCCTCAAAAATTAGCTGGACACTGCCCCTCCCTCATCCAAAGTCTTCTTAATGGTGTCCTTAAATTTGATAAGTGGTCTCACTGACCAATAGGGAGGTGAGAAGAGGGGGGTTGGACAAACTCAAGTTCTAGAAGCGAGATTTGAGTCTAAATTTAGTTATCAATTTAGTTTAGTTTTTTCTGCTTTTTGTTTTCGTATGCTTGGTTTGAATTGTACAGGTTTGTGACAGGTTCACATTAAGAAACTTTTTTTGCTTTACATTTTTCCTCAAACATGTTTTTGTTTGCTTTAAGGTATTGAAATTACAAACCATGCTACTGCGACCCTTGAAGGCAATCAGATATTTAACAACCGCTTCGGAGGGCTATTCTTGGCATCTGGTGTAAATGTTACTATGAAAGGTATTTTCTACCTCACGTATTCTTGATATGTGCCTGCTATCCCATGAACTGTGGTGTTTGTTTGAGTCACACACACAGACTTCCTTATGGCTGCTGAGAATTTCATCAGTATGATCCCCACCAATAGAGCTTACTAAGCTTTAGATTCTCTCATTTCACTAGTTTGAGAACATTTCTGACTCTTCCTCTTTTTGCAGTCAGTATATTTAAAAAGTAAGTTTGAAATCGAAAGAGTGGTGTTCTTCTTTAGAACTGTCCAGTTACATAGTCAGGTTGAAAAAAGACACAAGTCCATCTAGCTCAACTAAAGTAAGTGTGCCTACCTAGAAAATGAAAGAACTATGAAGGCTGTCATTCCTTACATGCTGTTTAACCACTTTAATATCACGTTCTAGCTGAAAGACGGCAACAGCACGGCTCTTTGGTTCTGGGAGAGCGTCCATGGACATCCTCCCAGAATGAACCTCCTGCGTCCCCCCTGGGGCGGGCATCGGGCCCCCTCTGTAATCGATGTGTCCTTCGGACACAGCTGAGCAGATTGAGGTAAAGGGCCGGCCGTTTACCATGTGATCAGCTGTGTCCAATCACAGCCGATCACATGTAAACAGACTTGCCGGTTATCGACAGTCTTTTCCTCACACGTGTCTGTGAGGAAAGGATTGCCGATAAGCAGCAAGCCTGTCAGTAGATTTACACTGATAATCGGGACACTGATCATAAGTGCCATCTTATCAGTGCCTAACATTGTTGCCTCATCAGTGCCCATCAGTGCAGCCTTATCAGTGAAGAAGAAAAAATACTTATTTGCCTAATTTATAACCAACAGAAAAACGTTTTTGTTTTTTCTTCAAAATTTTTTTTTTCCATTTGTTAAGCAAAAATTAAAAAAAAAAAAAACCCAGTGGTGATTAAATACCACCAGAAGAAAGTTCTATTTGGGTGAAAAAAAATGATGAACATTTCATATGGCTACAGTGTTGCATGACTGAGCAGTTGTCATTCAAAGTGAGACAACGCTGAAAGCGGAAAATTGGCCTCGGCAGAAAAGGGGTGCTCGGTATTGAAGTGGTTAAAGTGCTTGCATGGATCTTGGCTGTGATGGATTTAGAGTAACTTACCTAAACAAGCATACAGGAGGTGACTGGAGTAATGTCCTGCAAACTTGTCCCGGGTCAGTGATTCAGAAGGAATGGAAGCCAGTGTGGTGCAGCCAGGCAACCAACATTTTCAAAGGTTGTCTCAAGTGGTGGTCTCCACGTTTTTGTCATAAAGATTCCTTTAAGCACCTGGATCTCAGCTTTTTGACTTCTGGAGTGCCATAAGAATTTTGCTTTTCATCTTTCATACAGAAGTTCTAGTTCTGGATTGGTCCTTTTTAAGTTATCTTTAACATGCAATATTTCCTCTAACTCAGTTTATTGTGGTAGTGTTAAAGCGTAACTTCACTCAAAAAGGAAAGTCTGCTGGATCGCTCCCTTCCCCCAGACTGTATTGGAGTTCATTTACTATCAGACTTTTATCCGTTTTTTTTATTTGATTGCATATTGATATTGTTGGTGGAAACGTTTGGTTCTTTCACCATTTGACTTTAAAACAAACAGTGCATCCGGAAAGTATTCACAGCACTTCACTTTTTCCACATTTTATGTTAAAGCCTTATTTAAAATTGAATTAAATTTATTATTTCTCTTTCGTTCATTGATGGACACATCTCCTGAACTTTTTAACCATTGGGTTATACTGCCCCCTACAGGAGTAGGACACTAGGCAGAAAAAAAGTCTGGCTACGCCTATGGGAAGTCCCAGGGGGTATACTCCCTCTCTCTGGTATAGGTACTCTGTTTTTTTCCTGGTTAGTTAGGAGTAAGGCCCTAGTTCCTTGCTGGGATCTCTGGTCCTGGCAATTTTTTCTTTTTAGATAGAACTTTTCTCCTGTTTTTTATTCGTGTGAGATCTACAATCAACTGCTGGACTGGGCGAGGGGCTAGATAATCAAGTTTCAGTGGTCATCCCAGTCTGACCAGCGAGCCCACACAGACCTCAGCTACACGCTAGGTTGGCCGCAACATAGCCCCCCCCCTCCTGGACAGGGGCTGGCCTGCGAGTTAAACACCTCGTGAGGTCGCATACGACTAGGTCTCGGCCCGAGTTGCAGCGTTCCTCCTGGCTGATAGCTCCCCCAATTTCGATGGCGAGGGGTTCTGTCTGGAGCGGTGCCCGCCTGGTTCCTGGTATGGTGAGTAGCTGTGGTCCCCCCCCTGGAGTGTTTTGGAGTGGACGTTGGCCCCTCCTTGGGTCATTCGAACCCCTGCTTCCTGTCAGGCACCCCCCTTCATCTTTTATGCTGGGGCTGTGTGGGTGGTCTGGTCCACCTCCGGGGGTGGGGCGCTATGGGGGGGTTGTGGTGGTGTTGGTGATTGGCGCGGGGGGGGGTGTTGTATCTGGTGGGGGCTCCTGCCGGGGCCTGTCCTTGAGGCCTGGGATACCTCCTGGGAACCTTAGGTTGCCGCTCGGGCCGCAATTTTCTTGTAGCTATGTTTGTGTAGTCCGGTGGCCATTTTGCGGTGGTTTGTGATTGAAAATTGCGGCGGCCATGTCTGTGGAGCCCTCTGGGCAGTGATTTCCGCGATTTCCTCATCCCCTGGTGCTGACCCTTGGATCCTTCCTGATTGCCACTTGTGCAGTGCAGATTCTCCTGGTGGCTAAGGTGCCTGGTTTCTGCAGGGTGGTGAGTCGGTGGGGTCCTCTCCCTCTTTGTTGAGGATTGATTGGTGCTTGATTGGTACATCCCAGGGTGGAAAACTGGCGGGCGTATTACCTCAGTCAGCAGGCGTTGGACCCAGGGGAGTGGTCCCTTCATCCGGAGGTGTTTCATCAGTTGTGTCTCTGGTGGGGCATCCCCGAGGTGGATTTGTTGGCTTCCCGGCTCAACAGAAAGGTGCAGAGGTTTGTGGCTCGGTTACGGGATCCTCTGGCGGATGCCACAGATGCGCTGGTTGCCCTGTGGAGTCAGTATCGTCTGATTTACACCTTCCCTCCTCTCACGCTTCTGCTAAGACTTCTACGCAGGATCGAGGCAGAAGGGATTCCAGTCGTCTTGGTGTCCCCGGACTGGCCTCGCTGGGCTTTGTATGCCGATCTGGTGTGGCTGGTTGCTGACGTTCCTTGGCAGCTTCCTCTCCTGCTTTACAGTCGTGAGTCTGTGTTTCCAATGCTGTTAAAATCTAGGAAACCTACTGCTAGGAAGATCTACCGTTGTACGTGGAAGGCTTATATTGCGTGGTGTGACTCTCTTGGGGGTTCATCCTCGCTCTTGTTTGTGGCTCGGATCTTGACCTTCCTTCAATGGGGAGTTAAGCAGAAACTGGCCTGGAGTACTAGCAATTGACAGCGATATCCTGTTGTTCACCTTACTGGTGGTTCACAGTGATTAGGTGGTTCATCTCCCCTGTTGTTCCTTCCTCAGGTTTTCATTTGAATGAAGACATTGTGTTGCCTTCCCTGTGTCCCAGGCCAACACATCCAAGGAAAATTTCTTTGCATGCCTTGGATTGTGGTGCGGGAAATTAAAGTGTACCTGGCAGCTACGGAGTCTTTTAGGAAGTGAGGCTCACTATTTGTGCTCACGGATGGGCCTCGGGAAGTGTTTTCCGTTTCCTCTGCGACCATTTCCAGATGGATCAGACCTATTCCATCCAGGGTCAGGTTCCTCCTTTCCCTGTCAAGGCGCATTCTACTCGGGCGCTCAGTGCCTCCTGGGCTTTCCGTCATCAGGCGTCAGTGATGCAGGTTTGCAAGGTGGCCACCTGGTTGTTGGTGCACACTTTTTTTTTTTTTTTTTTTGCAGGCTGCTGTTTAGAGGACTTGATCCTCTTTGAGGGTGTATTGTTTTTTTTTCAGGTGGGCTCCAGTTGTTTTGGTTTAGCTCCTGTTGCCTGGTTGGCTACTGTTTAGCCTGGGGAATTTTTTTTTTCTGTTCCCACCCCTCATGTTTAACACTGCTTTGGGACGTCCCAATGGTTAAGATGATCAGGAGCTGTGTGCGTCAATTAATGAAAGGGAAAATGGGGTTTTTGTCTTACCGTAATATCCATTTCTCTGATCATTCACGGACACAGCACCCATCCTTTTATGGAGATGTAATCCTTCTGACACTGCTTGTAACAAAACTGAGTACCTATATCAGAGATCGGGAGTATACCCCCTGGGACTGCCCATAGGCGTAGCCAGACTTTTCTTTTTTTTCCTGCCTAGTGTCCTACTCTTTGTAGGGGAGTACAACCCAATCGTTAAGAAGATCAGGAGCTGTGTCCGTCAATGAACATCAGAGAAATGGATTTTACGGTAAGTAATTTTTTCCTCAAAATTCTACAAGCAATACCCCATAACCACAACTTGAAAGAAGTTTTGTTTGCAAATGTATTAAAAATAAAAAATCCCATGTACATAAGTATTCACAGCCTTTGCCGGGACACTCAAAATTGAGCTCAGGTGCATCCTGATTCCACTGATCATCCTTGAAATGTTTCTACAACTTGTAGAAAGTCCACCTGTGGTAAATTCAGTTGATTGGACATGATTTGGAAAGGCACACACCTGTCTATATAAGGTCCCACAGTTATCAATGCATGTCAGAGCACAAACTAAGCCATGAAGTCCAAGTAATTGTCTGTAGACCTCCGAGACAGGATTGTATCGAAGGCACAGATCTGGGGAAGGGTATAGAAAATGTTCTGCAGCTTTGACGGTCCCAATGAGCACAATGGCCTCCATCGTCTGTTAACGGAAGAAGTTTGGAACCACCAGGTGTTTTCCTAGCGCGTACTGCCTGGCCAAACTGAGCAATTTGGGGGGGACCTTAGTCTGGGAGGTGACTAAGAACCCGGCGGTTACCCTAACAGAGCTCCAGCATTTCTCTGTGGAGAGAGGAGAACCCTTTCTGAAGAACAACCATCTCTGCAACAGTTCACCAGTCAGGCCTGTATGGTAGAGTGGCCAGACGGAAGTCACTTCTCAGTAAAAGGCACATGACAGCTCACCTGGAGTTTGCCAAAAGGCACCTGAAGGACTCTCAGACCATGAGAAACAAAATTCTCTGGTCTGACGAAACAAAGATTGAACTCGTTGGCCTGAATGGTAAGGGTCGTGTTTGGAGGAAACCAGGCACCGCTCATCCCTACAGTGAAGCATGGTGGTGGCAGCATCATGCTGTGAGGGTTTTTTCCACAGCAGGAACTGGGAGACTAGTCAGGATAGAGGGAAAGATGAATGCAGCAATGTAGAGATATCCTTGATGAGAACCTTCAGAGCTCTCTGGACCTCAGACTGGGGTGAAGGTTCATTTTCTAACAGGACGACCCTAAGCACACAGCCAAGATAACAAAGAAGTGGCTATGGGACAACTCTGTGAATGTCCTTGAGTGGCCCAGACTTGAACCCGATTGAACATCTCTGGAGAGATCTGAAACGGCTGTGCACCAACGCTCCCATTCAACATCATTGAGCTTGAGAGGTCCTGCAAGGAAGAATGGGAGAAACTGCCCAAAAATAGGTGTGCCAAGCTTGTAGCATCATACTCCAAATATATTTGAGGCTGTAATTGGTGCTTCAACAAATTATAGAGCAAAGGCTGTGAATACTTGCCTACATGTGATTTTCTTTATTTTTAAAAAATTGCAAAGATTTCAAACAAACTTCTTTCACATTGTCATTATGAGGTATTGTTTGTAGAACTTTGAGGAAAATAAGCAATTTAATCCATTTTGGAATAAGGCTGTAACATAAAATGTGGAAAAAGTGAAGCGCTGTGACTACTTTCCAGATGCACTGTATGATCCATTTTGGATTTTGTTAAATATTTATTGTACTTGATAAATGACATTTATAAGTATTTGGGGAATGCATTATGTTTTGGACGCTGTAAAGTTTTTGTTTTTTATAGGTGTATTGCTGGTTACACCAGATTGTAGGCATTAACATCTATCTTGTTGAAGTTAAATAAACCTTTAAATTGACCTAAAGGTCAAACTGCTGGTCTATGCTCCCATAATGTTTTTTTTTTTTTTTTTAAAACAATGCACTGTTACACAATGGTGTGAACAGGCTCTGTTGAAAATATAATTTTTCCATGTCTGCATTTGTCTTGTGTTAGCAAACCTAGCATCTGGTGTGAGCCGTCCATGATAGAATACATGCTCATTTTATCTATCAGACTAATATGGGTATAGAATGGGTCCCTAATCTAAAGTGACTTATTTTTATTGATCGCAATAAAAAAAATGCTTTTTATCTTATTTGTATTCACAGGTTTTCTGTTGGTTGGGATATTTTGTAATGCATTCATATTATATAATTCAACAGCTAATGGACACTGTAGGCATCCTTTCCTTGCCTTCAAAAGCCTGGTAACAGGGTAGTGTAAACAAATGGCAACCACCCCAACCTATAAACTGGCCTTTGCAGCAAGGGGCACAAACAAGGGTTATGCATGTCAAAAAACAATTTCCCAGCTTACTTGCCAGCCTGCAACAAAACTGAATTGATCCTGTCTAACTGTTCACAATAAAAGTAACTGGTTTTGTTTGCACGCATTTGCAAATAAATGCATAAATTGCAGTGACCACGCCACTGCACTCCAGTGTGCTGCAGTCCTAACTCTCTAATTTTGAGTCTCCTGAGTTGGAGCACATATATAATAATGGCTAGAATAACCAGTTCCTGCCTGGCCTATAACAAGATGACAGGGGAGCGGGACGTCCTCCCCAAACGCACCTCGCTGCGGCGCAATCTGTCACTGGCTGTGTCAGATGGATAACCGATTAGTGAACCGGCCTGCTGCAGGTACCATGTGACCGTTGTAACCAATCACAGCAGATCACGTGACAATTGTACACTATGGATGTCTTCCTCTCATGCAATTCATTGTATACAATTGTGTTGCTAGCTGAGATTGGTCACAGTGATCACATGGTACAGACAGGGCCAATCACAGCTCATCTGTACCATGTTATGAGCTGTGGCCAATCACAGCTAAGCACAACAAAACACACAAATTTAATTCAGTAAAAATTGTTGCTTAAACCAGTGCAATTTACTGCTATAAACAATTGTGTACAAAAAAAAAAATCCTGATCACTTTCCCAGAGTAGTAAAGTGTTACTATGGTAACACTGCATTGCTCTGGTCAGTGGGAAAAAAAATGTATAAAAAGAAACCAAATGGAAAACAAATACATATTTTTACATACTGTCTACAGTCAGTGTCCCTGATCACCACCACACCCGTTATAGAATGCTGTACTGCACTGGGAACAGTATGTTAAAAAAAAAAAAAAAAAAAAAAATTATTTTCCAAAAAATCACAACTTCAAAAAAATTAGATTTTTACTGTCCTGGTGTTTTTCAGGCCTCCGGAAATGTTAGGCCATCAGGATTGATCGATTTTATATATATTATACACCATAGTGTGTGGACTGTAACTTTCCTGCAGACTAAATAATATACACTGATTTGGTTATTTTCACACTGTTTCAGTGTCCACCAACAACCAGGAGGCCACCTAGCAAAAAAATGTAGCGGAATAAAGTTTGGACTAAACTTAAGGCTCGTACACACTATAAGACAATCGGGGGAACATTGTTGTCCAAAGATTTTTTATTTTTTTTTGTATAGTGTGTATAGAACTTTCTACAGACGATTCAGAATTTTCTTATGAAAATTCTCGAAGGGACAAACTCCAAAATGTTTCTCGTACGGGAAAAAACAAACGATTTTTGTTTTAATGTGTATCAGAACAGAAAGACTGCGCATGATCTGAAACAGAAAAAGCCTTTGTTGTACGAGAATTTTCGTAAGAAAATTCTTTCATCGGTTCCGATTTGCTGTGAAACAACGAGGAAAATCGGACAATCGTTCGCCTGTTTTTCGTACCCCATTTTAGGAAGAAAGATTACTTGCAAAATTTTATAGCCAAAACAAAGAAAAACAGTGGTGATTAAATCGTACGAAAAGAATGCTCTATTTGTGAGAAAAAAAAAAAAAAGGATAAACATTTTGTTGCATGACTGCGCAATTGCCCTTCAAAGTGTGGGAGCGCGAAAAGCTGAAAATTTGCCTGGGCATGAAGAGGTTAAGGCTCCTTTCACACACTCCGTCCGTCGGACGGAGTCTATTTATGTGGAGACACAGCTGTCAGTTCCCCATGCATCTCTATGGGGGAAATCGGTTGGCCCGTTTTCATCCGATCCGCTGGATGGGTGGAAAATAGGGTTTCCATCCGTCCAGATTTGACCGATGCCCCATAGGGATGCATGGGGGGACCGTTCAGATCCGCCAAAAAAACTGACAGGCGGATCTGAAAGGTCCGCCTGTGTGAAAGGGGCCTAAAAGTGCCCAGTAGGCAAGTGGGTGAGGGCAGCTATGTCTTGATGGAGCCTACCCCTCCATAAAGGTACAGGGACGCACTGGACACCCAGTATTAGCACAATGACAGTGAAGGTATCCTCTGCGTTCCCTCACCAATTCACCAACTTTACAAATAAATGGCCACCACCCCAACCTATAACTGGCCTTTTTCAGCAAGGGGCACATGGAAGAGCAAAAAACAAACAAACACTGGGGTGCCATGACATGGTCACTTGCAGCTTATGCATATATTTGCAAATGTGTGTAAACTAAACCCCTATTTTTAACTTGAACAGTTGGATGGGGTCAATTTGGTTTGTTGCAGGGTGGCTGGAAAGTGAGCTGGGAATTTTTGTTGTTTTAACAGGGTTGTGTACTGTACTGCACTCACACAGCGATAGGCTAGGAAATCTGTTGGGGAAAACTTTATAATAGAGCTGCATTTTTGTAGTATATGCCAGATACTTAAGTTTGTGTTGCCTGTGGTGATCAGCTACAATTTTTTCCTCCTATTAAAAAAAAAAAAAAAAATATGTCTTTGATGGCTGACCATGGATTTTTCTAGGTTAATAAATTAATTGTATTTCACACCATTCTTTCAGATAACAAAATAATGAACAATCAAGATGCTATAGAAAAAGCAGTCACTAGAGGCCAGTGTCTATACAAGATTTCAAGTTATACCAGCTACCCAATGCACGATTTCTACAGGTAAATCTTGCTGTTCCCAGACCCTGTAATGGAACAAGAACTCCATAAGTGAGTGGTTTTCCACACTTTGGGCAGTGTGAGAGTGATGGGTTACTGCAGGCTTAGCTAATACAGCTTATAAGGGTGTAGATGCAACATGAAGGAAAAAGCATCAACATCATGTTTAATTTTTGAGATTTATTGCCTGGTGCAGGAAATGCTTTAGTCAGCTCTATGGTGAAAAGAGCATGTCAGAGCTCTTGTATAGCTGCTTGCCAAAGTACAATCCCGTTACTGTTCTGCATTAAGGTAAATGGAGGTTGCTTTGTAGCCACTGACTGGCGACATACCAGTACAAATGTTAGGCCTCTTGCTCAGTACAGCTTTTTTTTTCTTTTCTTTACTGCGCTAAAATACAGCCCATTAATTGTAATGTGCCTATACACACAGGCACATAAACTAGCATTGTGCATTCTATAATAAAAACAAAATAGAAACTTATGCATTTATGGTCAGTAATTTACAGCAAATGCGCACGATTCCGCACAAATGTCCATTTACATATCGTGCTAAACAAGAACACGAGAAAAAGTTTTTGCGAGAATGCGTGTGTGCGCACAAAAGCATTTGTGCAAAAATACAATCAAATACATAAAAAAAAAAAAAGTCAGAAAATGTAGATGCTCAAACAGGAGTGTCGTATGCAAGAGACCTAAAGAGGAGGAGCGCGCGTGTAAAACCCTAAATTTTAGCACTAGGTTTAACCACTTCCCAACCGCCCACCACAGATATATTGCTGCAGGGCAACTGCTCTGTGCCAGATTACGTACCGAACACAGGATCTGACACTTCTGGGGGGCTCGCTCCCGTTGTAATCGCACACAGCGGGAGCCCAGCAGCAGGTACCGCATACTTTTCTGCCCGCATCCCCTGATTGTTTAGAATTCAGACAGAACGGCGACCTACCTATGTAAACACGGCGGATTGTTGTTCTGTCAGTAGGGAAGGCATTGATCCTGTGTTCCTGCAAAACAGGTATATTGATGCCTTCCCATAGTAAAAGCACCTCCCCCACAGTGAGAAAACACAGGCTTGGCACAGTTAACCCTTTGATCGCCCCTGATGACTAACCTCTTCCCAGCCAGTGTCATTAGTACAGTGACAGTGCATATTTTTTTTATCACTGAATATGTATTGGTGTCACTGGTCCCCAAAAAGAGTCAGCGTCAAATTTGTCCACCACAATATTGCAGACCCACTTTAAGTCGCTGATCGCCACCATTACTAGGAAAACAAATAAAAATATCCAATAGTTTGTAGAAGTTATAACTTTTGTGCAAACCAATCAATATACGCTTATTGGGATGTTTTGTACCCAAAAAAGTGGCAGAATACATATTGGTCTAAACTGATGAAGAAATTTCAATTTTTTTTTTTTTTAACTGGATGTGACGGAAGTCACTTTGGTTGGGGGGGGGCCCGTGAAACCCAGCTTACCTTCGAGAGGTTGAGACATCCCTCTTTCAGCTCCCTAGGCCCCTCTTATGTCTGTCACCTTTTGCTTATTAGGGGCACAGGGTGACTGAGAAGCCCAGTCTGGCCGGCTCAAACCAGACTTCCACAGACTGATTGGCTAGGAGAGCTCCATGCGCCCTGCCGGGACAAACTATGTGGAACTTTGTGGAGGAAGCTGCCAGGATGGATTGACTCTTTGGGACTTGTTACCTGACTAACTCAGGCACAGACTGATTAGAGGTCTAGTACCTGGTTAGTCTACCTTTTGGTGGGGGGGGGGGTGATATGTGGGGCCCTTGGAGTAATGGTACTTTGGATTCAAGTCCATGTCTCCCCAAGACAGTCAGACTCATAGCAGATACTAATATCATCAGCTCAACCACCTGTCTGCCAAACATTGTTGCTTATGCTGATTTACTCACCTATTGTCCATTGTGGGTTCTGTGTTTATACTTAGGATAATGTGTTTTGTTTTAGCCTTGTTGCAGTGCTGAGTTAATTAACATGTTAATGATAACATTTTCTGGATTTGCATTTCCATTCGCATATTGTTTTTGTCCAGATGGCTAGGTAATTCAGGTTAATTATGTTTCTGCATATGATAATGTGATCAGGCACCTGACCTGATGAAGTATATATTCGGTTTGTTAAATAAAAATTCCAGAACTTGTACAAGCAAAGTTGTCTGCTAGCTTTGTATGTAGGGCGGCTGTAATATCTGATATCTATGTTCAGACTGGAGGAAGCGGTTTTCTGATGGAAACCCTCACACAGTGTGGTGGTGTAAAGTGGTTAAGTTTGTCCATTGAGAAACACTGGAAGTTATACTGCCAGCTAGAGGGGGGATTGTACACTGGCAGGCAAACTAGGCCAGCTCAGGATAACTACTCCTACGGTAGGTATGCCTCCATTTTCTGCCGGTTTCCTAGGAGGATGGATGTCTTCTAGTCAGTTTTGCTGTTTTTTTTAACCTTTTTTTTTTTTTTTTCTTCAACCGACTCCTCCCTATATCGCTGCTACAGCTGGGTCTCTTAGATTGTAGCTATCCAATGGGACCATTCTCATCCTGGCTTTTGGAATGCTGTGCTCAGACCACACTGGATGTTATGAGGATGGTCTGGAAATTACCTGTCCACACTGGGTTCCATGTAAGGCACTTTGCAGACCCATTTTCTGGTAATAAGGTAGCTGCAGGACACTTTTTAGGTCCAGGGCCTCTGCAAATTGTCTCAGTGCTTTGCCCGGTGTCTGAAGACTTGATGCACAAGTAGGTTTGTCAAGCCAATCACCAGGAGATACCACATTTTCATGGGTCGTCGGCTATTGTATTCCCCAATTTTGTACGTGAAGGGAGTGAACACTGAGTGCTGACATCTGTTGGGGTGAAGTGTCGCACTCTTTCCAAACATACAAAATCATGGAAACCTCTCCCTGATGCGGCTCCTGCTTGCTTCATATCCTGAGCCTAAAGCACTGTTAAACCCAAAAACAGAAATATATTAAATAGGCTTTGTTCTTTTTTTGCTCCTGATGATCCAGCCATTTTGTACTTTATTTTTTAGCTAAGGCTGGCCATACACAGTTCCAATCTTGGTTGGTTCAGCAGGAACCGGACGAGGTTTGAACCGTTAATGAGCAGGCTGAATGTACCAAGTTGATCAATTAACATGGTTACATCCAGCCTGCCCATTCTTTTCTGATTATAGCACGTGGCTGCTAATTACTGTCTTCTCCTGGGGGGTACGGCTTTCCCCACCCACCCCTGCCTGGATAAGACAATAGATTCCTCAGTTTCTTACATTACAGATGTACCTTCCCCCTCTATCCTCCCTTCAGCACACCTGGGCTTTTTGTTGGTATGGGAGAGCCTGCTAACCACCTGTGCCCTGTAGAAGTGATTGGGGCAGCTGTAGACCCACTCAGATCACTTCTACAAGAAGCCCATCGCTGCCTAAACATTTTGGTACCAAGCTCCTGGCTGCAGCCACCTCAACCTAAGGACGCACAGGTATGTCCTAAGGGGTTTAAGTAGTTAGGCTAAGCTGTCCAAACAGGGTTGACAAACTATTAAAGACTGACAGGAGTGCTTACAATGTATACTGGTAATAAAGTGTTAGCTGGAGTTCACCTCGAATGTGTTAGTAAAGATCATCTAAACCTACTAGTCCATATTACACTACGCTCTCCCTAGACCAGGTTGTCCAGCCTGCAGCCCAACTTAATGTTTTTTTTTTTTGTAAAAATGGATTTATACTTGCTTCTGAAGAAAAAAGTATTCTTCGGTTTAGAGCTCAGGAAACCCCCTAGAGCAGTGATGGCGAACCTTGGCACCCCAGATGTTTGGAAGTACATTTCCAAAACAGCTCAACTACAGTAGTGTGCATAAGCATCATGGGGAATGAAGTTCCAAAACATCTGGGGTGCCAAAGTTCACCATCAATGCCCTAGAGCAGTGATGGCAAACCTTGGCACTACATTTCCCATGATGCTCATGCACTCTGTGGTGTAGCTGAGCATCATGGGAAAATGTAGTTCTTAAACATCTGGGGTGCCAAGGTTCTCCATCACTGCCTTAGAGGAACCTTGAGAATGTTTGCTCTAAGGCTGCATTCACATGTCGGCGTATGGATCGTGGGCAGAATCACAGTGATCCGGAGATCATTGCAAATCGCGGTTGCCCGTGATTTGCAATAGCACCCCAAAAGCTGAGCGATGTTGCTGCGATTTCTGCCTGCCGAATCGCAGTAACATTGCGCAAAAAAAAATTGCGGGACGCAATACGCTCCAAAGAAGCTCTTGTACTTTTTTGGGCGTAATGCGTCCCGCAATTTTGTTTGCACGATGTTACCATGATTCGGCAGGCGGAAATTGTGGCAACATCGCTCAGCGTTTGGGGTGCTATTGCAATTCACAGGCGTCCTGCGATTTGCAACGATCTCCAGATCGTGTGCAGAATCGCAGCGATTCTGCCCGCGATCCATACGCTGACATGTGAATGCAGCCTAAAGGAACCATTGTGTTTTCCAACCACGTTGGGGGCTTTGAATGGTTGTTGCTGTGATAACACTGAATCTGGGGAGGAGGCTGTGGAGTACTGAATGATTTTTTTTTTTAATTTTTATTAGATGTCACACCTGCAACACAACAGACCGTAATGCCATCTGTGTGAACTGCATTAAGAAATGTCACCAAGGACACGATGTAGAGTTTATTAGGCATGATAGGTAAGTGAAAAGAAGCTCCACTTTTCTTTGTTCTAAATTCTTCGGATTCTTTCTAATGATCTGTCATTTCATCTTGCAGGTTCTTCTGTGACTGTGGTGCCGGAACACTGTCCAATCCTTGTACATTAGCTGGAGAACCCACTCATGACACAGATACATTATATGACTCTGCTCCACCTATAGAATCTAATACATTGCAACACAACTGAACTTATTTACAAAAAGGGGAAGTCCTGCCATTCTAACTGTTATAAACTTTTTTTTTTTTGGTTTGAAAAAAAATTAAAACAAAAAATTGCCCGAATTCTGGAAGACTGATGTTGATACGCGCATACTCCACTTGCCAAAAAAAGGAAGTAGAAGAGGCAATATGTTGACTCAGGATGTAAAGGAAGAACTGGGCATTTTGTTTTTCTTTTTTTATTTTAGCATTACTCAAAAGACTTTTGGAAGGACAGAAGTGAAGAAAAAAAGAAATAATAAGCTACTGTTTTGTACAGACGCTGCCCTCTGCTGGTGTTCCTATAGGCAGCAGCTTAGAGGCAGCCACCTTTGCAGTAGTTCTATCCTGTAGACAGGCAGCATTTGTTGTTGCTGCTGAACACACACGGACATGGGTACCAATTGCTTTTTGTAACATGGTAAAATGTGAGCTAGCACTTCTGCATTTCTTTTGATTTTTTTTTTTTTTAAACACGTATTCAGAATGAGATATTTTAATGCTTTAATCTCATGTAGTTTTTTTTTTATTTTTTAATTTCAAGCACAGTTTATTGTACTTGAACGTGTCCTGTTTTGTTAGCCCACCATAGCATTGCTGTAAAACTGTACTCATGTCCCAGTATCTATGTTCTTTCTATGAAAGAGGAAAAACACTAATCTTAATCCAGCAATTTTTCTGGTATCCTTTTGGAAAAGTTAGAATGTTGTCTCCTTTCCTCTCGTTCCCTCCCCGTGACGGTCTTCATTTACATATTGCCCCGGACGAGGACAGTTGCGTAAAGGAGATGCTGAAGCTGCGAGTGTGTATGCTTCCATCACTCCCCCTAGCCAATAGGGCGGGTGTTGACTTTGGTTTAAAGTTTACTGTAGTCTCCTCAGATTGCACCGGTTTGTTACTGTTCATTTTTTGTTTGAACAGCCTGGAACTTGTATACTGCTGGAAATTGTGAGATTTCCCGCTCTTTATGAAGCTGAGACTAGCATATATAGAGTTTCATAGCTTTTTTTTTTTTTTCCTTTTTAAATTTTGTTTGTTTTTTTTGTTTCTCCCCCATTTATATGTATTGGTGACAGTGGGTAATCAAAACAGCCTGAAAGTGTATGCATGTACCATAACATCTAGACTTAATATATTGTGGAGTATTCAATAACCATTATGTAGAGGGTAGGTATGAAATAAAAAAAGGGGTTTAATTTCCTAGGAAAGAAAAAAAAATGGAAATATGGTCATTTTTAAAAAATAAAGTTTATTAGATCATAATGTGTGAAAACCAGCCTTGTGAATAAACACCAAAAAACACTGTTGTATTTTTTTTTTTTTTGCTTTTAAAAACAAGTTTAAAGCATTTCCAGTAGTTTGTTGATCGCTTGCAAATCCGAAGTATGTTCATCCAGCAACGTGTTCAACTGCCTGTACAGAAAGAAGGAAGAAATGTATTAACAAAGATTGAAATGGTTCTGTTTTGTGAGGGTTATGTTTTTAAAGACTTCCTTTAAATAAAATTTGTTTTTGATCTTTCTTGAAAATGTTAGTTGCCTGGCTTTGATCTTTAAGTTAGCTGCCCGATTGCAAAAATTATCCAATGACTCAGTATGGAGATGAGTGCTGGCTGCACTTTTTCCAGGGCTGAAGGGATGGCTAGGCAATTAGTATTTTCAGGTCAGCATTAGCAGCCTCCATGTTTCCTTAAACATCTACAAGTCCTGTTCTACTCACTTGCTTT